>NC_134314.1:11394114-11748024 GCF_964195595.1 Calonectris borealis
TGCGATAGAGACTTCAGATATGTCTATACAGTAATGTTAAGTCAGAATATAATACTAATATATATAATATATATATAGCGTGTGTATATATATATATAATGCTATATAATACTGTAATAGCACAGGTGAACATGGGACGCAGCTTCAGCAAGGGCTAAAAATGAGACTATAAACTGTCCAAGACTGCTGGATTGGTCTGCGGTTGGTATTTTGTGATGTGTCCCCACTGATATTAATTTGCTGTAGTTCAATTAAAGTTAGCGTGGGACAACCTAGCTATGCTACACTTGGTTCCTCAAAGTGCTGTGTATGCATATTTTTTCTGTAAGTCATGGAGTTTTATATCCAGCACTTTACATTGCTTACTTTCATGTCCTCTGCTTAAACATGGGTATTATATAAGGATTTATAGGGCCAGAAGCATGCCTTGGCCTCTGTCATTAGCAAGAATAAACAAGTTGTAAATCTAATGCAAGACTTTTCAACTTCTTGGCAATTGGGAGTGGATGACATCAGTCCCATTAAGGCCAGTTGTCAGATGAGATGTATAATTTTATACGATAGTGGAAAACTGTCCTGGAGGCCAGATGTGTCTTGCAAGCTGTCAGCTGGGCAGGCTTTGTTTCATGCATTAGTATTCATAACTCCATTTTACGTTACAAATTATAGTATTTACATTCAATTCTGAGCAATTACCTTGTCTCACTTTGTGTTTGTGAGCCCCAGATAAAATTCCTAAGTGATATAAGTGACAACTTTAAAATAGGACATACCAGCATGTCCTATTGACTGAACATTTTTATTTTAAATATAGATGTACTTGTTGATATGGAATGAGTAATTATACTGTTTTAATTATTGGGGCAGTGGAACTTTAAGACTAATGCAGAGAACTGTTATGAAAAAAACTAAATTTAATCTTTTGGATGGTATTTTAGAATTATTTTTATTCTGCTTAAAATAGAACAGAATAGAATACAACGGAATATTTCAGTTGGAAGGGACCTACAACGACCATCTAGTCCAACTGCCTGACCACAAGCATTTTCTAAATTACCTTTAGCTATCTTATTCAGCTGTAAGATGCCTACAGGGGTTCAGCCAGCTTTGCTTTATAGTTCTGTCTTATGTATGTGCTTCTAAGTTGGAATCGGTCAAAGAGCTAGATGCCCAGTGCTCCTCGCTGTTGCATGTTCACATAACTTCAATGAAATGATGTGACGATAATCTGTGGCTGGTTCTATTTCTCTACATTTCCAGATAGCCTCTCTGAGAGGAGGGGAACGTGCTAAACTTGACGAGACACAGGTTTGAAAACTTGGCTTCGTCATGATCCTCCTTTGACATTGAACAAATTGCTTATATTTCAGTATTCGTGTTGTGGATAATTGCACTGTGGAGTGCTTAGCCGCTATGAAAGCCAGGGGGACGCCCTGGGAGACATGGCACTTCTGTTCCTCCCGTGCCAAGCAGGCGAGTTTTTAGAGCAGGATGCCGAAGACACGGGAGAGACCGTCTGCTTACATCTCCCATGTTCCCCTTTTCTGTCGATGAGCTACAAAACACCTTCGGTATGGAAAATATTTTGCAGCTGGGTCCAACCTAGCTTGGAGTCAGCGCTGCAGCGCCAGGCTGCTCCTGAAGCCCCCTGCACCCCTCGTGCGGGCACAAATCGAGGCTTGATCCCTCCCCCTACCCTCTGCACTGCTCAGTGTCCAAGAGCTTCACAACAGTAGCCATGGGGCTTGCTTACCCTCTCTAACCCACTGAATCAGGCCATTATTCTTCTATATGTAGTAACTGACTGACCAGGCCTGGCTGCGGGTGCCAGCGGCACCTTCCGAGGGAGCGGGAACGGCGTCCCACGCCTGTGGCCTCAGCTGCAGCCACCCGTTACCTCAGCGAACTGGAACGTCCGGGGGGACTCTGCGGTAGGGGTAACTCTGAGGATGTAGTGGTGCAAGTTACACTAACGCCACCGCGTGCAAGCACTCTGGGATTCACAAGCTTTCAGATCTTCCTTCATGTATATACCTTTATTAATGAATGACCGGTGCTTTCTACCCAAGTTGAGCACGACTGTTCATGTGCTGCCCGCCGCTGCCGCTCAGCGGGAGAACACCCAGCCCCGCCTCCCCGCTCGGTGCCCATCCTCCGGCTGGCTGGCAGGCAGGCAGGCTGGCAGGCAGACAGGCAGAGCAGGCAGGCAGAGCAGGCAGGCAGGGCGGGGCAGGCAGGCAGGCAGAGCAGGCAGGCTGACAGGCAGGCTGGTAGCCAGAGCAAGCAGAGCAGGCAGGCAGATCAGGAAGACAGGCAGGCAGAGCACGCAGGCTGCCAGGCAGGGCTGACAGGGCAGGCAGGCATGTTGAGCAGGCAGGCTGAGCAGGCAGGGCAGGCAGGCAGGCAGGCAGGCAGGGCTGACAGGCTGGGAGGCGTCCACTCAGGCCCCGACAGTGCCCAACGGCTGCCACCGCCTCAACCCGCTCCTCTGGGGTGGGCTCAAAGGGGTGGGAGCGCTTGTGCCTGGCGCCAGAGGGCGGGCGGCAGCAAATGAATCGTGTCTTTCTCCTCCCGCTCCCGGAAGTAGAGGAGCGTGCGCCCGGGGTGGACTTCCGGCAGCGGTTGCCAGGGTGACGCGGTTACCAGGGAGGCCGCGCTGGGCCCGTCGCGCGCCGCGGCGCCGTGAGGAGCGGTGTGGGTCGGCACCCCTCGCCCGCCCGCTCCTCCAGGATGTTCATCTACCTGTGCAAGAAGGTGCTCCTGGGGCACTTTCGTCGGGGCAGCGGGGGGCAGCCAGCCCTCGGGGTAGGCGGAGTTCCCGGGGATTGGGAGCGCGGAGGCCTTGGGGCGCTGAGGAGACTCTCGGGGCTCCCTCCCGCTGCCCGCGGCCTCCGCGGCCCTGCTGTCGCTGGTGGTGCGGCCGTGGGCTTGGTCCCTGCCCAGAGTGCTGCCTTGCTCTGTCCTGCCCGCTCTCTCTCGGCCTGGGCTTGGGACTTGGGGTTTCTTTGGTCTTCAGCTGTCTCCTAAGCAACTACTCCCCCAGGAGAGTTTGGACGTGGCTCTTCAGCTGGGGACCAGCTCGTGGGAAAGCCCTGTGCGCTGTGTGGTCCCTCTCACCTCTGGTTGCTCGTGGCGCCTTCTCTGCACAACTTTGAAAATGTCCTGTTATTATTACTTACTGTATATGTTAGATTTCTCTTTTCTGAAGTGTTGTGTTGCACAGTTTCACTAGTGCTTATAATTATAACGATCTTCTGTCTCTTTTTGCATGTTGATGCAACTGATCTGTTGATAGAAATAAGTTTATATATTGTGTGCTATCACAGGTGTCTTTGAGATGTTCAAATAGAGTATTTTAAAATAAAACATGATTCTTAGAACTATGTAGAGATACAAAATATTTCTTTTTTCAGATTGCAATTCCTGGTAATGTTCGATTAAGATGCATTTCCTGGAATAAGGATCAAGGTTTCATAGCCTGTGGTGGAGAGGATGGATTACTGAAAGTTTTAAAATTAGAAACACAGACAGGTAAATGAGACTTTTTTTTTTTAAAGAACAAAATGCACCACACTGCAGAATTCTGAAAGCATAAGTCCTTCCACAAGTTACTTGACAATATTGCATATGTTTTAAATCCCTACATAGGTTTTTATGTATTTGCATAAACATCCAATGTGCTGCCACTTTCTTTTTAACAGTGTTTTCTGCCAGCTTGTCTTACATGGCGCACATATAATTTGTCTACCTGTTATATCTGCTGAAGTTTTCTTCAGTGCTTCTTTTTTTCCAGGGCATACATTTCATTCTTTTTCTTTTTGTATAGGCTTCCAGTTTATTTTGGAACTTATTTCATTATTTCTTGATTTTTGTTTGAATGTTCTCTTCCATGTTCATTATTTTAGGGAGAAAGCTGTGTTGTTTTTTTTTAAATAAATATGTTCCAAGAAAAGTAAAATCCAATTTCAAATTCTTTTAAACCTTTTTCTGAATGTAATGAAATGTGATAGCCATGGGTTTTGTTGTTGTTGTAGGTTTTTTTGTTTGTTTTGTTGTTTTTTTCCTGAAAAACTGCTAGACCATAAAGAGTATGAATTTGGATGACAGATGTGAATAGCAAACACATTGAACTGAGGGGTGGAAAATTCATCCTGCAGTTACAATTTACGTACTTTTAGGTGAGGTAATTTTTTCTATGTAAATAGTGATTAGAGCTGCAGTATTGATAGAGACACAGTAATATGTATGCTTTATTACGTTTATTTTATAGCTATTTTTGTTATTTTTAGATGAAGCAAAAATAAAGGGACTTGCAGCTCCTAGCAATCTTTCTGTGAATCAAACTCTTGAAGGTCATAGTGGTAAGTGTCTTTGTGCATTTAATGTACTTTTGCATAGAATAAAAAAAAATACAAGATCTTGTGAAGTTGATAAAGTAATTTTGCTATAACTTTTTATTATAAGCCTGAAATCTTTCATGATCTGTGACTGAATTACTGGGTTGAGAATCAAACTGATCTAGCCTTACCTCAGTTCTCCTAGCTGATATGGCATGTGTGGTGCAGGATGCATGCTGCACAAACCAAGCTCTGCTTTGGCTGTTACGATTTAAATTTGCTTATGGATTTTGCAAGGTTAAGTCTGTGAACTTTGACATTACAGCCTAACTTGTGTTTTGTATTACCTCAGGTTTTGCTTTTTCCAAATTATTTGGTCCCCATTCATTATCCTGAGAAGAACATATTGATTTCTATTTAAGTGGATGATGCTATTGTATGTGTTATATTACACAGGGACTTTTTTTTTTTTTTTTTAAATTGTGCAATGCTACTGGTATAGTACTTGTTATCTCTGACTTCAGCGTGGTTAATCTGGAAGTGCTAATCAGTTGCATGGGACTGGAATATATTTTTTAGTATTTACATAAAAGGTCATGATACATTTGCTCCCATACATTTGTTCACATACTGCCTTGGTAGGTGACAGACAAAGAATGCTTTATAGCAGAAGAGAAAAGCTAAATTGATGGGCAGTTGATGCCGGAAATGCTGAGTTAAAGAAACAATGATGTTCTACTGTGTTTTTTTTTAAAAAAAAAAAAAGGAGAACAATTTTCTCTTACACCGTATATATAAAGTTTTAACCTCTGTATGATAAGCTAAAATGAGAAATGAGACTAAAAGCCTTCTTAAGCATTATTTCTAGCGACACATGTGGATAAGACTGGTTTTTTTGATAGTGTCTATGAGATTTGCTTATATGTTATGGTAGCTTTACATTTTCTTCTGAAGAAATCGAAGTTAGTTCAGTAAACCTAATCTCTGTCTTAAATATATCTTCATTTTCCCTTTATTGACAAACTACAGAAAGTGTACATATGTAGACTGCAGTATAGTATACAGACAAAGTTTAGAGAGGTTAGAAAACAGGCTAGAGAACGACAGTGTGTAAAAGTAAAAATTGAATGCAGGGGAATCAGACAGGGAGAAATTAAACTCTCGCGTGAGAAATGTTACATGGTCATCATCTGTGGACAATGGGATATGAAGAGAATGCTAAAATCCTTATATGATTTAAAGAAACGGTCTTTTTATGAGGATTTGCCGTTGAAACCTGCTAACAGTCGGGTTATTTTAGGGGCCTGGTTAAATATGATCAAAAAAATGAATTGTGAGGAATTGATTTAGTGGATACTTTGAATCGATGTCTTGAATTCCAAAATAGATTACTGTTTCCTTCAAAAATCCCCGACATTTAGGATATCTTTGATTGCATCTGTTGATAAAGTTCATGACTGAAATGCTGAAAAATGGAAAGGATACAGAGGAAATGGATGACTAGTGGTGAGGGTGTGAAAGAGTGTGATGCTTGAAGTGGCCAAGTTCATATCCAGTCTTGAACTGATGAAATAAGATGCTGCTTAGAAACGGTTTGAAGTCAAGTCAAATATTTATGGGTGGGATCCCATATGAGACTTGAGGGTCTGAAGGAGTTGCGTGTAGAGTGCTCTTTTTGGTAGTTGTGAGGGACATTTTGTTTTAAAAGTGCAACACTACTGAGGATCAAACTACTAAGAGGAAGAAAAAACCTAAGCTTCTTATGACAGTGAAGTTTTGTCAGCTTCCCAGACTAACATGTCAGAGGCAGTCAGAAACCGCAAAACTACTATTTGGGCTTTGCGTATTGAAGCAGTATTCTGAGCAGAATTTGGAGAGGATGTTACTCAAGTGGGTGAATACAGAAGCAAAAGGAGCCGTTTAGCAGAATTTTGAAAGAGGAAACAAGTGATACAGAAAGAATGTCTAAAGCTAAATCAAAGTCAGCAGTGCAAATTTCTGAAAAGGTCCAGGTTGATGAAGTTGGATGTGATTGTTTTTATTAACTTATTTAAAAGGTGTAAATAAAAAATCTGTATAATTTTCTAGGTTCTGTGCAAGTGGTGACATGGAATGAACAGTATCAAAAACTGACTACCAGTGATCAAAATGGACTCATCATTGTGTGGATGCTGTATAAAGGTATTCTACAGGATAAATTTGAGATGGGATAATATTCCGTGTTGTGAGAAATCTTTCAGTTCTTTTTCAGAGTTTTTATTTTGCAGACTGTAAAGCTCAAAATAGATTTAAAACAATTTCCAAGTTTTTATTGTAATACTTGTCTACATTTTTCATAGTATAGTCGCATATAAAAAGGCATTTGTCCTGGAGAGCTTCCTTGGGAGAAGATATGAGTTCTTAGCCATATGCTTCGTCAACTGCTCTAAATTTCTTACTTTCTTATCTCTGTTACCTTATTCCCTTGGAGGAAAATAGTGTATTGAGCAAAAAAGGGAAGCAGTGCTTCTTTGTGTAGGTTCTGTTCTGGATATCGTAATATTTAAATAGTTCTGCAAAGTGCATCAAGCAGAGACATACTGGTAGGACTACAAGAACTTAGCAACCCTGCTTAGAACATCAATTAAATACTTCTGTAAAAGCAATCTTTAGAAATGTTTAATTAAGGCAGTGAACTAATATGACTAACCAGTGTATTGCTGTAATTGGCTTTTATTGTTCTTGACCTTTTCACGCATACATGTACTTCTTTGGTACACTTAAATTCACTTGAAAGCCAGCAAACCTCTTAGTCAAATTAACCACTTCCCAACACATGTGGGAAAGAAAAAGAAAATAAAAGGTTTTCTTTTCCTCTTGGGGGTTTTTGTTTAATAAAAATGGAAACAAATAAAATCTCAGCTCAGCTTCTCATTTCAGGAATAAAGAATATCACTTGATTAGTCTTTCTGCCTGATATGTGGTGGCTACTGTCACATAAATCAACTCTTAGTTTTGGAAAAGAACCAGTAAATTACTTAATACATATTCCTATCAAAGGTTGTTCCCTCCATTTATGTTTCCTAGTGTATTCTTGTCAGTTCTGAAATTACGTAAGCACAGATCTCTTCCTGTAGGGCCCCTCTCGGACTTTGGCTCCCCTCTCGGATTCCTCATTTGTCATGTTCTTTTTGGAAGTGAGTAGCTCACATCTGAACACTGGGTTTTGCAATAATTATGTCTCTCTAGTCTGAGGGACACTATAGCGTAGTCTTGCTAGACTTTTACAGAAGGGGTGGAACAACTTTGTTTTTAATTCCTTTCCAAAATTCATTGCTTCTGTATCTTTTTGTTGTATATTACATTGCGGAGTCATATGTAACCTACTATCACGTTTACTCATAAGCAGACTGTTCTCAGGTTTCTCCATTTCACTGAACACCTAATCTGATTGCTTGGTAACTTTTATAAACTTTTTGTCTGTCTGTATTATATTTTATTTGTTTTTTTTAACAACTTCAGGAATTCATATTGCTAAGAAATGTGATTATCATCCTATTTGCATATCTTTTTAATAGACAGTAATTTTACTCTTTGAATTCAGTGATTAGCGCGTACCTTGAATCCACTAGAGGATTATCAAATCAGAAGTATAACTCGGATTTTCATTCACTCCTAATAGGTGCTTGGTATGAAGAGATGATTAACAATAGAAATAAATCTGTTGTTCGAAGTATGAGCTGGAATGCTGATGGACAGAAGATTTGTATTGTATATGAAGATGGAGCTGTGATTGTTGGCTCAGTGGATGGTAAAATTTAAGCTCTACTAATTGTTGTGGTATTACATAGCTTTTGTTTTCAGTATTATATACATAGTGGCTCCAGATAAATACAATTAATAGTTACTTTCTAATTGTTGCTTTGACTTTCTTTAGCTTTTTCAATTTTTACATTGGTAACTTGCATCCTATTTTTCATTTTGTGGTCCTGTTACAGGCAATCGCATTTGGGGAAAAGACTTGAAAGGTACCCACCTGTGCCACGTGGCCTGGTCCTCCGATAGCAAAGTTTTACTCTTTGGAATGGCAAATGGAGAGATTCACATTTATGACAATCAGGGAAATTTTATTGTAAGTTCATGGTGGTATAATAAAGGTATTAACTTCAACAGGCATAAAAACTTACTTCCTCTTAATTTATTTCATGTTTGTTTAGTTGGTGGACTTCGGTACTGAGAACTGGACAAGGTCTTGTGCACAAAGTTTTTATTCAAGATTTATGCAGCTGCAGCTTTCTAATAAGTATTTATTTCTTGGTAGCTAAATGTATATCACATCAGCTAATGCCTTTTTGCCTTACAATAGTTATTGAAAATGTAAAAATATGTATGGTGATACTAATTAAATTAAATGAAGCTCATGTTGAAAATATTAGCATGCTTTCAGCATAAAGCAGTAGTTTATTTTCCTATTGCTCCTGTCATTCTTTATTACATAAGGAATGTTACATGCTTCGGAGAAAACCTGGTAGTAAGTGGAAAAATGAAAGGAAGTAACTATAAGATTGCTGCATTCGTACACCTTCGGTTTACTTATTTATTTTTATCTACTTATTTGGAATATTTGAATATGACTATGACAAAATGCTAAACAGAAGTAAACCACTGATTTTGAAAAGAGCAATGTATTTGGAACCATGTTCTTGACTTTTAGATGCCTATTATGGTGAATTTTCCCTTCCCCTTCCCCTTCCCCTTCCCCTTCCCCTTCCCCCTGTTACGCTTCCCCTTCCCCCTGTTACGCTTCCCCTTCCCCCTGTTACGCTTCCCCTTCCCCCTGTTACCCTTCCCCTTCCCCCGTTACCCTTCCCCTTCCCCCTGTTACCCTTCCCTTCCCCTTCCCCCTGTTACCCTTCCCTTCCCTTCCCTTCCCTTCCCTTCCCTTCCCTTCCCTTCCCTTCCCTTCCCTTCCCTTCCCTTCCCTTCCCTTCCCTTCCCTTCCCTTCCCTTCCCTTCCCTTCCCTTCCCTTCCCTTCCCTTCCCTTCCCTTCCCTTCCCTTCCCTTCCCTTCCCTTCCCTTCCCTTCCCTTCCCTCTGTTTCCCTTCCCTTCCCTCTGTTTCCCTTCCCTTCCCTCTGTTTCCCTTCCCTTCCGTTTCCCTTCCCTTCCGTTTCCCTCCCCTCCCCTTCCCTTCCCTTCCCTTCCCTCCCTTTCCCTCCCCTCCCCTCCCCTTTCCTTCCCTCCCCTCCCCTTCCCTTCCCTTCCCTTGTATCTGTTACCCTTCCCATTTTCTTTAACCCTGCACTGTATCTTTCTTTCTTCCCACTGTGTGAGTCATGGTGTTTCTAGCATGTGCTGTAAATTACTGAAATTCTTTAAATAACATGTTGTTACTCCCCCTGCCCGTGCTCCAACCCCCGACCTTTTATCAACAATACGTGTGGTTGTCTGTGCTCTCTCTCCCTCCCTCCCCCTCTCTCTCATTCTCTCTTCCTCTCTCCCTCCCTCGCTTCCATAAGTTACCTTGTAGCCCTCCTCGAAGTCATCCAGGTGCATTCTTATCTTTCAGAAAAAGCCCTTACCTGTGTTACCAGATGTACAGGTCTAATTATTACAAAAGTAAACTTATCTTGATTGGTGTTCTAATTTGGACATTTATTTTTTCCAATTATTTCAATATATTATTCAAGAGACTTTTATCAAGAAAAAGCTATCAAAAGTTTCTTTTTAAAAAAAAATCCTGTGAATGGTTTGAAGTTATTTTAGTTTTTGCGAAGTTCCGGTGAGGTTCCTTGTGCGTGTGCACATGTCTGTCTGGTGGATTTTTTGTTTGGGTTTTTTGTTTGTTTTCTTTGTTTTTAAGTTACTTTTCAAAGAATGAAAATGCCAACATTAAAGTACTTCATTATAGTTAAAATATGTGTCTTCGTAAGTCTGATCTGGCTTTGAATAAGGAAGTTTTTCAAACTTAAAATTTTGAGAATGTGAAAATTTTTCTTGGGAGAGGAAAAAAATTTTGCACAGATATCTGGTCTTCTGCAAGGTATCAGCAGAGATATAAATTGTTCTTCTAAACAGCATATTGTGTATGACTTTAAGTAATTAACCATTCTTGTCTAGGTGAAAATGAAACTGAGTTGTTTGGTGAACTTAACTGGAACATTCAGTATTGCTGGAATACATTGGTATCATGGTACAGAAGGCTACATTGAACCAGATTGTCCTTGTCTTGCTGTCTGTTACAACAATGGAAGATGCCAGATAATGAGAGATGAGAATGACCACAGTAGGTACAAAATGTGGGGTGCTAATTACTGAGCTACTCTTGACCCAAAACATCTACTTCTGTTCATATTCTTAATGTTTATTTCTTAAAAACTAGATCCTGTTTTGATTGACACTGGTATGAATGTAGTATGTATTCAATGGAACCACTGTGGAAGTGTATTGGCGGTGGCGGGCTCCCTAAAAGCAACTTCTCAAGATAAAGACGTAAACATTGTGCAGTTTTATACTCCGTTTGGTGAGGTAAAAATATTTAATATACTTCTATAACGTAAACGCTTTTTTATCTTAGTGTGTTTTGTCTATGTGGTCATTACCGGTGGAATTTGGGTGCCAAAATGTAGGTGTTTAGGGCATTTAACATGCTCTATGGTATCTAGGATATCCACCTGGATCTGGAAAGATGACACAGGACCAGGTACCCTTTTAGAACAGCAAGTTAGTGGCCAGCACGGAAATCCAAGTGAATCTCATAAAACACTAAATGATGGGATATGTATAGTATCTAACTTTGAACACCTAACTCAGATACCTGAGTTCAGACTACAGGCAATAAATGATTCGGAATGCTTAGGCAGCAGTTAAGGTGCTAACTCAACATCTGTGTATCAAATCTGGAAATACTTGTCTTTCTCCACTGGATGCGTAAGGGACCTAGGCATCTCTAGATTAGGAGTCTAAAATACGGCAGTGAATGCTCCCCTCTATTTTTTTGGAGTCAGTAAAACTTGAGAAAATGGCATCTGGTATCAGTAAAAGCAATGGCTCAGAAACCTTAGAAAAGGTAAACGGTTTCTAATCTTCATTTGTCTGTTTGGGGGTATTGTTTTGTAAATGTTTTTTGTATTTCCTGTCTCTCTTACAAGATGTTCAACAGATATAAATGTTGAGAGGCAACTTTCCTATATATTTTTGTTCATGGTGCTACTTTTGCCTTGCAAGGTAATTTCAGGTAATTTCACTTTCCCTCCTAGTAATCTATCTGGCAATCAGTAAGTTAGTGTTAGGTATCAGAGTGTGAGGAAGTTTGTCCCTTGTACAGAGGAAGTACTCGTCAGCCCTGAGAGTAACTCTGGTAAGGATAGAGCTGTGAGTTGTGCTGTGAAAGGCGTTAAGATCCAACATCATCTGTAAGGGTTTTCTTAGTCGAAAGTATTAAATGGAACCAAAGGTTTTGGCAGTAATGTTACGTCTCTAGTTGCTAATGTCCTTCAGATTAACTGAAACAGGTGTTCCGGATTCTGTATCTAGTGTTTAGAAATAAACTCTTTAGATTTTAGAATTGTTTTGTACTAGTTCTGATACTCAGGTACAGACTTAACTTTTTGGAAGACAATGTCTTCTGTGAATAATGTGTGACCAGTATTTGGGCTTGGTATTTGCATGTGATTGCGATCAAAGGCACGAAATAGGTACTAAACTGTGTAAGTTCATTGATAACAGTTTATGTAGGCACAAAGTTATGCTCTCAAAAGGAAAGTTAGATCTAACCATAAGTATCAGTGTTCTGCTCAGTAAAAAGTTGTATTTTTTTAAAGCCTGAGATTATTCAAAATCTTACAGTAAATAATAGGTTAATGTATCCTTTATTACATACATCTATATTATTTGCAAACAAAAAGCTTCCTACAAAGAAGTGCTCTGTGGGACTAAGGTTATAGTTTTTGAAAACATTATTTTTTTCAATTGTTTCCTTCATTCAACTTCAAAATTCTACAGCAAAATAAAGATATAAAAAAAAGATTAAAAAAGGATAAAAAGTGTATTTCTTTGCTAGCTCTTAAATTGTAAATGGCCATCTAAGTGTCTTTCTTAGACTTCTTTTGAAGGGGAGTAGAGAAGAGGAAAATGTCCATTGCCTCACTGCAAATTGTGTACCTCTGCAGCTGATTCATTGTATGCTCTTGACATAGGTTAGCTATAATTTTTTATTTGTTTAAACTATCAGCTGTAGTTAAGAGTGTTGTACATCAACTGACTAATACACTTCCAGAATAAATGAAACTTCTGAGGCATGTCAGGTATCAGTACTATTGTTGTGTTTATTTTAGTAGTGACTGAAATTATAAAGGTGATTTGAATTACCAACCAAAGGAAGTAATGTTTATACTGTCATTCTCCATCTATTATTAACTATCTAATTATTCACTATATTACTAAACAGGACTATCACTGAGTCCTGTTTTTTCTTTCTCTCTGACAAAAAAAGAATTGAGGCAAAAGAACACTTTATGGTAATGCATGTTAAATATCTACCCCTTTGTTTGCACGTGTATTGTAATTTGGGAATCATTATGGGGTACTGTAAAGAAGATCTATGGCTGGTTTTCATCAACTGTCAAAACTGTTGTTTATGTATTCTAGAGAGTGGTTTTCCTATGATAAATTCAGAATCTTTTTCTTTCCTTGTTTTAAAAAAGCATTTGCGCACACTGAAAGTTCCTGGCAAACAGATATCTGCCTTGTCTTGGGAGGGAAGTGGACTGAAAATTGCACTAGCTGTTGATTCTTACATATATTTTGCAAACATTCGTCCGGATTACAAGGTATGTAGTAATGTGGCACTTAACTGTATTAGTAAGTTTCCTGTTATTTATTCTCTTTCTGAATGGGTTGAAAAAGTAGCTTTCTTTAATATATAAATCAATGCTTAACTTATGATTACTGTTTGATCAACACTACTGACTTGAAGTTTTAGTGGAATGTGAGTGTCTGTCTTGGTGACGGAATGACTTAGCTGTTGCTTTTATAATGAATTTGTGATTTTATTTTCATAATAAGGAAATGTATGCCTTGTTAATATTAACAGAATTGGGCATGATTCTAAATTTGGTAGTAATTGAGGCTGTCATGTAGGTAAGGCTCCAGTGTTTTCATTGCTGGTTAAACTGAATGGGCTAAGTGATACAATGGGAATTTTTTGAGCCTTACTTTTACTGTCATTTTTTTGGTGGTGAATTATTAGTTTGAACCAGGAGAATTGTGTAGAAACCTGAACAATGGAAATGAATGCAACCTGATAGGCGTACTTCCTACTTATATTTCAATTCCCAATATATTTTTTACAAGTGTGTATTCAGCTAATTCTAAATAATGTTTTTATCTTGTCTACCAAGATTGTTGTTTGGTTGTTTTTTTTAAAGAGTTAGGACTATTTCACTTACATTTACAGTTTAGCAAAAAATAGCAATTACTGTCCAGTATACAGTATTGTATACTTTTTTTTTCCAGCACAGGATATGTTCTTTAATCATCAGTGTGTAACCACTGTGATTAAAGAGAGAGAGAGTGTAATGTGAGGAACATACTGCAGCTATATTGAAATGTGTTGTTCCACTCGGTTGTGAAAAATCATTGGTCAGGGAGTTACAAACACAAATCTGCTAGGAAGCAATCTCAAATAGTTTGTTGTAAATCTGCTGGAAAAGACTTTGGAAATTTGAACTGGAAATTAGTCTTGCAGAAAATGCTACCTAATGTTTATTCTGGGAGATGTGTAACAGCTGGAACACTGGCCTATTGCTTTTTCTTAAACTCATCAGTATCTATGAGACCATGTGTATTTCAAGATCTGGCACAGTTTGCAAATGAATAATATTTTGAAAACTTAGTTTTAGAAAGTGCATGTGTAAGCACTCTTTTTGCTTTTTTTCTGTCCTTTTGCATATGGAAAAAGGAAAAAGACGTGCTCAAATTAATTTATTTCTGCAGCAAATAAACTCTTAACCTGTTGGTAGTATACTCAGTTTCAATGTTAAACATTTTTATGGTGAATGGTATGTGTTGTCCTTCAATAAATAATACACATTACTACCGCTATGTTCTTTCTGATTATATCAGTAACTCCCTTTTAGGAACTAGATACTCTAAAAGGTGACAGTCATTAAATGGTAGTGATTCAAAGCTGTCATTAACTTAGGCTGGATTGGAATTAATGACCTGGAGATGAAGTGGAGATCACATTACCAATCTACTGAATAATCCGGTTTCCTGTATTTTTCAAGTATTACCATAATAAGAGAAAAGGGGTTCTAGATTAATATGACAGTAAAAACTATGAATTGAGCTGATCTTTTTTAAACTACTTATAGTTTACATGGTGTCGTTTTGGAGTTGTAATACTAATTTAGCTCTAGCTCTAGTTATATTTCTTCTGGTGTATATGACCTTGTTCAAATCTACATTGGATTTCACTTTATATCCTCATCATCCAGCATTCTGGGGTCCTTTTCCACTTCTTGAAATCAGTTTTAGATTTGACAAACATGACAGTTAACTGACTTGTTACCTCATAACTTACTCCTTTCATATACATTTTGAATATTCAGAATAGTATAAGTTCCAGTTTGCATCTCTGGGAAGGATCCTGTGGGTAGTGCTCTTGATTGTCAAAAACTACCTTTATTCCAATCCTTTTATTTTTCTTCCTGTATCCAAAATGTGCTTGATTTTCCTGAAAATTGAAGTAGGTCATATCAGTTAGGTCATCTTCATTGGCATGCCTGTTGCCTTTCAAATAATAATAAATGATAATAATAAATGAATGAGGTACAACTTCCAGGGCTAAAACCATGATGACTGTCAGTATGTTGTATTTATCCATATGCATCTAATTCCCTTTTTTTTTTTTTTTTTTTTTTTTACATCTCTACTTTGTGTGAAAGCTGGATTTACTGATTTGTTATTTCCAGAATCATAACGCTTTTTACATCTGCCCACTCCTATTCCTCTGGGTATACTCCACAGCATTGTGATTGAATTTCCATAGAACTCTACTTGAGTGAAAACCATTGGATTCTGACAATTTACTACCATTCAGTTTATAGATAATTTCTAAAAGTTCTTTTGCTGATACTTCAGTTTATCGTCTCAGTTTCATTCCCTGTAGAGTGTGGGAACCCTTCTGGCCAGCTCTCTAACAAGGTTTCTCCTCTCTCTCTAGTAAATGCTGATGTAGAGAATTCTATTAGTTTTTCTACAATTGCATCATCATCCTTAAGTGGTTTGCTTTATATCTCGTTTGTCAGCTTCACCTCCTTTTTGAGATATTTTTTGATTCTGCTGTGTTAGAAAGGGTTTTCATTATTAATTTCTATAATTTAAATCAGTTGAATGCAATAAAATACATCTTCATGGTTTTTACAGTGTTTGGATATTCCATTTCTTCTTCTGCCTTTTTGCCCTTTCTCCTACTTGTTACATGAATAATTACATTCTTCTGGGGGGAAGGGAGGGTTTTTCTCGTGTTACTAAAATGGAAGAGGTGATGTGAGTTATTATCGTGCTCTAATATAATTGCTTATTTTTGTCTGCTTCAGGAATTGCACTGTTTGAGGTGTTTATTATATTTCCCTTGGGAAATGAACTTTGGGTTTCCAAATCAGTAGTCACAGAGCAAGCATTTTCATGGTAAAAACCATCATCACAGTGGGTATTTCTGTGTACCTGTTGACCATGGAAGAAACAAGGGGAAGTGAGATCTTGTCACATTTTGGGGTTGATCTTCCAATTCTGATTGCGATTGGTTATTCTGTGTGATGGAAAGGCTTCTTTTGTCAATTTAATATTATGGAAATAACTTATGACTGGATCTGTGTTCACGTACTTTTAATAAATCAGTTAATCACTTGACAGGTAAAGAATATTGAATACTGATTGTGTATATGAAATAAACACTTTCTTTCATAGCTGTGAACAATTTATTATTGAATTCTTGTAATTTCTGATAGGTTTTATCAAACTTGTCTCTCTTGGCAGTGGGGTTACTGCTCCAATACAGTTGTTTATGCGTATACCCGACCTGATCGTCCAGAATACTGTGTTGTCTTTTGGGACACAAAAAACAATGAGAAGTATGTGAAATATGTCAAGAGCTTGATTTCCATAACAACTTATGGAGACTTCTGTGTTTTAGCAACTAAAGCAGATGAAAATCAACCTCAGGTAAAGTATTTCTTTTAATTTTCACTTGAAACATTCTGTTCCACGCGTCAGTGCTTTTCATCTTATTCTGGCTGTAATGTAAAATTCTGAATCTGTCTCAGAGTGTGTCATTCAGTTGTCATTTGACAGAATGGCACTTGAGTGGGCTCAGTGTTTAAAAACAAAGAACCCCGACAAATAACAAAGTAATAGGAAAAAATGTGCAAACCAATTAACTGCCTCTGTATTTTAACCCCTTGTAGCCATTAGTAACTTAATAAAAACTGCAGGCTTCAAGATTAATGTTTCTTTAGAAATATTTAGAAGAGTTCCCCAAAGAAAAGCTAAAAGCAGGAGAGTATCAGAATGGTAATGAATATTTAATCAGTCAGAAGTGGAAAAAAAAGGGGAATTTTTTGGGTGATTTAGTAAATCACGTTACTACAAACTGCTCCGTTTGTTTATTTATTTATTTTAAATGTAGTGACAAATTATATGATAAATGTATCCTTTGGTTAATGTATGTTCGGTTACCATGATGCTAACTGTTACATGGTTTTTCTTACTGCATTCACTTCTGAATTATTTTCTATATCACCTGTGTATTGCTTACAAAGGAGGAGCATGAGACGGAGTCAATTGGTGCAACGGTAACAAAAATGCTTTAGTGCTGCTTTGCTTGATTGTGCAATAAATTGGTGTACTGTCATATGGATTGAAAATATGGTATACATGGCCAAAACCATTTGGTGAAATTGTGTGCAATAAAATGAGATTTTTCTGGATTGTATCTTTAAAATAGGAAACAAACAGTGAGGGCCTTAGTGTAACTTTCTTGAGCATAAATAAGACATTTAATTTTAGCATCTGAAAATTACAGATAATAAGCATCTTTCAATTCATTCGAAATGGCTCCAGTGTAATTATTAGCACTGTGGGGGGTCAACTTCTAGGAAATGAAGCAAACAAGCTTATCCTTTGGGTAGCAGTTCATTAGAGTTGCTTTCTGAAAAACAGATTTGTTTTGCAATAGATTTTGGTCATTAGAATTGTGATTTCAAGACGGCAAAATGTACAGCAATAGCTGATGGGGCAAAAAAGACTAATTTCAGCAGGAACTGTTTAGAAGTATTGCAAGCAGATGTGAAGTCAGTAAGTTATGAAGAACTTAATGTTGATACCCATAGCAAGGCTTGAGCTTTCTGCTTTGATCAAATCAGACACTGCAAACTCCGTTGTCCTGGCACCACCCTGTGTAGCTCATGCAGCCTCTGTCTTGGATACTGTTACTCCGTCATCCCTTGGCAGTCTCTCATCTACTGACTTAGAGTCCCAGAAATAAGTAAAAAGGGCATAAAAGAGAAATTGATTAAAGACTGAACGTTGGGATAATTTACCAGAGAAGAATTAATATAAACATAATGAAAAAAACCCAATAAATAGTTTAAAAGCCAGGTGTGGTTTCCTACAGAGGTGGAGGCTCAACATATTTTTTAGAAAAGAGAAATTTGAGAATGCTGGTGGCAAGTTTAACTCATGAACAAAGAAATAAAAATACTATTTTTGAGAGTGTTTATTGGTGGCAGAACCAGAAAAATAAATTATTTAATGAAAAGAAATCCTTGTTCAGATCTTTTTCTTTGAAAGAATGAAATTCCTACAGCAGCTGAAAACCTAAATTCTGCGATTCTCATGTGATAAATAAGCTGTCAATCTGTCAGTTTAAAGGGGTAAGATGTACAGTTGCTGTAGTCTGCTACCACAATTACATTAATTCTTCAGGAGGTGAAAGAGCTATGAAGAACTAATTATCTTCCATTTCCTGGAGAGTCAGAATAACAGCTCTTAGGTGATTCAAGTTTTGGCAACCCTGTATTATTATTATTTTTTTTAAATCTAAAGACTTTACAGTAGAAGTTGCTACTTAATTTGCACACTTCTCATTCAAGACATTCTTATTTCCCTGGGCAATCATCATAAAGTTATTTAATCCCTGATTTAGGTCCTGAAAAAGAAATACATCAGCAACAATAATGAAGCATTGGTGTCTAGGTCAATTTTTCTTTGTTTGCATCTTCCTGAGTTTAACAGACAAACCTGGTCTGTTAAAGATCTGGCCTGTTAGAGGTATCTGTGCTATAAAAGCCTTCCCGAGCAGGCTTACAAGAAGGGCAAAACTAACAAAAGTCATCAGTTTTGTAGTATCTATGATACTGCAGGGCGGAGAGATTGCCTTATTCACAATTCTCCCCATATTGTAGCCCTCTTGGGGGTTCAAGGAGATCAAGGTCTGCAAAGGATAGAACAAGGGTCCTAGCTTCCGGGAGCTAGCGAGGGGGACTGATGCAGTTTATTTTATTATCCTTTGCATGAAGAGCTAGGTGAGAATTGAGTCACTGAGAAATTGCTGGTGTGTCATGCTAGGAAATAATCGCAGTACAGTGTGTGCCCCACAGAGCAGGGGATGAGACACTGGCTGTCTTGCCCACATGTTATTTGTGGACCCTGCTGGTGGTACATCCTGCGTATTGTATTTTGTCTGGTAGATTTTCTCCTTCGCTTAAAACAGCTGGTCATTTTCCTGTTTTGTGCTCGGCTTCGTTTATAGTGCTAATTGGCAAATATCTCATTACTCTCATGCTTATGCTGCTTTATATTTACTGCAGTCACGGTCCTCCTGTTTTTTGTTGCTGATCAGCATTAGATTGTGTGAAATGTGGGTTACGAGATACAGCTTGTACAGAAAACCTTGTACAGCTTACTAATTTACAAAAAATGTGGTAGTAATGACACTTGCTTTTATTTCCATACAGTATGTGCTGGTTCTCTGCAATTCTATTGGCACTCCCTTGGACCCAAAATATATTGATATTGGTAAGCAACTTGCAATAGTCTTATTCTGTTGTTTTTTTTCTAGTCTTTGTAATGAATTTCTTATGCAAGTCTGTTGTTCAGTGAAACAATCACTGTGTGGTAACACCCCTTGCATCCAAATGTTGTGACATTCCATTCTATATGTGGTTGTAACTATGATTTTTTATTGGCTTCTCACTTCTACTTGGACTCCCCCTAAATGCAATAAACACGTAATCAGGGGTTCCCATGTTGTGAACTGTAATTTGTGTTGGAAATGACCTATTAATTACTCTGTTAATAAAAATAGTGGCTTATAAAACCAGTCCTATTCCTTGAACAAATTGGCTAAATTTAAACTGATTCTTCCAGTTAATACGAACTATTTACAATAGAATTTTTTTAAATTGTTACTTTTCCTTTTTTTTTTTTAAAATGGATGTTATTGTGGTTTAATCACTGAAACCAGGACAATGTTCATGGTGATTCAGATTTTCCTTCACAACAGTGGTAATTCAACTCCTTTTTTAAGGAAATGTACTTTTTTGAAGAGGGTCCTTTTTCTCAGAGCAATTGAAATAGTTTGATCTGGACTTTCATTTAAAAATAACATGTTGCTGCTTCCCTAATATCTTAAAGATAAATTTCTCATATGTCAGTGTTGGTAATATCTTTTCCTTATCATCTTCCTCACAATTGTTTTATCTAAATAGTTTCAGATTATAAATTAAAAATCAAATTAAAAAAAATCAGTGGATTATAATAGAAATACGAAAATACCCCCAAATCCTAAATAGATCTGAATTCCAGGCTTTCCCTACTGCTTGTTTGCTGCAGGTGTGGTACAGAACATTGCCAAGTAATTGCAAACCACTGTTTTCTGGGAGTTTTGCTAGAGAATAAAGATCATTGATTTTTCCCTTTAAACAGATGAGGGAAGTGTGGACAAACTGACAAATTAATCAGCTTTTTGATTAATTAATCCACTTCTGTTTGTTCTGGTTTTTGGTTTATTTTTGGTTTGTTATCCAAATAGATCTGAATTTGGATTCAGAATAGACACTGTGAGCCCCATTTGCAGTTTTCTTTTTGAAGCTTGATTCTTTGATTAACTTTTCTGTTTTGTTGGAAGGATAAATCATTCGTAATGAAGTTTTAGCAAAAATATTTATTTGCTTTTGAACAAGAGAGGAGAGTATAGTTATTTAAATTAAAAGTACATACTTATTTTTAGAACCTCTTAGCTAAAATGATGATAAGTAGAAGGTATATTTGGCAGTAGACATCTAATGTGATTCCACTATGTTAGAAAGGTGGGATACGCTATACCACTGCTGTGCTCAGTGGTATAGCACTTCCTGAGCACACTAAAATACTTAGGGAAAAAAAAAAATTCTGTGCATGGTTGATACAGCAGAGGTGCGTAGCCATATTGGAACACGTTATGGATAAAAATAGATTGCTTATTGTAAATCTGGAAGAATTCCTCCCCGCTTATTTTATTAATGTAAAGGTGTCTACTTAATATGTGTATATAGCTTTGGAACTTACATGCTCTGATTCTGCAGAAATTAGGTTTAATTTTTAAACAAACCAAACCAAAGTCTTTTCCCTACCTGTGCCAAAAAGAGATATAGCTATTATGACAAGAAACCTCATGAACTTTTTTTGATGTAAATTGCCTGCTAGAGCCATTGTTTCATCCTCTCTGTAAAAAAGTAACTCTTCTGTCTAACTTATTCTCATTAGAGAAGTTAGTTCCAAGCCATAATGCTAATACTTGGTATTAGTATTAAACGATAAACAAACGGCCATTCTGTCTGATAAAATAGATGGGAAAAGTGTCTAGCAAAGTTTTGATAAGATAGAAATGATGAGAAAAGTGAGGTAAAGAACTGTAAGACAAGGAAGTAACAACAATTCACAGAAGAATATAGGTAGGAAAAAAAAATCAACAAAAGAATAGAAATAGTTGAGGTCATAAAGATGATTATTTTCCTCGACCAGTGCTACTAAACTGTTTTATTATAGATTAACTAAGTTTGTAAGTGTCATTTTCTAACATTGTTCAGTTTTTCAGTGATAGCAGGAGGAAATCAGCTGTGAGTGAAATATATATTGTGAAGTTCATGTCCTGTATTGTGGATTATAATTAAAATGAAGAGCATCCTGCTCTGATGAATGAATTTGACTTCTTTGTCCTATGGAACGTGTATGAAATACTGTGGTACTTTTTAGTGTCATAATTTCTGTTTATGTCAATTTGATGCCCTCTTGCCACCTTTTACAGTAGGGATGGTACACCAGAATCTTAAGGTTAAAATGCCCAGGAAATTCAATACCAAGAATTTTACAATGGATGGAGGGGAAAAAAAAAAAACCAAACCAAACAAACTGAGCACTGAAGTAAGATGATGTGGTGGGTGGTAGTGGTGTGGGTGGGGTGTCTGTTGTGTCCCCCCTGTCCCGTCCCCGATCAGATGTCTACACTGTATGTGCCTACTAGTCTCCTTGACTCACTTGACAGGTGGGATTGGGGTGGTGGGAGGGGGATTCAGGGACTTATAGGGAGTAATTCATCTCATTGCTAGAGTTGACATCTAAAATAAGTTCAGTGAATCATTCCTGAAAGGGGTCTTTTTGCTCTCCATTGGATACGAAGAAGCCCAGGGCAACCAGCTCATCTCTGACAGAGATATCTAAAATTAGGTGAGACGAATCCCACTCAAACGGTCAAAATTAGCTTTGCATGTAACACCTCTAAATCTGCATTTAAACTCTTTTTTTTTTTGCATTTTTCTAGTGTTCTGTTTATGTGAGCTTTCTAAATCTATCTGTGATAGTTTTATTTATTTACATTATAAACAAAGGTATCAGTTTCTGTATGATTCCCCCATTATGACCCATCTCCTACAGCTGTCTGTATACAAGAAAATCTTCTCCAGTGACTGAAAACAGTTAAAGAGAAATGCCGTTTAATTGACAAATGCTGCTGTTGTTGTATTTGAACTGTGCTGAAGAGATTAAACAATCTGGAAAAGCTTCTCTTCCTTTAGCTTAACTAAGCTTTCTGCAGTCTGCTTCTGTTCCCTCCAGTGTCAGAGGATCAGTTTAGTGCATAGATTTACAATGCTCTTTCCTAGCGTGAGTTCATTTCTGAAAATGCTAGGCATTATAGCGTTCAACCTCAAGGACAGGCAAGTATTTGAGGTTAGGAATATCTGCGTTTTTGAGTCCTGAAAAATTTCTGTAGTCTCAGTATTTCAAACATAACAAGCAAGTCTTTAATTGAGGTATAGTAAACACAGCCAAAGATTCTACCTTTTTTTTTTTTTTTTAATGCATCCTGTAAGACTCCTTTAAAGTTAGCCCACCAAACTTACAGAAGGGATTGAAGGTGAAAGTGAAAAGCAAACGCCTATAAATGCATCACTTTTGGAACACATTGCACTGGTTTATCATAGTTGCTTTCTTTTTCCGTAACCTTTGAAGATAAAACTTTATAGAACAGCTCGAAATATTTGTAACATAAGGTCAATTTGTGTGAGGAGTAGGCACTTGTACACAGTCAAGGTCTTAATATGCAGTATATCATGCTGTTTATCACAGTTGGAGCTTCTTGACAGTAGAAGGTATAATTGTTCCAGTTTGACAGGGTGCTGAACTTAAGCAGCTGGCTGGCCTTGCTGAGGTCAATAGAGAGAGATGACCTTGTAAGACCTTAAAGGCAGAAGACCTTTCTGTAATTTCTTTTAAGATTCCAGTTGGTGCATCATTTCTAACAAAATCATTATCCTTTTGTCCTGTTTATAAATGAAAAAAATCAGCTTTAAATCAATTATCAGGTGAGAATAATCATTAATAGTTTAAGAGATAAGCAGTACAAAAGTAAAATTAACATATCTCTTACTCAAGAGAATTGGAAGGGTGTTATTGACTTATGAAAAATATATTATCTGTCTGTGACATTCTTTTTCTTTCTCTTCTTACTACCAAAACAGTTTTTCAGGCTATTCTCTTTTAGTAAGACGATAAATTGTTGCATTGAGTTCTGTCCAGAAAATAAGCTGCTTAGGTATTTTTTGTTTTGAATTCTTGTTCTTGTTTCAGACTTCTAAGTGACATCTTTCAAAGTGATTTAAAAACACTTAGGTTGTTACTTTATTTGATTTTCATAAATCCTTACGAAAAATGCCTTCTCATATAGTAGGATGTTCCTTAACAGACCATTGGTATCTGTGTGCTCCTGCCTATTCTTAAGTGGGCGCTCTTGACTGCCATGAGTCTAAACTATATTTTTCTGATTGGCTGTAATTACTGCAAATTGAACACACAATATCTTTGTTTTTTACCAGACTTTTTTTACCCCTTGTTGGAATAGCAATCATCTGGCACTCTACTGAGCATAAAGATTTTACTCCTTCTTGAGACTTTGGCGCCCTGCAGGTCTCTTGGGCTTTGACCTGGTAGGAAATTGATAGTGGAGAAAAAAGATTGCTAATCTAGGGGTGCTAAGTAGCTGTTGGAGCATTTGAATAATGCATCTGAGAAAGTGTGTTAAGGCATAATCTGTATGAATTGTCAATTTATAACATTTTATAAAATTGTTTCAAGGAAGTGCTATTAATCTCCTAATGACAAAGTAATTGTGACAGTGCGCAATGTTTGATTCACCCCCAGGAGATGCAAATCTTACGTTGTTGGGCTCTAAGCCAATAGTTCAAGAAGGGCTCAAAAAACCAGAAGTGCTTATTCCCTTTATTCTGTTGAATTTTTAATTATGTTGTTAGCTTTCTCACGCTTGCCTCTGCTAACAATGGCAAAAAGAATTAATCAGACATTATCTCGTGAAAGGCCATCAGTTCAACTTTCTTTAGACATTGATGGATGGTTACAGCTTAAAGATCTTCCTCATGTTGCTCTTTATTTTGTCCAAGGACGTTTTTCTTCCTGTGCTTCCTGTGCCTTGTTTTTAGGATCCTTCACAATAGCTTGTATTTGCTAGTCCATAAGTTAGTCTTTTCTCCATTGTCTAGCATTATTATGTTCCATCCTACTAAGGTACAAAAATTAACCAACACAGTTTCTTCTGTGCTTCTTTCACAGGCTCACAGGCTTTCTGTCAAAGTCCTTTCATGAATAACTAAATATAAACTACAGAAGGTTAAATATCTTGTTATATAATATCTTTTTAATGGAAACACAACAGATGGCATCTGCTACGAAAATGTCACTCAGGCTGGATTATATCATCTTCTTACATGCGCTTAGGAGCACTGACATAGGGAAGTGTTAAGTTATCTTTCACATGTGTGTTAGCGCCCAGTGAAATGAATACAACAGCCTGACCAACATACAGGCAGATTGAAGGCAGAGTGCTGGAGTCGTGCCTAGCTGTCTCGCCTCCCTCCTGGACGCTTTAACAAGGATGACTGAACTATATGTGAAACAGCACTTGAATTGCTGTTACTTACAGTTGATCATTTTAAAGTAAACTATAACTGATTTTTAGTATTTCTTTGTATTCTGTAAACTGTGGTCATTCATGAGTTGTCCCATGTGCAGTTCAGTTGTCCCTGCTGTTGTCTGACATTTTCTTCTCTTTATGAGCTAACACTTCTAGAGATTTTGAATCAAGCTCTAAAATTAGGTAGATGTTATTGACTAAGTTCGTCCCAGTTTCTCAGGAACAGCCTGTTACAGGCTTTTATGAAAGCAACAGTTTAGTCTTGCGTCTGTCTGTCAGATTGCTTCCTTTCCATCAGATTTAGGTGGGATTACTTGTCTCTCTTGTGTTTGTATATCCTATTTCATATACTAGAAAGTGTCTCAGCTTTTTCATGCAGTGAAGTAATATAGTCATGGATTAAGTTTGTTTTCCATCTGCTATTTTTAAAGAAGATTAGACATGAAGGCAGGTGTTTTCTAACTGTTTTGAAGTGAGATGGAGTGAGTGTGGATGAAATACAGACATTGCAGAAGGTTATTCGAGATTCCTGGATATCTAAGAAATAAAGTTGCTCTCCGTCAGGGAGGAGGCTTTATGAAGGAACAGTGAAGAGAAATGAGGTGAGAAGAGAAAGAAGGGCCAGAAAAAAATCAAAGGGCAGTTGTTTCACATGTTGGCATTGTTTTGATGGGGTAGTGTGTTTAATCCTTTTCAGTGTTTGATCACTGAAAAGTAAGGCACCTGTTTAAATGTTTTCCATACATATTTTCAAGGTCTGCAAATTAAGTATTAAGACATTAAGTATTAAGACGTGAAGTTAGCTATCTGCAAAATCAGTGGGAAGAGCTAGACAATCTAAGAAGTCCACGTTTAGCATGGAAAGCAGCTATGCAGTGGAAATGCTGAGCAGAGGAGTGTCCGAATCTTTTGCCTCCTTCTGACTTAAGGTGCTTGCTTTTCTGTCTGCTTAATAGTCAGAGCACGAACTCTTTGAAGGGCACTGATGCCCAAGTGAGCAGTACTTGCTGCTAAAATCAAGGCCGCTGTATAAGATGATAATAACTTCTCTACACTAAAGGAAACTAAGTAGTTAAACCAGCTGCCTAGAAAGGGATTCTAGACCTTCCTCAGCCTGAAGGGATTGAAATGAGCATCTTCCCTTTCCCAGGAAAGGATAAATTCCATTCCTTCCTTCTCTGCCCCAAAGTTGGAGTGGCTGGAGCATCCTTTCCTCGTGTTGAATCTATGCTATTACGCAGCCAAGAAGGAAAGCATTTTAGGAGCAGAGTGTAGCCCAGTGTAGCCACATTTGGCTTAAATCCAATCATCGTTTAGCCTGCTGTTGCAAAGAAGGGAAGGCCTTGCACTCCATGCTGGCTGCTTATTCCTGCCCTCTCCAACATTTGTGATTTTCTCTTTAATCCAACTTAAACTTACCTTTTATTTATTTAATTTTGAGCTCAGTTAGATGAATGAACTGATCCAACTTACTCTGTGGTCAAGCTACTGCTAGAGCTGATATAAAAGAAGTGGGAGGGAAATGTGTCAGGGGTTGGTGTGTGGCATTTTTTTGACAGCAACAATCAGTTTAAGTCTTAGGCATGTTCATAAAATGCCTTACTGATTGTATTCCTCTGGATAAAGCATAGATGTGTTGCCATCTTGTTTCTGGATCACAACAGAGCTTATGTGAACGTCCTTTTTTCCCAGATTAGGGTACTTTGAGGTGTGCACAAATGAGTAAGTTTAGGCTCCGTGGAAGCTGTAGGTCAAATGGGGAGTCACCTGGTGAGTCTGAGGAATGCCCATGGCCTTCAGATGTGTGCTTGGTTTAGCATTGTCTTGGAGTAAAGTGTTTAAACGTTGACTAAGCTGAGTCCAAATATGAGGCTTAGTACTAAAAGTTTGTGATTTAAGCAAGAGGAAACCTTATTCCCTGACAGGTCAGGAGATTCTCATGTTTAATTTTTAAAGGATAAAAGCATTTATTGTTATGGCATGTATAGCTGCAGCTGCAAGGTAATAAAAGAACAGGGCAAATACATAGATTTATTAATGCCGTTAAAGAAACAGAGGAGGCTGTATCCTTCAGTTGTATGTGACTAATTATTGAAATGAATGTGTTATAAGTATATGAAATACACTGAGTTGCATGTAATGTAAATAACTGTACTGCTCACATGTTAAGCATCATCAATAAGCCTTCTTATCTAGTATTTATATTTATACTTAAAAGTGTTTTATAGCCATCAGGTAGCTTATGTAATCCTCTTGGTTTCAAAGAAATAAAAACTGTTCAACCAATCTTCCCCCATCTCTCATAGCACTGGTTTTCTTTATGGCAGGCTTATAGCTCCCTCCAGAGTTCTGTTCTGTGCTAAAATACAGAAAAAATTGACATTCACAGTAAAAGAATCAGATTTTGTGCTCACAGCATGTTATCTGTAGACTCAGTGTTTCACTAACAGGCTGGGCTACACAATTACATTGGGGGATTTACTTAATAGGTTTTTACATTTTTCTGTGCCTTTTTATGTGCATTCACTGGTTTTCAGAAAGATGAAACAAAGGATTGTAAAAGAAAAAAAAAAAGAGCCACAATACAGTCAAGACAGTGTATTATAAAGAATAATGTAATGGTTTGAGTGCATATATATGTATTTTTTTCCTTTGTTCACAGAACATTGACAGTAGGAATGAGATATTCAGTTTGTCCACATATTCTACATGGGTTTAGGGCTGAAGTAAAGAAAATGCTCTGCCTTCCTACACTGTGATCTTTGGATGCAATAAAGTAACACTAAGCACACGCTTTGCTAAATATTTAATTTGCTGCCATGCAGATAAAGAATTGTTATTTGGTCCAGCTATTAGCTAAGATACAAACAGCATTTCTAGGTCTTGTCTAACTCAAAATTTGTTAACTGTTTTTAAGTGGTGCTAATCCAAGACTCTCTTCTAGGTTTTCAACTTTTGAGTAGTCTTCCTTATATTTATATTTGAATAATTACAAATATGTCAGATATGGAGGTATTTTATAGATCTTGTTAGAGATTTGAGATATTCCTGAACTGGTCATTAACCTGAAAATTTGTCTATATGTATTTGATGTTTTCTGCATTAATGCATGGAAATTTGCTGAAATAATAGGGAGAAAAATGTTAAATTTAAAATCAGAACTTGTAAAGAATTTCCCTTTTCTTCTGAACAAGGCCACAAGGCCCCTGTGAAATTTCTTAGCAATTAATGAAAACTGCTGCTAGGTT
This sequence comes from Calonectris borealis, assembly GCF_964195595.1. Taxonomy (NCBI): domain Eukaryota; kingdom Metazoa; phylum Chordata; class Aves; order Procellariiformes; family Procellariidae; genus Calonectris; species Calonectris borealis. The sequence goes on from NC_134314.1 coordinate 11,422,205, forward strand.
GTGTGTGGTGTGGTTGGTTTCTTTTGTTTGGTTGGTTTTTTTGTTGTTTTGCGTTTTTTTTTTTTTGGCTTGTTTGGCTTGTTTGGTTTGTTTGTTTGTTTGTTTTTTGCTTTTAATCTATGGAGATAGGGTTTCATCCATCTGGGAAAAAGTTTACAAATTAGCATCTAGTCCAATACTTGCTGCTCTAATTTTACAACCATTTGGGTTTCATAACAGGGCCACTGTTCGTCACAATGACCAAAACGCATGTGATAGCAGCTTCAAAAGAAGCGTTTTACATCTGGCAGTATCGTGTGGCCAAGAAGCTCACAGCAATGGAAATTAATCAGGTAGCACGGACCAGAAAAGAAGGCAGGGAAAGGTTTGTCTTTAGGCTTTGTCATTTTTCTTCCTTTGCATTGGTATCGTTGATAAAGGTGGATTCTCCCATGCCTAAAATATGAACTCATGTCTTCTCATTTTTCTGTCTTCTCATTCTTCAAGATTTGTTGACTTGCAGGCCTGTAAGATTAAATACGAAAGAATAGTTTTTCATAACAAATGTGTGTTTGTTATCCAAATCTCTTAGACTTTTTTGGATTAGTTCTTGTTCAGTGTCTCAATTTGCTCGCTGTGTGCTTCCTTTACAGAGCTGTGTGTCATGATGCTTTTTTCCCCCTCCTCTTTTTCTCCTCCATACTCTTAGTTTCTAGGCAGCTGTATTCCTTCTGATAATTTTAACTGCTTCTTGTGTGTCAATGGCCGTAAAGACATAGTCTATCCAGCTAGTTCTTCTCTAAATACACTTGTGTCTAATTGTATCTCTGACGTCTAATCCTGTATGGACTTTTATCCTCTCAAACTAAACAAGCCAAAGTCAACATCCTCTTGCCTCTAAAATATTTCCTTCCCAGGTGCTCATTAGTGGCATTAACTTTTCTGTCACCTTCACAAGCTTGCAACTTTGTTATGATTTTCTTCTGTGTTATTTTATGTTTTCTTCCATAGAGACACTATAGCATCTTTCTATAAATCTACCATCTCCTGTCACCATATATCCATAATAATAATAATTTTACATGGTGCAATAACTTACGTTGTTCTCGTACCTGAACGTCCTAGCCTTGGACAAGATTTTAAGTTTGATAGAAATACTGAAAAAGTAAGTAGTTGTAATTCAGCATAAACTATGATTTTAGCATTCTAAAATCTTTCATAATGTTACTTTTTAAGGGAAAAGAGAACTTGTGATGAAGTATTGAATACAGTAATACCTAAGTTTTGTGGATATGAAGGTGAAGCTCTTCATAAGTATGGAGAAGAGCCTGAGGAAATATGGAAGTGCATGTTTGAAAAGAGACAATTGTAGTGGTTGATGGTTTGCAGGAACTTCTTGTTGCAGAATGAAAGTTTATAGATCATATGGGAATAGACCATCAGGGGCTGTGAAAGTGAAAGCGAGTACCATATCTTTATATCAATCCAAAGCAGGGTTATCAAAGGGGATACTACTGGACCGTAAGAACAGGCACACCTTTTATTCTCTTTTCCAATTGCGACGGTTTCTTCTCCAAGGATTGAAGATACCTATATGCTATCAAAAATGATCTTTCTTTGGATTCACTTTTTCTTCTAACTTTTCTTTCCTACAGGATTTATCATATTGATGACACCCCTTTAGGATCTGCAGATGGACACCTTGATTACAGCAGAGCTATTGAAGTGAGTGATGTTTGTAACTAGTTTATTATGGTGTCACTGGTAGCTTGAAAGAGAATTAGTTAGCATTGCTTTATTTATTTTCATAGATTTTCACTAGTAGAAATGTTCATACTTAAACTTTCTTTTACTTTTACCTTTTGCACATAAGTTTTATTTTTCTTCCCTCTGGTTAGTGCATTGTTACTGCATCATTCTGTATTACTGGAAATACACACCAAACTGTAGGGAACATAGAAAAAGTATATTCTGGGTTCCAGTATGTAGACACCTGCTGTCGTCTTGGTGAGAAGCAGCTCCCCTTACTTCAGCTTGTTGAAACTCAATAACCCTTGCAATTTTTTCTAGTATTTTCGGCCTTTTTCACTTTATTTGTGTGTGTGTGTATGCGCGCGCGTGCTCACTGTTGTACTTACCAACATACCTGAAATGAATTACAGGCCTCACAAGTCAGGGATAGTTGCCTTCTTGTATTTTCTGTTAAACACCTGTTTGGGTTTCTTATTTTTCTGGAGGAGGGGCAGGAGAAGAAAGGAAGCCGTTAATACTATTATTGCCATGATTCCCATAACAAAGGCTACTAATATCATAACCATCCATTTACTGTATAGTGACAAGGTTTGATAGCCCCTTTTCATGTGGATATTTAGCAACATTCTTGTATATTTAAATAGAACTTCTTTCTTTAGCAGTGCATTCTCACTGTTGCATTAAAACTGATATTGATGTTGCTTGTATACCTTCAGGGAACAAGAGATCCAATTTGTGCAATAACAGCATCTGATAAGATACTACTTGTGGTAAGTTACATGATTAAAATAACTCCTAATTGACTCTTGTGCTTGTAGGCAGGAGATTCTTCTGCAATGTGTTCATAAGCAGTCATAATTTCAAAGCATTTCTGAATTTAGAACTTAGACAGATGAAATCTCCAGACATCCTCAAAGATAACTTTAACAGGTTCTTCCATTAACCTGGACTCTTTGTTTAGGAGCGCTAATTCACTAAGTGCTTATGATTTAACTACAGACTAGTTGCCTGAGTTAGTACTTATACGTAGGGTTTGATAAAGTCCAGGTCACTGGACTTTATTCTGTAATCTGAGTTCTGGAAAGTTTCTTCTAGGCTGTATGTAAATGCATAAAGATTTACAAAGTTTGTCTATTTACATATTAATGGTATGATGTATGATGATAGATAATATCACATGTATGTAGTATGCTATATACATATTAATACATTTATGGATTATACATATGTGTGAGGTATTGTATCATGCCAAACAGCTGGTGCATTTTTTATTCCAATCTGAAAAGAGTGATCTCATTAGATGAACGGACATACGGATGGGCTTTAAAACAAACTAACAGAGCAGAACATGGATGGAAAAAGAACACTGTTTCTTCATTTTATCCACCTTCCCAAGAAAGATCTTGATGTCTTCCCGTGTTCCTATTCCAGTGATTTTTTTTTTTTTTTTTTTTGGTTATATCCTTTGACTGGATTTTACAAAATCAGTGGGTCACAGGAAAAAACATGAATGAAAAAAGTGTTACGGTTAGTAGGTGACTATGGGATTCTGTTTGTGCTTGAAGAATACGAGTGAGAAAATGAAATTAAGAGGATAATTAATCAGTGACTGTGGTTAAAAGGAAGGGAGTGAGAGGAAATGCCTTTGAGACTAGATCTGGATAAATGTGCTGAATCTGAATGCATATTACAGTGGTTAGATTTTCTAACACTTCTGACCAAATCTGCTTTTCAGTTTATAAGGTATACAGATGTGAAAAAGTCAAAGATGAAAGGTGATTTATACTGAGGATCTTAGGGGTGGCTTTGGGGGGAAAAAAAAAGGAATAAAGTTTGGACTACCTTGAAGTTTAATACCGACTCATTTCCAGTATAAGGATTAAACAGTAGGTAAAACAAGCTGGATATGTTATTCAGTCTACAGAAACACCATGAGAAAATAGTGGCAGTGATCATTTCAGTCCAGGGATGTCAAAGTCATTTTAGACTGTTGGCCTGATAGTGTCTTGACATGGCTGTGTCATTTGGCAAAATAAAGATAAACCACATTGGTACTTAGATTTATTTACTGTTACTCAAGCCTTTGAATAACTAGTATATTTTACAGCATTTACTTTTAAAACTAGCTCAGGTCTTGAAGTAATGGGTGAGACTTGTTAGCATGCAGACAGCACTACATGAACACAGCTGTACTGCTTTCAGTCTCGAGCTGGTACTGTCATATGGCACTGTTTGAGTGGATTTACCAGCGTGGGACAGGGATCTTTTCACTGTTCTCCTTTTTCATTATGTAGACTATGTCTGAAAGTTCATGGGGGATTGTCGGGCTCCTGAAACTGTTCTGTGGGCTGTATGTGGACTATGGCTGTTTGTTTTAACATCCCTGATTTAAGCAGATCCGTAAATTGTAGCATCTTAAGAAAGTATCTTGTTTAAATTGCAGAATTTGGAACTTTTAGAGTGATGACATTCCCTCTCTCCACTTCTGCTCTGTCACTTATCCAAAACCACTTTTGTCTAGGACAGCATATAAATAAAGCCTTTTTAAAGAGTTTATTGATGGAAAAATTCTCTCAATAAGCAAGCATTGCTTTTCTCTAGGGAAGAGAATCCGGCACCATTCAGAGATACAGTCTTCCTAGTGTTGGTATAGTACAGAAGTATATCCTGAACTGTCGTGCATATCAGCTGTCTTTGAATTGCAACTCCAGGTAGGTTACAGATCTGCTTCTAACACAGGTATCCGATTTTAAAATAAACTACCACAATTTGTGAAAATACTAGTTCTATGAATTCTATGATTCTATAATAATTATGTACTAATTTTACTTTAATAAACTATTTATTAATTTTAGTTGTTATTAATGGTTGCTTAACCATTTATTTATTACTAATTAATTACATCTGGCCAGTCATCAGATTGCTCTGAGGGATTGTGTTAGTGAAGCTCTCTTATGTTTTAAACTGTTAGGGGGTGTGTGTGTGAAGTTTAAGGAAACATATACATGAGAATATCTTTGTTTTATTAGATGAACCAAACATGAGCTTCCTGTGATCATGACATGAATTGATGAAATTACGTCATAACCTTAAATTTTATATCTCTAAGGTTTCTTTCTATTTCTGTGTCCTTCTAATGCCTGGAAACTTCGTTCATCCCATGTTAATTTTCCATTGTTACAAGCTGTAGCTGGTGGCAATGCTTCTAGCAAGACTGGTTTTCCTAAGCTTCAGCTGTGCCAATACTGAAGTTGCTTTCTACTTAACAGCTATTTTTTTTCAAGAGAGAGCGCGAGAGTCTTGGCCGAAAAGGCAAAAATATACTGACTAAAGAGGACTTGTAAGACAATTCTGATCACTTCAAAATAACTTTATAATTTCAAACAAAATTCATAATGCGTGTGTAGATCGCTCACCTTTTTAGGTATAGACCAAAAATAGATTGCTTCACTTAAAAGGCAATGTGATCTAGTCAGAGCCGCATTAGTTTTGTTTTGAACACAAGCTGTTTCCTTCCTAAATGACTTTGTGCTAGTGAAAAAGGCTCAGATCCATAAGCGCTTTGAAGTTAATTTTCTAAATTGCTTTTGAAATTTCAATAAGGATTAAGGGTGTCTAAATACCTTCCAATATTTAGAAATGCTTTTAAAATGGCATTGTAGTAAATAGAGGCTACTATGATTCCCTGAAAACTTATGTAAGTGGAAATTTTCAAATGTAACCCTTTAGAAATTGTATTTTTCCCATATTTTAGATTACTTCAAAGATTAATTGGATTATACTTCGTATTGTCTGGAAAAAAAACTAAAGAATACCCTTTGTAGAAATACGAGAAATCCTGTTTTCAAGATGAACAGTCTGCATCACCGCACTGTCTTTTTAATTTAAGAATCTGCTTCATTGCCTCCTAGTAAATAATGAAAAACAATTCTGTTCGGTTGTTAATTTTAGGCTCTGTCAAGAAAAGTTTGGTGAGGGGCACTACCTGCAATTTACTCAAATTGATATCTGAAGTACTACGGATCTGCAAAATGCTGGATGAAAAATGGGCCTATTTCAGAACCTTTGCAGGGCCAGATCCTGTGTGAGCAGATGAAGAACTTTTTTCCATGTCTCTGGTCTCTCTGCTGTGCAGATAAATGAAAATCACATGCATCTCACTGAATCTATGGGTTTATACTGGTATTAGATTAGAGGGAAAATTTGGCCTGAGTGTGCCAGTGTAGGGAACTATTTTAGATTTACAACCTTGAATAGTATTATTTAGCTGTCTTATTTTTTCTTCCTTTGTTTTTCTGTAGTCGTGTTGCTATCATAGACCTTTCAGGTGTTTTGACTTTCTTTGACTTGGATACACGGGTAGTAGACAGTACAGGACAGCAAGTGATAGGCGAGCAGCTGAAACTGGAACGCAAAGATGTCTGGGATATGAAATGGGCCAAAGATAACCCAGATTTGTTTGCAATGATGGAGAAAACAAGAATGTACGTTTTCAGAAACTTGGATCCGGAGGTAAATATTAACATACGTAAACTACTTATTTTACAAATTCGCTTGTAAGTTAATGGCTCTATGTTGAATAGTAGTATTCTTCTGCTTACCGTTCAATTAGGCAAGTGTTTATATAGACTTGCTTCTGAAAATCTCAAAATCTTGTCAGCTCTAATGTGGGACTGTTGTTTAGGAACAAATAAGTAAAATGAACTATCAGTCCTGGAAAGATAAAAATGCTGTCATATTTTTCTTAAATGTATGAGATATTTTCAGGAGCATATTTTTTGTATGCTTTTTTCTATGCTTTGGAAAATATAAACACAATTTTAGTAAAGATATTTGTAAAACACAGTTCAGTTGAATCTAAATATTGGCACTGTTCCTTTATCTCTTTTTTATAATTTAGTTATATGTCTGTGTATATGGAATTGTCAATAATGTTAATGATTTTAGTATTTGTTTCCTGCTGGAAATGCAATTAAATCCTAGTTTGGAGAAGAAGAAAGTCTCTTTATGTATACCTAACAGATCTGGTTAGGATTTAATCAGACAGAATACAAGTTCATTCCTTTGTAACTTATTTAACTTTAAGGAACCTATACAAACTTCTGGATATATTTGCAACTTTGAAGATTTAGAAATCAAATCTGTTCTTCTGGATGAAATATTAAAGGTAAGTGTAATTAATTTTATTTTGTAGGAAAAGTTGGTGTCTGTCTCAATTATTTGAACAGTAGATATCTATGTTGGGTGAAAGTAAAGGTGACATGGAATAAAATTATGTTTCTTTATCCATTATGTTAGAATCCTGAACATCCTAACAAAGAGTACATCATCAATTTTGAGATTCGGTCATTACGAGACAGTCGAGCATTGATTGAAAAAGTTGGCATTGAGGAATCTTCCCAATTCATAGAAGACAATCCGCATCCCAGACTTTGGTAAAATCTCTTTATAAGGCAATTTTATTTAAATTTGTGTTCTTTTGTATTATTTTCCTGTTCAGACAGATCTAGTATTAAAGTACAAAACCTCAAATTGAAACCAGCCAAAGCGCTATACACGTTAAACAGAATCATTTGGGGGGGGGGGGTAGGTAACAGTGCTCAGCTGTAATCTGAAGGGCTGCTATTCTAACTGAAAACATCTCTTCATTGGGCTGAATCACCTCCAAAGGAGTATTACAGCATTGAGGGAAGGCCCAAATTTGCAGTCCCCTGCTAGTCTGGCTCCTCTTTTGCAATTGGCGTGTTTGGGCAGTTTCAAGCTGTGTGGCATTACTATTTCCCAGAATGCAAAAAAGTGAGGGTTTTTTTCCTGAGCATTTGAGAATTCGTGTTTCAGGAGATGCTGAGCAAGTGTTCAAGACTCTTCAGCATCCATCTTAAAAAAAGAACTTGGGGCCAGTGCTTTCCCAGGTTTCTAGTTCTTGAACCCAAAAAAGTGGGCTGCTGTTAAATTGGAACTTTATGATTTTATGAATGTTGTAGTACCTAGAATGGAAGTCATGCTGTGTGTGTCATGGTACTGGGTATAGGGTACAGGACACCTTTTTGCTCTATGCTGTATGAGCCCCAAAATGCAGTGCTCCCTGCTTTTAGGGACAAATCTAAAGGAAATGAAAAAGTTGGCAGAAAGCCAACTTTAAGTTCGAAATTAAAATTTAAATTGGTCATAAGTTGAGAGGATATTTATTTATTTGTATATTTTATATTGAACCTTGATGACAAAGAGCTTAAAACCCAGTAAAGGGAACACATTAGAATGATATCAAGATAAAAGCAGTTGACTAACCTTGTAGCATTTTGGGTAGGCCATAAAGGACAGAAATGAGAAGGGGCGGGTGCGTTAATCATGTTATTATGCAGCCTCTCAGAAGTAATCTGAGAAAAGGAGATGTTGGCATGTTTAAACTAAACATGGGCTCAGCTATTAAACTAAACTTGCAAAGCCTGCACAGCAAACATGTAAGAGTAAACCTATGAAAACAGGAGTTGTGGAAATCTATTTAATATCCCATATTGTAAGGGATGGAAGAGTAAATGCCTCAGTAGATAACTTAATGAAAAGTCAGTAGCAGAAACTAAAACTTCATTAACAAGTTACTTGTTGAATGATGCCAATTCTCTTTAACTCTCTGGAAATGGTTTCTCTATCTATACATTTTGTTAGTAATTTTGGCTCTGTTTGGAAGCTAACTGATTTCTTGCAGTATTGGATGTTTGGCTTGCGTCAGGGGGGGTTGAGAGTTCTCTGTTAATTCTGACAGTTCAGACGGGAATTCAGAATTGCTGAAAGACTGGCCAAGACAACTTGCTTTAGAAGTTTTTCCCAAAAAGCATTCCTTCCTATCCAGTTGTGCTTTCATCTCCAGAACGTACATTCTGAAAAACAGGATTTGATAGCTACATGTTGAAAGTTTCTGTAATAGTACTGTAATTTTATTAGTTTGAGTACATAGGGTAAAATGTTAGTTTTGCAAGTCTTCATTTTTACTAATGTCTTGAACTAGCTGAAGATTTTTGGAGTTTTGAAGTCATTCATGCTTTTTGCTAGTACCATCTATTTATTTAATATAAAATGACTATCAGTTTTGAAAGTCTGTGTCTCAGTAAGTTTTATATCATAAAATCACAAAATATATGTCAAATGCTGTTCACCTTGCTCCAAAATTGCCATGAACTTAATTTTCATTATGCAAGGAAACATATGATATGTCACATATTTATACAGAAGAGATGGAGTAGAAGTGCTGGATATAAAGCAAATATATTCTAGATCAGAACGGAACAGTGCCCTTACTGCTAGAACGCAACAAACAGGATGATGTGTGTTGCAGATCGATTAAATTTGCCATACTGTTTTTCTCTTGGTTTCATTGATGTCAGTGGTGAGCACTTGAATTCAAGTAATACTAACCTTCTGATTCAAATTGATTCAAAAATACTGAGTTGATACTGCCTAAGCATGGCTTAGGTCACTGAATACAGCAATTGCTGGTTTTGTCAGTACCCTACTGCACTGACTCTGTTTCGCAATGTCAATCAGCCAGTCTTAATTTACCTAGCCTTATTTTTTCAGAAAATTCTAGAGCTTATTCAAGCATCTGATGGACGTAGGTTGGCCTGCAGGTAGAAATTCTCTATTTGCAGAACTAACCAATGGGGCAGTACCAGTACAAGGTTTTCCAAACTTCTCTGCTCTCCCAGACACTTGTCTTAACTGGACAAGGAACATCCAGATGGATTAGAAGGATAATTTATTCTTCATGGCCAATTCAGTTGGAGGCCTTCACACTGAGGCAGACATCAAGGCTTAAAGTTATGATATATGCATAGGTAGAAATACCTAAATGGAACTGCATTGAAACCGGCAACACATTTCACATAGGACAGCTATAATACTCAAACCCTGCCCATTCCCCCCAAGCCAGTGTCCATTTGAACAGCTGAACAAAAGCAATTATTTGAACGACTTTCCCTAAGCAAGTACTGGGTAGATCACAGAACGTACTGGGGACAAACATACAACTGAATTAAGATAGTAAACAATAGAATTAAGATAGTAAACAATACAATTGCAATAACTTGAATGTCTTCTTTAAATAATAACTAGTTAAATGGATCCTTATTTAATTTACTTTATAGCTGCTTTTCCATCTATTATGTTTGTTTTTCACACAGGCGTCTCCTGGCTGAAGCTGCTCTTCAGAAGCTGGATCTGCAGACTGCTGAACAAGCTTTTGTACGTTGCAAAGATTATCAAGGTATTAAATTTGTGAAGTGTCTAGGCAACCTGCAGAGCGAGTCAATGAAGCAAGCAGAAGTGGCAGCCTATTTTAGCAGATTTGAAGAAGCTGAAAGAATGTATCTGGATATGGACAGAAGGTAATTGCATGTAGTCATCTTAGCAGCAAATAAAGAAAAAGAGTTTGAAAAAAATGCTTGTCTTAATAAGGAATGGCTGTTTTAGCACTGAAGACTCTTAAGCAGTTTCTGGAAAGACAAAAAAGGATCAGATGGAGAGAATTTTGTTGTATCCATAGATAACCAATTCTATATGTAAATCAGCGCATTCCAAACTGTTTGCAAAACCTCAGCTGCTCTAGGTAGCGCTGTGTTTCATACATGTTTTTTTACAAGTATTTTGTTGGTATTTCAACTGGGATTCCAAAAATACAAACAAACAATCTTAACTAATGTTTAATTTATGTACTGTTGTTCTTAGCTAGTAGCCAAGCACACATTCTTTCCAATTACATATACAAACAACAGAGTTTTTAATGAACTGTAATTTCTGGAGAGACAGAAAGGATTCTGGATGAAATTGTGGACCAATCAATGGAATTTTTGCTCAGGAATGAAAACAAACAAAGCAAAATTACAATATTACTGGGAAATAGAAATTAATGCTAAGTAATTAGCTAGAGCACTGTCTTTACTGAAAAAGGATAATGAGAAATAATAAGCAGCAGTTGTACAATGTAGCCTGTAGATGGTGGTCAAACATGGAGAAGCACGAATCACTTATGCACATGTGAAATTTTTAAGCTTTGATTAATGGAGCCATGAAAAAAAGTAGGGAATGATGGAGAAAAAATTATTTCTTCTTCCATGCTGTAAGAATGAGAAATCTTCTTCTTCCCCAGTAAAGGGAGTGGGGGGAAGGCAGGAGCTGGGGAGAGATGCATGTTAGAGCTTGGTAATGGAAAACTTTCTTGCACATAATTAATTAGCTGATGGAAGTATGCTGGTTTGGAGAGGTGGACTGCCTCATAAGCACTTCAGTCGCACTGCAACACTGATTTTTAGATATGGCATATTCCTTTCCATATGGCTGAAGAGAAATTTGGCCATTATAGGATTGCAGAAGTCAGACTTACTTTTTTTTACTGGTTTCTTCAAGAGTAGAGCATCTTACTCTCCAGCTATAAGAATATGGGAATTCTGTATTGATCTTATGTGTCTTCTCACCACTAGAAAAAACTTGATAAGGGCCTACCATAAATCAGGCTGAAATAAATCTATTTTTCAAATACAATTTTAAATTTTTCAGGTAGATGCTGTTATTTACCTGACTGCACTGACTTGCTATTGCCTTTCTTAACTCACTTGTAAGTTTAGGGCATTTTTAAAAGAAGTGTATAGATCTCTCCCATTTATTTTCTATGCACCTGCAGGATTACTTCTATATGAAGTAATACAGAATTATCCTATATGATGGAAAAACATGCCAGACAGACACACAGTGGGACATATGTATGCATGAATAAAAAGGAAAGACTACTTCTGAGTCCTTTCTCCTTCATCCAAAGTCATCTTGAATCTGAAAGAGAAGTCTCTGAAATACATTTTATTACACCTCAGCTTTAGCCTCCATTATTCATATTCCTTCCTCTTTGGCCTTTCCCCTCATCTCCCTTCTCCTTTTAGCCTTTTGCAGCTGCTGCCATCTATTGTAGCAGCCAGCAGTGAAAGATAAAGAGTGGTATACAGAATAAGAGGAAACCTGAAGTAGCATCAGCCCAATTGTCTCGCCAGCTGCTCATTTAACTCCTTGCAACAGAGTATGGCTAATAGGGAAGTGCATACGTATGATATAACCTGTGAGCTCTCTGAGTATTTGCTTTTATGGAATATTGTTTAAATTGTAAACAAGCTATTTGGGATCATTGTGATACCTGTGATGTAGGTTATGAACGTGAAAATACTTTTGGATGCTCTTCTCAAGATTTTTGTTAGCCATTTTATTGTTTTTGACTTTTTCCTGCTATTTTCTGTTTATATTAGAGATCTTGCCATTGGACTACGGATAAAACTGGGAGATTGGTTTCGAGTATTGCAGCTATTGAAAACTGGCTCAGGTGATGCAGATGATGCCCTTCTTGAACAAGCACACAATGCTATTGGAGATTATTTTGCAGACCGTCAGAAATGGTATGTTCTGTAGAGGATCTAGTAAGAAGGAAATTACAAAGGATATGATAAAACTGATGACAAGACTTAATTTATGAGGAGGGACAGACATCAGGAAAGTCAGGATGCAATACATGGGATAATTTTGGAATGATGAGATTTAGCTCAGACCTTTATGGTTCCATTGCTGCATGTACCTTTAAACAAAGAGCTGTTGATCAACTATCTAAACAATTAAGGTGGTAAAAATCTCAGTCTTGCCAGAATTCAGTTTGCCTCAAAGGTGGAGGCGGGGGGCAGAGAAATACTTTTACAGTTGTGTTCGGCTGGATATAGAAACTATTAAAGAAAAAAAAAATCAGTTTAAAAAAAAAAAAGTAGGAGAGAATTATTAAACATCAGTGAATTTTGAAACTAACCACAAACTTTTTAGAGTGCTTTAAACCCACAAATATTTGAAAAGGTCCAGAGTTCTCTCTGACCTGGATCTGTCTCCAGCTATTGCCCAAACTGGGCAGCCAAGGAAGATTTTAAGAACAGTGCACGCATGTAACGGTATTTCTCCAGAACACATTTTGCAGTCAGGTACTTACTGAGCCAGAAGTGACGTCTTTGTAGTTAATAATTTGCAGAGAAATTTTATTTCATGAACTTTTCTTGTTGCCTTCTAAGCCCATGTAAACTTTTAACATCCAGAACACTCTGTCTCCTAGAGTTCCACAGCTCCACTATGTATTGCTGTTACCCAAACTATATTATTGCAAAGAACTTGGGTCTCAAAGCAGTTGAAAACTTGTGATTAGATTTTGAAAGTTGATTTTTAGATGCTTTAGATGACTTTGGAGAATGGTCTTGGAGATCTTAGTGCCTCTTTAAAATACGGAGGCACAACAGTAAAGCCCTTTTCTGAAAGTTAGTTGTAAGTTGTTGTCCATTATCAGCCGTGATCTGTGCAGATGTGGGAATACAGTTTTAAGATTCCTTGACGTCCTAACCTTATGCTAGTCAGAGAATCAATCTTGCTACTACTTCAATATAATGATCTCTGAAAATTAAAACTTTTAGTGCGTTTTAGAAAAACAGTAAAATTCTAGCTACAAAAGCTCTCTCAAGCAAAGTTACCTATTTAAAATAATGTCCTTTTAAATTTACAGATCCAAAAGGCTTACACAATGAGAAGTTTCACTTGTGTTTATATATCAGAAGCCACCACATTTTTTTTTCCTTATTAGGTTAAATGCTGTACAGTATTATGTACAAGGACGAAACCAGGAACGTTTAGCTGAATGTTACTACATGTTGGAGGACTACCAAGGACTGGAGAATCTAGCTAACTCACTTCCGGAGAATAATAAATTGCTCCCTGTAAGCAAAAGCACCTTTATTTTTCATTGTCTTATGCTCAACTATTTATTTAAAATTTCCCATCTTGGGAGGGTTAAGAAAGAAAGAGAGAAAGAATGCAGTATATGACTTACTCACTTAAGCACAATGGTGTTACTTTGGTATTGGTCTTCACTATTACTGTTGTTTTCATACTCCATCATTCTTCCTTTCCCTTATTGTCCAGGTTCCCCAGAAAGACCTGATTATTCATCACGCTTTATGGCCACATGGCTAAGTCATAATTCACTGCTTCCCTCATGAAATTGTGGCATTTCTCTCTAAAATAGCTATGCTTCACTGAGAAGTCATTCCTCACTGCTGGACACTTTAGCTTTCATTTTGTTGTCTAGTCTACACTGGGAGTTTTTTGCCCCGGATTCTGGCTGCTACCCCTGGTTTAACCTCTTACATGGTAGCTCTGGTGGGAAATGCTAATGTACCATGAAAATTGAAGATACTCTGCTGAAAGGAGGGAAAGTAGGTGGTATAGCCTGAAATGACCTACTAAGTAATAGCTAATTTAAAACTATGCTATGATTGATTAATCCAAAATGCTTGAAAAATGCAAAACATGCTCATTTAATGCCATTTTCAGTTGTTTGAACAAAGCAAGACATAGAACTTTTTTTAACCTCTTTCTAATAGTGAAGTTTTGTGAAATACTCTAAATAGTAAGAACACAGTCCTTCTGGTATGATTTGATTTGAAAGAAAAATTTTTAAATACCTTTTTTTTTTTTTTAGTTTAGAAGCAGTGTGTGAAAGTAGCACAGTGTTCTAAAGATTTACAACAGCGCGTGTCGTCTTCACAGAATCCATGAAACAAACAACCCCTTTCCCCCAACTTCTTGGAATTAAATTAAACAAGAATATAATAGTATTGCAGTTGCTATGCAACGTACTAAAAACCTGGAGGTGAATTTTAACACGGTGCTGATGCTTTTTGCAGGATATAGCTTATATGTTTGTAAGAGTGGGAATGTGCGAACAAGCTGTGTCGGCCTTTCTGAAATGTAATCGACCAAAGGATGCGGTAGATACCTGTGTACATCTCAACCAGGTAAAACAGCAGTAGATAATCTGCTTTACTGATACCAATTTAACAGTGAGATTTCTATCCTAATGCCCAGTTAAATACAAGTCCTTGTTAAGTGTCTGATGATTCGTCATGATTTCTGGAAAATTCATACTTCAGTGCTTAAGCCAGTTATCTGAAATTAGGATTAGACCATTGGAGGGACAAAGTTACATGCAGTAGTGCTACTTCTGCGTGTGTGTGTGTAGTAAGCATGCTCAGCATACAGACATTTGTGGCCTTTGTAGAGCCAGGCTGTGCTGCCTGCAGATGGAATGGGAGGAAGACTGGAGAGCTTCTGGCTGCTCATTTTCCACATCCCCCTCCTTCCTTGTACAGATGCAAATATATTTGTGGCTGGGTTAGGATGTAGCTGGAAAAGAACTGATCTGAAAAATGATCTCTATGTTTACAGCTAGAGCTGTTGCCCCGTATGACTTACCTGTGCAAACATTTGTGTCAACACAAATAAGAGAGAAACTGAGGATGGCTATGAGGAACTTGATGTATGGGAATGGCAGGACTCGCTAGTGCTGTCTTTATGTGAACAATTTCCTAGTTTATGGATATGAAGGGCCCCTTCAGGGCTATAGAAACTGAAGGGTTATAAGTTTCTCAGTCCTGCCAAACTTTTCATCTGGGGCAAACACAGTAGCCAAACTGTTGAATATCAGGAAAATTCACAGACAAAATGAGGTGTATAGAAGGATAAGTAAAGTGTTATTGTTTGTGCCTTAAGCTTACGGGCTGAAGTCCTCTTTTAGAGGACATGCTTTTGAGACTCTGGGGTTTAGTAGTATCAGAAGTGTTGAAATCCACGTGTCCAGCTATGAGCAGCAATGAAGTGATTTTGCAAAGCTTTTACCAAAGCAGAAGCAACTGCTTTGTATGTGGTTTTGGACAGAGGTCCGGCATTTGTTTCAGAGGCCTGCTGTATCACATGATTGGCAATGATGTTAGCGTTTGTATTCTCTTGCTTTTTACTTTAATTTTATAGTAGTCTGGTTCTAAATGGTGATGAAGTATTGCACACAAATGTTGCAATATTGCAAAATGTACTCATGGATAACCAGCTTGTTCTGAGAATGTATTTGAAAAAATAAGGTTGATAATTGTCTGGTTTCATTTCTAGTGGAATAAAGCTGTGGAGCTGGCTAAAAATCACAATATGAAAGAGATTGGATCCTTGTTAGCCAGATATGCAAGTCACTTACTGGAAAAGAATAAAATCCTTGATGCTATAGAACTCTATCGTAAAGCCAATTATTTCTTTGAAGCTGCTAAGCTCATGTTCAAGGTATTGCAGGTTTTATTTTTATGTCAAATAACTGGGTTTTTGGACTAGCTCTTATTATTTCCATGCTACTTTTATTTTCTTGGGGTTATTTTAGTGTTAACAATGTCCAGGCAATAAGCAGATTACACAGGATACTGTAAAGATGAATCCATCTCCTAAGTTCAGGTATCTCTATCTGAAATAGTTACCCTGGATGTCCTCTGTAGCCAGTGGAGAGGAGACTTTCAGGACACAAGACATCTGATTTATTTTGAGACTTTCACTTCAGAATGAGATGAACTGCACATCAGAAAAGGTCCTGTTGCCCTCCATTGGCTAGTAAAGGAGTATAGCAGGTCGGCCTGGGTGCAATGTCCACATTATTTTATATGTTGTGTAGATTAGTTTCATCTCCTTTATTTTTAAAAATAGCAATGTCATTAACTAGAAGTTAAATCTTCAATTGGTACCTTCAATTAGAAACTGCTGTGGTGTGCTTTTAAGATAAAGATGTTGCTTAGATTTGGTTTGGCTGCAGGGATTTCTGTACATAGCTTATAAAGTCTGTAAGAGTGATATGTAATTTTTACAGCAAATATTTATAGTAAAATATATATATAGATATGTAACTTTCAAAAGCCACCTTCTCTTCTGAGAAAACCACCAGACCTTATTGAAAGCTATGTATTACTTAAACTTTAGTGTTTAAAAATGGCTATTTTTTAGTTTATTTTTATATTAAGTCAATAGACTTATACATGGTTACACTGATTTACCCTTCCCGAGAATCTGGCTTTATATACTTGTTAGTTAAATAAATAAAGAATAATGTGCATTCTTCACTTTGACATTTTCATTTATAGTTCTGTTTGCAGTCTAAATTATTACATTCAAATGCAGAATCGTTTTTGGCATGATTTCCTAGGTTTGTACAAGCATGCAATTGTCCAAGAGAATGAAGCAACTCTTCTAATATTTGTTTTTAAAAATCTACATTAAATTCCTTGCTTTTTTTTAAGATTGCAGATGAAGAGGCAAAGAAAAGGACAAAGCCTTTGCGAGTTAAAAAGCTTTATGTATTATCAGCCTTACTTATAGAACAGTGCCATGAACAAATGCAAAATGCACAAAGGGGAAAAGTTAAAGGAAAAAGTTCAGAGGTAGAGTGTCTTTTTTTGTTTGCTTTTTCTTTCTGAATTTTGGTATGTGCTACCTAGTCAGAATAAATAAAGTTACCTTCATGTGAGGCTATTACGTTTTTTCAAGAACTCTTTCTCCTGCTAAGAACAAAGCTTTCCTTAATGCAAGTCTTCCATGAAAACATACTGTTTAAAGTATTATTTTAAAACATTTAAATCATATGTATTAATAGATATTTTCTTCCTAAGTTTAATGTGTTTTTCTTAATGTTTTCACTATAACAATAAAAATCATACTAAGAAACTCCAGATTTTTTTCTTCTGTGAGACTCACTTTCCTGTCATTTAGGAGTAAGTATCAATCCTAAAGAGAGATCTGTGATTAGATTAAGCTATGTTGGCTACAATTTAGCAGGGAGATGGCTCTAGATATGGGGGAAGCAAATGGAAGAATTTTTTTTTCTGCTCACAGTTTCATCTTCATATGCACAAATGAAATAGTTTAAACAAAGTTTTAAGAGATCTGGTGTTGAAATGCAATATTAATCCAAACTATGAACCAGTCTGCAGATGTGCACAGAATATATTTGTACACATGTATATGATATTTATCTTTGAAAATCTGCACCACATGTTCTGCCTATGCACTGTATAAAATACCTAACAATGTTCGCTTTAGGTCCATGTATTTATATTTTCCCTAGTTAACACAGACAGTGGTGTAATCACCAAGTACAGAAAAGTTCTTTTCATGTATCCCCATTTCCTGCTGTATCTGTTTCGTATAAAAATTACTTGTGATACTGCTTTGTTTTCAGACTGCTTCAGCTTTGGCTGGTTTGCTAGAAGAAGATGTTCTTTCTTCAACTAATCGCTTTGCAGACAATGCTTGGCGAGGAGCTGAGGCTTACCATTTTTTCATACTTGCACAAAGACAGCTCTATAAAGGTTCTGTAGATGCAGCACTTAAAACAGGTAGGACTTCATTTTTAACCCTGTAAAGAAACTGTTCTAATTTTACAGACCTGCACAGCACATTATTTCATTTATAGTTGGCACATTTTTCTATTCTCGCTAGATCCATGGAATTTAAAACAAACGCATATAATGAATTGCATATGGCTGCAGTCAAGATACCTGGAAAGTATTTTCTTGGAGACAATGCAAATCTAACTTACCAAATATTATCTGGTTAAATTGGACAATCTCTGTAGATGTTCTGTTGGCTGTTTTGTTTCTTTCTTTCAATTGTAAGACATTCCTGAATTCACACAGACCTCCCTGTAGAGCTTCATAAAAAATTTGTGGGAGTTAGAGAAGCCAACAGTGCCCTATACTTTGCCCAAGTAATGAAGGTCCATTTCAAATACTTCTAACAAGTTTAAAAAAAATAAAATTGTCTCAAAAAGACACTTTAATTTCCCAGTCAAATCCTCTTATTTTTATTTATTTTTAGAAAGTGTTGAACCACGCATGCTTCGCAGTCACGTCAACAAAAAGACTTTGGTTCATTGTGTCCAATTTGTAAGATTAATACTGTCTACTAGTAGCAAATACTTCATACAGATGCTTGCACTTCCCAGACGACATGTAGTAATTTCCTTGGATTTTTTTTTTTTTCATTTCTTAGCTCTTCATTTGCGAGATTATGAAGACATTATCCCTGCAGTTGAAATCTATTCCCTTTTGGCACTCTGTGCATGTGCAAATAGAGCATTTGATATTTGTTCGAAAGCCTTTGTTAAACTAGAATCCTCGGAAACTCTTAGGCCAGAGCAGAGGCAACAGTATGAAGACCTTGCTCTAGAGATATTCACAAGACATTGTCCGAAGTATAACGAAAAATCTGATCTGGATGACGTTCTTGAGAGGTGGGTTTATATTTATATGATACTGAATAATACTAGCATTTTTTTCTGCTATTATCCGTATTTTGTGTTTTAGCAGGCTTTGTGTAACCGAGTTAATTAGGTGCTTTGCTGCTTAAATCAAATATTGGGCAAGAATGATGCAGGTGTTAGCCAGTTTGCAGAAAGGGTAATACAATACTATTTTGTTAGGGAGAATAGACATTGACTGTATTCGAGGAACTGGGCATAAAGAGATAACGTCATCTTAATTTGACATGCCTGTGGACAGAGCACAGGAGTTTTGGGATCTTCGATGAGGTGTCAACTGCCATTAAAGTAATAATGTTACTGTTTGCATCACCGTGTGGTGTAATGCAAATGTCAACAAGTGAATATTTAACCATTATTAATCAATAAGTCTTCAGTGTTTTGTGAATTAACTAAGTCTCACATGATGTGAGAAGATGAATATGTCAAGTGAAAGAATTAGAATATGAAGGGCACGCTTCAGGGCTAAGTCCTTGGAGTGGCTGTACCCACAATGGTGTCTTTGACATATGTTTCCTTCTAACAGCATGGAATTTGTGAGTATGGAAGTTGATTGTGAATCAGTTTTCTTTTTAATCAATAGAATTTTAACCTGTCGTGTTTGATTTTACTGTGCAGATGTACAGAATCTCACTAGTAGCTTTCATGTTGACTCTTCAGAGGAATAAATGTCATAGGTGCACGTGTCTAATTGGACCTTACCTTTATATGGCCTTCACTGCTTCTTTTCACTTCATCTTTTGGATCTGCTGGTCCTGATTTGTTGACTGTATGGTTCTGGGGGTGTGCATTTTGTTGTGTGAAGATTTACATACTTGAGTATGTTAACAGTGAAGTGTTACATGATTTAATAACTTCTAATCAAAAAGTGGTGCACAACTGAATAGAGAAGCAGTATTTTACACATGAGCCTCACAAGTTTTGTAACTAGCTGTAGGCACACAATTAGGTATTTATGCTGTTTTGCAAATTTCTACAAAACAAATCTTCATTGCTATTTTAAAACCATGTCTTTATTCTTTCAGCTTTACTTACTCTTCTTTCCTTTTTTTTAAATAGTGGAGATGGGAAACTTCCTGTATGTGTTGCAACAGGAGACCCTATCCTGGAGTATCAGTTCTGGATGTGCAGTGTATGTAAGCATTGTATGAAAGCCAAAGAAGCAAGCAATTACAACTTCTGTCCTCTGTGCCACAGTACAGCATAGCAGAGGATAAAGGACTGTTTATCCTCATAATCTTGTTATGGCTCTTAAAATTCTCTCTAAAATGTTACCGATGTACTATATTTTAAAATGCAACTCAGGTACTGTATTGTAATAGGTAGTGCCACTATTAGGGAAACATTTTAAAAAAAAAAAAAAAAACAAAAAACCCACAAGAGAAACCTTTACTGGCTCCATTTATGTGAAGAAATGACTGTGTTAGGCGCCTTGTTACCTTTTTTACAGAAGTTTAAGGTAAAAGCATTCTTTTCTAATTGTAAATTGAGCCTAGTTTCAAAACCATGCGAACTGAATGTAGGTTCATCTAAATATGTTTTACTCTGAGCAAGCTCCATTTTTTGTTTTTGTAATTCCATAGGAAATTATTATTGGGTTTTCTCAAAATTCACAATTTTTGAAGGAGTAATTCCTGAGTTGAAATAATGCCACAGTAGTTGTGATAATATTATTGTATACGTTTTTCTACTGCTGTTTTACTAGAGTGATGGTACCAGTACATCTACGCTGTTTTCTTTTGCCAAGTGTATTTAAACCCCCCATAGCAATAAAGGGCTTGCAAACATTTGGCAGTCGGTGCTGTTGGTCTGCATCTGGCTTCCTGAGCTTTGGTGACGTCTTCGACCAGTCAAGGAGATCTCTATGAACCTTCAAACTGGACTCTGGCAATGACCTACTTTTTTAAGTAGCTTGCCGTGAGCAGCTGACATCTGTTGAACAGATTTCAAGAGCTGAACTGTCATCCTTGTGGTAGACGACGGTTTAAGGAACGCTGCTTTACTTAGCTGGTCTGTTTTATTGCGGGATTTGAGCCTCTGCTCTGGAAATGCTGCAGGTCCTTTCTCCACGCTATGAGCTTCCCGCGAGACCCACCGGCGCTCGGCAGCCTGGCAGCAGCCGCCAGCCTCGTGCGTTGGGACGTTTCCGAGAGGAGCGCGCGGGGCCGCACCTGCGCCGTCTTTCAGGGCAAGTAATGCCTCTCGCCTCAGCTTAGGCCAGGTAAGAATAAACCCCGTTTTGTATGGGAAATATTAAATATTACTAAGTATTTTTTTCTGTCCTGGTATTTGAGCTTCTTTTTCCTTCGTGGAAATGTGTCTTGGAGGGCTGTGCCAGTCCGTCATGCCGCGCTCCCCCAGCAGGACCCGCGCGGGGGGCGAGTACCAGGCAGAGCCCTTCGTCCGTCCCCTTCACGGCTCCGTTCCGGCCGCTGCCGTGCCCGTGACGTAACGACGCGCCCGCCCTGCGTGACGTTGCCGCGGCGGAGGCGCGGGCATGGAGCGGGAGGCGGCGGGCGGCGCGGCGGAGCTGCTGGCGGCGGCGCAGGCGCAGTTGGCGGCGGGGCAGCTGGCGGCGGCGGAGGAGCTCTACAGCTGCTTCATCGCCCGGTGCGCGGCGCCCGCCGCCGGCCCCGGCCCCGCAGGGTACGTGCCTGGGCGGGGGGGCGCGGCGGGGCCGGCGCGGGCCCCGCCGTAACGGCCGCTCTCCCTCTGTCCCGCGCAGCGCCGGCCGCGACCTCGCCACGGCCCTCAACAACCGGGGCCAGATCAAGTACTTTCGGGTGGAGTTCGCCGCCGCCATGGAGGACTACACGGCCGCCATCGAGTGCCAGCCCGGCTTCGAGGTGCCCTACTACAACCGGGGCCTGGTGCTCTACCGGCTGGGTACGGGCCGCGCCGCGCCTCAGCGCGGGCCGGGCCGCGGGGCCCCGCCGCCCAGTCGGTCACGGCAGCGCCGCCTGGCCCGGGGCCGTTCGCCCGGGTGACCCCGGGCAGGGCAGGGCGGCCCTGGCATGCGCCCTGCGAGCCAGGCGGTGGCCCTTGACCCTCCCCGCCCGCCCCCCTCCCGCCTGGGCCGCCGTCCGCCCAGTGCGAGGGGAGGGCAGGGAGCTCTCCAGACTGAGGGACGGCCGGGAGCCCTGTTTTACCCTGAGATTCACCCGAAGCTGCAGAGCCGCTCCCTCCTTTTGCAGGGGGAGGGACCTGCCTGGCACCGGCAGGGGAAAGACGTTGCACCAGAAATAAATGCTGCAGACGGAGACACGTTTTTCTCCAGTAATCACAGGACGTTTCAGCTGCGAGTCTGCCCTGTGTATGCAGTTAGATACCCCTTTTTGCAGATGTGCTGCTGTGTCATTTGAAATGATGCTATTCAGGGAAAAATAAGGGTTGCAGTTTCAGTTCAGGAAAAATTTGCATTAGGGGTTGTGGTGGTGCATTCATACCTTCCCCTTTCTTGGTAAAACTAGCCAATTCCAAACATTGCCATTAAACCTAAGATAAAGCTTATCTTAAGCAGGTGCAGCCTTAGTGAGCGCAGCCTCCTCGACTTCCAGTGGGCTGTCAGCTGCCTCTGGGGAATTTGCTGCCCAAGTTTTGAATATGCTGTAAGAACATGACACCCTTGTTCCTTTTGTTGGAGCTTGGCCATTGCAAAGTCAAGACCCAGAAGCTGAGGATCTAGAGAGAGCACTGGGAGAATGGAGCCCGACCCTGGGCATCAGCTGGGAAGCAGTATGCCTGTGGTCCAGGTTTAAGGCAGCCTGGCTATTGTTAGTTGCCTGAGCGTGGGCCTTTTGGCTCCTTCTCTTAGAATAAGCTGGCTGAATTGAGCCTTAACCCATTTTAGGTTCAAAAATGGGCACTCGGGTTCTTGCTCTGAAGACCTTTGACTTCCATGTGGGCCTCTGGAGAATCCAAATGTAGTGGGTCCAGTAGGTACAGCTGCTACTTTTTGTTAGTGAAAGGAGTCGTCGTTCAGTTGTGGTTTGTGAGTTTGAGCAGTTACAGAGACATAATTCTTTTTTTCTTTCTTTTTTTTTGGTACAGGATGCTTTGATGAGGCCATGAAAGATTTCAGGAAAGTATTAGAGTTAAACCCCCAGTTTGAAGATGCTGCATTGAGTCTAAAACAGGCTATTCTTGATAAAGAAGAAAAGCAAAAGCGGGGTTATTGAAACTGCAGCTAGTGGTGTGAAAATGTTTTGCTAAACACTTAGTGATTTTTGTCATCAATGGATGAAACACAAGATCATTTACATCGCTATGACCTACTGAAGAAACCTCATTCTTGGGTAAATAAGTTAAAAACGGATTATGATTGCAAAATAAACTATTTTTGGATATTGTTAGTGTTGAGGAAAAGCATAATGTTAGATCTGTGTGAGATACT
Organism: Calonectris borealis; assembly: GCF_964195595.1. NCBI lineage: Eukaryota > Metazoa > Chordata > Aves > Procellariiformes > Procellariidae > Calonectris > Calonectris borealis. Next base: position 11,445,511 of record NC_134314.1, read on the forward strand.
TGTACACATTTTGTACAGAAGTACTTTGTAAAGATGTTGGAAGGTCAGTAACAGCAAATGAAGTCTGTAGTTCTGTTATTAAAACGGTGTTTCTGTACTCTTTCACAGATTGTTTTAAACAGTCTTCTGTGGGGAAGAAACATCAAACTATATAAAACATTTAAATACTTGAGATTGGAGCTTGTGAGAAGTACAGTGATTTAATAATGATAGTGTTTGTCCGCAGTTAAATGTAAATTTGATTTACACTAAAAGTGCAATTGTTAATTACAAGGTGGTTGTCCTTGAGATGCTGTGGTAACTGATTTTCTTTTCACTTCAGTGTGTTTCTGTATTAAGAAACACTTAACAAAACCAGTAAGATCTTTTCAGGTAACACCACCTGTACCTTGCTGGAGGAATGTGGTATACGCATTTAGTCCGTCCTATGTTCATTCACTCCTAGAGGTAGTTTTACATTATGTAAACAGGTAGGAACAGAGCATACATATTTTTCGTAATCCCGTTGTAAAAGTATTGGACAGATTAATAATTGAATAAAAATGAACATGTACTTTTTATCTCATGATTGTCTGTAAAGAGCTTATGGTAGAGAATGTAGTTGGGCTATTCACTGTAGGAATTGTGGCTTTCTCCTTTTTACTGAAGAGGTCGATTGCTTGAAAAACACAGTGTGAAATCTGTCTGATTGAACGGGGTGTGGATACCCAGGCAGCTTCATTTCTGACATGATAGGAGGGACCATTGCTGAAATCTATAAATCATCAATAAGAAACACCCTTGCATGTTCATAGCAATACAGGTTCTAATAAAAGAAATACTCTTTGATTGCCCGCATGAGCATTAGGGTGGTTTTTTTTTTTTAAATAAACTATGCTAATGACAGCTCTGCTGCTTACGGTGAGTTTCTTCGTGGATGATCCTGGAGCCTGCACAAGTGCAGGGCTCACTGAAGATGGTGGGACCCTTTGGCGTGAGTCATGAGAACAGGCTTGAGCCTCTGAACATCTTCCCCAGCAGCCTTTCCGAGACCGCTTTCAGCTTTGGGATGAAACTGCAACAGCCGCAATGAGCAAATTTGGAGCATGGGGCTGAGAAGATGCTGCATTTACCTCTCGTGCTCCATGACACTTGGCAGCAGCAATTTTAAGGTTATATAAATACGATGCATGTAGTGGGATGTAACCCTTTATGGTTTGGAAAGCAGGCTGTGATGTCATGACAATGACCATTTTTTTTCAAAAATTTAATTTTGGACTTTTCTGGATATATTAAGCACATGCTTTGCTTCCGTTTTTATATCTTGGTGCTGTGTCTCCAAAACAGCACTGATAATTTAAAAACTTGGCACATTTCATGCCACCTTAGTCTCAAAAATTGAGAGATCGTACCAACTCTTGGTTGATGGTGAGAAGGTGAGCTAGAACTAAGGCTGCTCCTGACTTACCATGCCAAGAAAATTGAAAAGACGGTATGAACAGTTGAATATGACCTATGAAGTTTTACTTTGAGAGGAGGGATCACAGATGTGGTTCTGCACAGAATGCTGTTTACATGACAGGATACAGATAAAAATCAAACGGTTAACAGCAAATAAGTATTTTAGAAAACAAAGGTGCTAGTAATAATATCCCTCCTTCTTCCCAGCTTGTGGTGTTTTGTGAATGTTGCTTGATTACTCCTAATGCATTCATTGTTGGTACAGAAGTATTTCACTTGGACTGGGAGCAATTTTATCATAGATTCTCCACAGTATTTCCTTCTCTTTCCTGTAAAAAGATGAACTGTCATGGTGCATTTCTGCTAATTTGGAATTCTTTCAAGGTAATTTTGGCCAGTAAGGTTCTCGCAGACATTTTCCCCTTTCAAGTGCACACGAGTCACTTTTAGTTCTCTGGCTTTACATCACAAGACTAATTGGGGTTTTCAGTCTGAAATTATTAACTGGTACTGCGTGATGTTCTTTCTCGCAGGCCTGTTGAAAGGGTATAAACCACCGTTACCAATACTAAAAAAAAAAACTTGAAGAGCAGGATGTGTTCAGTAACTCCTCTTGTCCTACAGGGTTTCCTGTTCGTAATCCTTTAAGAATTAAAAGTCTAATGGAGAGTAGTAAAATTCTTTTTATGTGATGTTTCCACATGAATTTCAGACAACCTCTCAGCTTGTAAAAGGAGCAGGGGTTGTGTGCTTTGGATGCTTCGCCATGCAGAGGTACTGTGGCTTTACACCTTCACCGAGCTTTAGGGGTTGTCTCTCCATGAAAATTATAAACCTCTGTAGAGCGTCTGGGTCAGTCCTGTCTGCCCGCTCCATCGCCCTTGCGAGGCGTTTGCTAGCCGACGTCATGGCGCTGTACCAGGACGTCCAACAGGTGGTTGCTGCTAATGGACATTGACTGTCTCTTTACTCTGGCCAGAAATGTTTCAGACGTGAATAATTCACAGCCGCTTTCCCAAGGTTTCCTACCTATAAACCTACTCTCCACAAGCCCTTGACTCTTTCCTTCACACAGCCTTCACTGGCAGCCCCTCCGTTTAGTTTGTTCCCCATAGCTGGGATTAATTTGGCAACGAGTAACGGTGTTCTCACCTGGTGATTTGCCTCTAAACTTGCAAAAAATAACACGATTTCCTCAATACCTTACAGAATGGGGTTTTATTTCTTCAGTATCTGCAACAACAGTCTTTAAGATCTTACTTGCTCAGAGAACAAGGCAAAGAATAACATCATCACCCCGTGCTTTTCCCTAGTACCCTGTTTGTCCTTCTACTGAAACACAGGAGGAGGAGTTGCCACACCGCTTGCAGTGTTGCAAGGCCTTTCCCTTCCTTTTGAAGAAAGGTAGGAAAAGATGACAAAATCCCCGGTTAGCAGGGCACAGAGCAGCATGAGAAGTGTTTCATATACATTTAGTGTGAGATGCAGCGTGGGTAACGAGGAGAGCCATTCCGAAGGGAAAGCTGCGGCACGTTGAGGGGAAAGGGCTAGGTCGTCAAGTGGTCAGAATATGTTCCTCTTCCACGTGCTTTCCCTCCAAGTGGACAACGGAGGTAAGTCAGCATTAAAAACCTGAAAATCTTTGGCTGCTACAACTGAGGACTGCACTATGCACTAAACTGTCCCGTTTAGTAGGTAAACTTGGTAAAAAATAGTTGCACTATTCAAATTTTGTGGGGAATGAACGCCTTTGTATCAATCAAGCTCGGCTATGCAGGTTGTGGTCTCCCCTGACTGTCAGAAAGGGAAGGGTTCAGAAAGAGGCAAAAACAATGTTCAGAACTGAAGATTGCTAGTAGAAGGGTAATATTCTATATTCTTTTGTGTTAGCAGATTATTGGTTTGCCTCATCCTTTTAATAGAGGCAGAGGCTGGATCAGTAGAACAGATTCAACCTCAGCCTGTGGCTTTCGTGCATGGTGGAGGGGCTGGTTGCTTTTTATGAAAAAAGTTTGCTGTGAAATCCGGTCAAGGTGGAGGCCCACCTAGCAGCATGTTGTGGTCATTTGAGTTGAACTCTAGTCTGTTTCTGAAGATTAACTGTTTCCAAGATTTTCCTTGTAGGATCCCTTCAGTCCATGAGCAGGGAGGGATTGGATGCAGTCCACAGCATCGCTTCCTATAGCCCATGACGATCAGTTTTTTCATCATTCATGTCTTTGTGTTGCACAATAAGCATGTGAAATGGACCTGAAGGATATCTTCATCTCCCAGGAAGGAACAGCTAGTCCAACCCTGTCATAGACATCACAACAGTAGGTTTCAACCTAATTACTATTACTATGGAAAAGGCTGATCTGAAGTTCAGTGCTTTCCAGGCTTATATTGGGGACTCCTGTGTGCCTGTATCTGTGCATTTAACATATCTCTCACACCTTCTTAATTCCTTTCCTCCACATTGGCTGAATACTGAAGGCTTGTTCAACTATAGTGGTATGACCAGAGTGGTTCCTGAAAGCCTAGTCCAAGAAAGAGTTTAAGCCCATAGGCCTGAAAACTGCAATCTAGGACATGAGTTAGGTGCTGAAGTTCCACCTGCAATACCCAAGAGGAGGGAGTAATCCCAGGAGCACCTAGATGCAGAGCAATACACCATGCAACAGCGTGGGAAAGACACCCTCAAAGTCACAGTGAAGCAATGAATGCCTAACCCTAACACATTTGTGTTTTTCAGTGTAAAAAACACAATCTGCCATGAACAGCAACCAGGTAGGAGGAGGAAACCAAGTTTGAGGAATTTCTCTGGCTTGTCTGTGAGAATGTGGGAACCTGAAATGCCTGTTGAAATGGGAATGCAAGTCTGTCTCACCTTCTCCCAACATATCCAGAAGAGAAAGGTCTCCCCATCTGCTGGGTGGTGGCTGGATGGGTATGGAACGCTGCTGGACCCCTTCCTGGCTTTCCAGGACAAAAGGGAAAGATCTGGGATATCTCACTTGCTGCAGACAAGTTTACCTGAATCAAGACTGCAGAGCGAGCGAACCTTAGTGATGCAACACCGGAATCTGTGTGGAACTAGACAGTGTCCCGTGAGCACTGGGGAAAGAAGAACTAGCCTTTAACCTTCATCCCACTTTACAAATTTCAAAAGGACTGCTTTTTAGATTACCAGAAAGTGAACTTAAACTGATGAGTTTGTTACTGTTAACATTAAAAATGGGGAAAGTGCTCTCTTGGAAAACGTGTGGGAGCAGTAAGCTTGCTTGACCCTGCAGTGTTAGCTCCGGGCAGTAGAGTGCACTGCTCATACAGCAGAGAGGAAGGCATCTCCCAGGCTGCTGCTGAAGGGGGTCTTGGGATCCCAGCACCCTCCGATTCCTTTTTACAAAACTCAGTCCTTCAGTAGATACAGCTTTAAGACTACATTTATTCAGCAATCATCACAGGCATGACTGCAGCTTTTGGGAAGCGTGCCACGTGTATGCACTAATCAGCGTGCGTAACCAGCCGGCCTGTGAAGATAGAGGCTGTACGAGCTGTGCAAACCCACGGGAGACTGCACACGGGTGCACTATTAGCCTGCATCGGCACAGCGCGATTGCCCCCTCTTCACTGCTGTTGAATACCTACTCGTGCTGCAGGCACACCTTTGGTTACGGTGTAATCACCTGAGAGTGATTACAGGTGGTCATGTGTCCGGTTTGTCCTTGATCTCTAGAAAATAACTAAAAAAATGTCTTCTGTGGGCACAGAAAACAAAACACCAGGTAAGTTGTCCTTATTACTTATGTTAGAGCATCCATCTTCTCCCATGTTGTAGAGTTAGCCTCTTCCATACAGGGGCAGGTGAGAGGAAAGTGAGGAACTAACAGGTTTCCGAGACGCTCAGATCAATGCAATGTTATAGACAAAAATCTACACTAATGGGAAAAAAAAGTATGCCGTTGTGTTGCATGTGGAAGAGGCCCCAAGTAGCAGATTGCTTGGCTCTTTGAAGGCAATGTTGGTACACCAGGTGGTTGCTGTTGCACGTTAGCAAGGAGATGTTCTGCACTTACATTACTTTGTATGTATTTTTATTTGACTCTTCAGATTTGCACTTTACATTCACATGGGAGGATTGGCAGTCACTTTATGAAATACTACAAGAAGCGGCCGTAATCAGGGCTGGAATAATTTTAGTGATCTGCAAGTTCATATTTCAACAGCTGGAAGAAACGAGAAGTGTTATTTTGCAGCCTTGGGTTATTTTCTGGTAAGTTTTCTTTTGTAGCCACTTCAGAGAGGCAGCAGGTTACAACATTTACTAATCCCTGGTATTTTTCAGTGTTGTGGTGCTGTCCTGAGTCCCACCGTCTGGTCTTTTCACTTCAAGCAAGATATTCTGGTGGCCACTGAAAGAGGTAGCTCCTGTGTCTAGTCGTAATGTTTAGAAAGCAGCCAGCACAGCAGAGCCTTCAGGTGCTGTTGGAGACACACACACGGTGAAGTGAGGAGTGAGGCTGGAGCACACAGATTAGCTCTGGTTCTCCAAGGGCAGATGAAACTATAGGGTAAACCCTAACAGTTTGGAGGATTTGGACCCTTCAAAAGAATTTGGAATATGGCAGTGATTTGTGCCTTAGTGTTTGTTTCTAAAATTTTGGATCCATTTTCTTTCAGACTGGGGGCAGTCCAGTTGAAAACCTGTTGAAATAATATCTGGTTCCAAAACTGCCTGCTACAGCCCAACTCCAACATGCCCTGCCTGCTGCTGGCATCTTCTCCAGAGCCATGCCACCTGTGTTTGGCTTGGCAAGTAGCTCTCCTTCTTCCCTGTCTTACAGGCTCAAGCTTAGACCAGGAGACTGCAAACCCTGCCTGTTCCCTGGTTCTTGTCGCAAAACTTACAGTTCTAAGGTCTTGAAGGACAGGCTATGCATCACTTGTGCCACAAAGCATGGTGACCTCTCTAGGTGAGTACGCGGGGCCTGGTGTTCTTACCAAGTTCAGTTTACATGCATCATCTTAGATCTGGATCAACAACCCAGACTGGTCCAGCAAGTACGTAGCCCCGGAGATTGGTTGAACAGTGACCTGGAAGGGCTGAGAATGAAACACAGTGTATTTGTGTAGTTTTTAAAGAATACATACATGCTGCACGTTAAGTGCTAATGTATTAAAGTATGAACTAAAGATAATGTTACACAGTCCATGTTTGAGGCATTTCAGATGCCAAAACCAGAGGTCCTAAATCCCTTAAAAACATCAGGTCAGGAGTGCTTTGCAATGGCTCTTTTCCTCCTGAACACCTACCCTTCCTCTCCCTGCTTGAGCTGCACTGTCCTCTGCAGGGGCTGCCAGGTAGTGTGTCGGTGGGAGAGCACGCTGCCACCAAACAGTGCACATACACCTGAGAAGAAGAAAAAGTACCACTTGGTCCATATCAAATCCCGCTTTGCAGAGCATCGTTTTGTCTTTTGCCCGCCTTTTGCAGAGGTTACAGCTGATTAGACTTAGGCTTGTCTAAACACTTGCATGCGGCACCTTCTAGCTGAATGTGCCTTGAATTTCAAATTTGGTGTCAAAGAAGCCCTCAGGCAGTTTGGTAACTGAGAGGCTGAGACAGGAGAAGTTAAAACCTCCTGAGCTGCAGTGAGGCTATGTATCAAAGCTAGACAGAAACTCAATCTAGTGCTAGCTGCAGCTGCACACTTAGGAAGCAGCACAAGCCAGAATTGCATCATGTTCATTTCTAGCAAGTTCACGAGTTGAACTGCTTATGAAAGGCCAAGTCAAAAAATTACGTGGTTACTTAAGCTGCCCAGGCAGGGGTACTGCCATGGCTCGTATCAGTCCACTCAACTGGGTGCACTAGGAGCAAAGCACCCTCAGGTGATTGTCCTGGGGTTTTCTTTGCTCTTCTTAGACCTGTTAGAGCAGGACAGAACCTCAAAAGTGTAAGACCAAACCCACATGCCTCTGCTTCCCTGCCCATTGGGCTGGCATCTGAGGAGATGGTTGACTGGCTGGGACAGATGGGAGACAACAGAGCTGAACTTCATGTGGATGTTATGGCATTTAAGTTGACTTTTCTGTTCTAGACATTTTGAGCTGAAGTGCTATGAATCTGATCCTATAAAAAGTCAGAAACACCATATAAAAATCATATTTACATACCAAACTCTTTTGTTTACTCCAGCCAGTCCAATCTCAAGTCACTGAAACTGTGTTGCAGAGCAGATTTGAGAAGAGAACTGAATTAAAGCTGCACACCAGTCAAGCTACTTGGGTTGAATGCTGGCTAGGTCTTAAGTCTGTGAGGTGTTTAAATTGGCTATTTTTTAAATGGTCTTAAGAAGTTCAGAGAATAGGGTCCGTGAGTGGGAGGTGAGCCTTTCACTTAATCTTACCTGTTCCAGTCGATGTGCCAGGGTCCTTACTGCTAGCCTTTTAAAATGAGAAGGGTATCTCACCCTGGGGCTAACAGCTACTGGACAGAACTCTGCAACATACTCACTGCCGTTAATCTCACACCTATTTGAGAGAACAGATCAACAGATCTAGAAGAAATTAAGGCTTTGCTGATGAGCGCATCGGTCATTCAATAACTACTTGCCCATCCACACTGATGTTCCATCTTGGGGTGCTGTTGAAGTCTAGAGACCGGGTTACCCAGCAGTTTTCCAGGTGTAACTCAACATTGGGGCTCTCGTCTTTCAGCTCCACCTCGAGAAACACAGGCTCCACAGGACGCTTGAGTATTGCCATGTTGGGCTCATAGAATTCCATGAAAGATTCATCTCAAGAAAACATCAGGGGATTTTGTTGTTTAATTTGATTTAAATTAAAACATGTTTGGAAATTTTCTGATTTTCTTAGGAGGAGACTTACCTTTGGACACTCTTGAAACTACATTCAGGGCTTGTCTTATCCTTCTGTATACTGCAGAAAAGGAAATGTTAGTGAGGTTCTTTAGTAGCAGGACATGTCTTAACAAGGGAACTTACAACTGAAAGAGTCACAGAAGTTTAAAAACGGAGGAAGAGAATTGCCTACCTGCAATATTTGATCTTGGCACCATCGTACCAGAGCCAAAGGGAGGTGATGTGGATGGATCACTAGCGAAGGCCCCTAGCACTAAGGTCTCTTTTGCTCGATAGTAGCACAAGACTGTTAGCCTATAATGGGAGAAAGGGTAATTTTTGTGTTCACTTTTACTTTCCAGCAGCTGTACCAAAGTGAGCAATGTCAGTGAGCAGTAGCTCCTACCTGTAGTCTGGATCTCTTGTGATTATCGGTATACTCTGTCCCGGAAGAGTTTCTTTCTCATAAGAGATTTCATTTTCATAAATAATGTGATCACCTTCAAACTGTGCATATGGGAAGCTGATTAAAAATGGAATCTTCTCAGGAGCTGGGGCAGGGGAACAAAAAAGAAAATGCAGGGGAGACAGAGACATCCAGCAGATGTATCTGCTCCGGCCTTGGGCTTACCCTTACTGAAGTGCCACAGGTAGTGACATGGAACTTGAAGAAGGCATGTCCTTCATTATACTCTCTAGGCTTGCAAGAGCTATCCCTTAGTTTGGTTTTACTCATATCAATGGCAGGAACTGTCTTCATTTGGGCAGATATCATTACGGTACCATCTGGGTGGCATACTGAGAAAATCAGAGAGTTGGTTATAAACTCAAGGAAAGAATCACAGATCTTTTTATTGACTGATCAGTCGTATAACTTACTTATAAATGCTGAAGAATTAAAACTGCAGCTAACGGAGAACATCTGTAAGGTCTCCATGGTTCTCACTTTCCTTAGGGCAACATCAAACCTTGCTTTAATTTTCTGAAAGGACACTTCCTGTGGAGGAGGTGATGCAACAGGTCTCCTGTTAAGGCATGCGATCCATATGTACAATGTTCTGCTCTTTAGCTTGTGCCACTTGCATACTAACAAGTCACAAGAGTTAAGTCAGTGTGAAGAGCTCGATGCAACATGGGGACAGAAGTTTTCTTGTGTGAATTAATTGGTCACTGTCACAGAGATAAATTTTGGCTGATTATTGTAGAATAGTTCAGATGTTTATTACAGCATCAATGTTCTCCTGCCATGTCTTAATATTTCTACAAAATGTTCTTTCGTTAAGGCTATATTGAAATATTGTTTCTGGCTCAGTGCAGATGGGACATTTTGCCTCATCTTACTAAAAATACTGAGGAGTTTGTTTTTGAAAACTTGGTGCATATCTTTTAGAGACAACTTTGCACTGCAGGTTACATAATACACGGCATTCCCAGAAGGGTCCATGTCCGATACCTCTTGTCCTACTTGCACTGGCTTAGAGTCCTTCTCTCTGGAGGTTTTCCAATATGTGTAATACTACAGCACTACAAACTCTGACTGTAGGACTGTGGCTGTAAGAGCAAACAGTCCTACGTGCTTTAAAGAAGGCATTGCTATACAGTTCATGTACCTCATAGATAACTCCCACAGCAAACAGAGGTATCTGCAAGATCAGGTGTGTAGAATTGGTAGCTGCAAGATACCCATTGGTAAGCGCAACGTGCCGGTTCAGGAGCTTGTTACCAAGATACAGGTTCCAATACTGGTGCAAGCCAAAAGTAGGGATGGCTAGGTACAAGTTTTCCTCATCACAGTAACCAACTGCTTCTGGTAGTTCTGCGGGAAGAAGGTGGGATGAAGAGTTAGCAATGAAGGAAGGTTTGAGTGATGATGTTTGGCCCAGGCAGGGATTTCTATCACGGGTAAATTTTGCACTGGCACTGCAGCAGCGCTGTTACGTGCATACTGGCATCGTCTGCAGGGCTTGGGCTGTGTTGTGGATGTAGCAGCTCACAATCAGTGGGATCGGGAATCCTCACGCTTTAGCGGTGGTCTGCCAGCCTGCTTCCAGGACTATTCCGTTACAGTAGGGCAAGCGGAGCTACGTATGTAATTATATTTTTTTGGTCAGCCTTCTTTGGGTTGAACCCAGAGCTATTTCAAAGATAAAATAGGACAGTGACCTTCGTGGTATCCAAAATCTAGGAAGTTTGAGAAAGTACCAATCAGACCTCCTGACTGTTTCAATAACCCGCTAAGTACAGGTCTTAGTAGATGATTGTCTCCTTACAGAAATGCTGTCTTTGGAGTTCACAGCAATTTATTTGAGTCAGTTGAGTTCTGTCCTGGACGCAGAGGCAGAATTGCATTTGAGGACAAACTGAAACTCATAGCAATGTCTGAAAGTTTTGCCAGTAGATGTATGTTCAAGTTATGAGGCATCTTGTTCACTGAGTTTGCAAGCCAACTTCTTCTACACACTAGTTTTTATTGCTCTCAGCGTCTCGAGGGCAGACTGTCTTGCCAGTATGCAGAAGAGCTGCCATCAGAAAAGCAGCAAGTTGGCTATGTTACCAATGATGAGCTATTGAAGGGTGGGGTTTTCCCAAAAGCTCTTATCCTCCGTCTAATACCATTCTCACTGAATTCAATGAAAATCTGATCCGTGCTGTTGATGCAAACCAGTTAATAGCAGGGGAAAGCTTACCGATATCAGCAATCACACACTCCAGCTCTGCCGAATGATAATAGAGTGTCATCTCTGGACCCACGCTTATAGTGTAGTTAACGAGGAGGGTGTATTTTGTTTCATTTCTATTCACATACTGAAAGAGAGAGAAGTGTAAGGCTGCAGTAGCAATGGCTTCCAGCACATAGAGGCATGTATATCCTGAGCAGCACTAAATAATTATTCCAACACCCTCCTCTCCCCTGCAAATAGCTCAGTCTCTAAAAACATCGCTTCAGTTGGCCTAAAACTATTCAGAAATCTGGACAGGATTCAACAGCCCTTTCAGCCAAACATAAATGCGGAGAATGTAGTGCCTGTTCAGAAAATGGAGGCAGAAGTGAACACAGTGGTGTTTCCTCTGTAGCCCATTGGTGAAAGGGCTCGTAGAAGGAGATTCAGGTCCAAATCCTTATTTTTCTTTACTCAGAGTGTGGGCTGAACCCAGGAGAGTAAGTAATCGGTAAAACAGAAGGTGTGAGGAGATGCTATGAGAGATCCCTCTCAATATCCTCACTTACTTCACTAAAAGTGCTCCCAAAGCAAAACCTGCTGTTCAACCTGAAAGAAATACTGCTGAAAATTTTTGTCTTGCTTTGATCCTTAGTGCAATTTAACTGTGGTTTGACTGCAGCCTGAAAACTCTTTGCGCAAGTCCTGATCCTGTGCATTCACAGTGTTGTTCCTTGTAACAAAAAATAGCATCGCAGCTCTGCGTGATTTGGTTGAAACAGTGGTAGAGGACTTGCAGTTATGCATCCTCCCACTGAAATGAGAGGTTGAATTCCCTCTGTGAGTTTATACTTTTTACAAATATTTAGATTACAAATGGTCTGAAGCTTAACAAAATTACATTTAGAATACCCTGAGCCTGCGTGTACATGCTCGCACGGTGCATGGCCTGTGCCAGCGATCAAATGGCTCTGCATAAACAGTAGGTTCAGGAATTACTGGATGTTGATAATTGGTGTTTGCAGGATTGCAATAATTGATTTATTTTTCCAAGGCACTCCTGTTTCAAGGGACGGCATTTAATAGAGATTTGACAAACCTCTTCCTGCTGGGCGTGTGCTCGGACATGAGCCATGCTGACAGACACTAAAGGAAGTGCTATTTCATACCATCTAATCACACGTGATGCTGCATGTCTCCCACAGACCTAGGGAGAGCAAGGTGGGGATATACCAGCCCCTAATCTTAATTCAGATGAGCTCAGACTCATTGACACCTTTATGACAAGGAACAGTTGTCAGTTAATAAAACGCAGACTACGTTTGGGTTTCCCTCTGAAAAGGGACTCTACCTCCTCCACTCAGCTGCTGAAGTGACCTACTGTATCTTACCTCCTTCAGAACATATGGATCATCAAAAGAGACTTCCAGGATAAATTCTTTCATTCTATTAGAAAAGGGAGTTTCATAAATCTTAAACCCATGGTGCTGTGCTTCCCTCAGGGTAAATGGCACATTTCCTATTGCTATTGCCACCAGAGAGACATCGGGAAGAAAGTGTCCAAATGCAACATTAAATAGCCTTTCCTCTGGCAGAGTATCTGTAGGGAGAGAACATCGAATTACTGCTGATGTGGATCAAGTAACAAAGGCGGTTGGGGTGGCCTCCCATTCAAGTTCCAGGAAACTTAGCCAACAGCCATCCCTTTAATGGCTCTGATTAATGAGTGTTTGTGTTCTAGTCAGATCTGAAATACTCTGAGTATATGAGAATTGCTTCAAGCTGCAGGAGATTAACAATAAATGCATACAACTTTATAGAAAGTGGGTTCAGTAATTTTCTAGAGGTGCACTAAGATGCGCAATGGCTTTCCTATAAAGAAATCTAGAATCTAGTTCAGCCACATTAAATATGGAAAAACTATCATAATGTATGCTAAAAGGCTCCTTTTTCTTTCTGAATCAGTTATCCAGATTCCAAAGATGTTTAGTGTCTTAATGCATTGGAAAATATCATTAAAAAAATATTACTGCACCACTGGATGGCACAATTTCAGTATGCTCCCAAGATAACAAATGCAAGCAATTTGGGGGAGAAAATGCCATCATCAATGAATGCTGTCCTCAGACAGTTGTTCTACCCAGTATGATAACTGCACAACGCAACATCTTTATTCTAGGATCCCAGTGCTCACTGGAAAAATCTGGATGTTAGTGTGAAAGAAATGTTTATGTTCTTATCAGCAATTTATAATTTTCATTTCATCCCATAATGACGGGTGATAAATGATACATCTGTTAAGTCTAAAGGTTTGATTTTTTTTATAATACCTTGAATCTTGACTTTGGCTAGCAAATTGGAAGTGGGAGTTGAGAGCATTCTGGTGAATGTATGTATGTGGCAGAGGTCAAATGGAGCAATGTATAACACAGCAAAAACAAGAGATTGGTAAAATTCAGTGAGAGGAATGACTTACTGTTGATAACAGTTGGTATTTGTGGCATGAAAGGTGTGGTGACGGATTTGATGACAGTATACTTCGTGGTTTGCCAATCTGCATCTGTCCACGTGTGCTCCAAAAACAAGTCAATACTGTAAATGACTCCATATACACCACCAGAAATGGAGCTCTAGGAGGTAAAATTTGTAATTAAGTCTTAATTCTCAATAGCTCAATAGAGGAATGACTGAATATGGTTAAAATTCTTACACTAGAAAGAGAAAATGGTATTCTAGTGCAGTCTGGGATGGATTTTGCTAGGGGACCTTGTTTGTTTGTTTGGTTGGCCCATTTGTCTGGTCCGTGTTTGGCTTAGATACTGCTAAGATTCTCAATAAGGAAGTATCAGGTTTGTCGGGGTGTCTTCATTAAGTTTAGTAAGTAACCATATTTGCATTTATTTTTTTACAATCCCTGGATTACCAGTCACGTCTCTCATTCTGTCCCAGTTCACTCTGAGAGTTTGTCAGCGCTTCCAACAGTTCTTCAGACCATGCCTGTCTGGTGTTACAATACACACAGTGGTGTAATGTCCACTGATACACACAAAAGTGAACTTCTGAAGGCGGTAAGTCAAAATCACACCAATGTCATCTTCACAAATGGAACTGGTAAAGAGCCCTGTGAGAATATTGCCAGCTCCTTTCTAAGTGTTCGAGGTCAGGTTGGATGGAGTTTCGAGGAATCTGATCTGTGAAAGATGTCCCTGCCCATGACAGGGGGGTTGGACTAGATGATCTTTAAAGGTGCCTTCCAACCCAAACTGTTCTGTTCCATTCTACTCAACATTTCTTTTGACACTGCCTCTATACCTGTAAAATATAGATTGACAAGGAATATACTGTGTCCAAAGCAGGTGGCTACACCCAAACTACATGCTGGGAACCTGTCCCATGCTAACTCATGCTGTCTTCATGGAAACTGTCTGGGAAATGACCCCTTGACCCAGGCCAGAAGTTTACCAGGACTAGTTTCATAATGTAACAACATAGAAAATCGAAGTCCAGTGCCCAGGAATCCCTTCACTTTTAATTTATTAGTATATCTTATAGATAATTAACAAAAGACAGTCTCTCGATTCTATCGTGTTTTGTAATCATAGATACTTAGTTTCTGAGTAAGTGCTTTCAAAACACAGAGAAGGAGCATCTAGGTCTTCGAATATTTCTTGTATCTCATAATTTTAAGTGGCAATCGATCACTATGTGGAAAGATTTGGAATGATCATGATTTAGAAACATCTTCCATGGTGCAGGCCCTCAAATGTGTTAGCGTGTGACAGGTTCGTACTAACCTTTAGCTTGCCTCCTTCTGCTCCAATAGGGATAGTTATTCTGATGTGTGTTTCGTTGTGCTCCAGTAAGTAGTTCTTCTCCTCCGGATTTACTATGACTCGATCATCGACTCCCATTAAAATGTTTTTAGACAGAAAGGTGGATTCTTGAACCACTAATGTGGGGATAACACTTGGCACAGTCCATGTTAGCGTAGTATCAGTGAAACTGATGCCATCTGTTGAGTTAGATAGACGGTCCCAGAAGACCGGGTGGTTGGAGTTACCAGTCAGTCTTCACTCTGCAACGGCTGTCTTTCCCTGACTCCTTTTCACCAGGGTACCTTTACAGCTTTCACTAATGAAACACCTTGTAGGATATTAGCCAAGGATTGTAAGATACTAGATGGCTATTTTGTCACAGAAACCTGGTGCTTGAAGTAGACTCGAATCAGTTTCAGGCAACTAATTGATTTATTTAGAAGAACCGACAGTCATGCTCCCAGCTACCTGCTCGGTTGTCCTTCTGGTCCCACGAGTTTTGCCTTACTGGCAAAAGGAATGGGGCACAGAGCCACGTGCTTGGACCTTCTCCTTGAAACATTGGCTTCAAGATTATGACAACTTAAAACCTCTTGCTTCCTCATCAGTTGTTCACATTAATACTGTTCTGTGAGAGACAGAAGGTGCAGCCACCACTGTTCTGCAAAAAGCCAGGCTAGTTCTGTCTCTCCAGAGAAAAGGACTAGGTGAGTCCCAAGGATGCAGAGCTGCATCCCCTGCGTGCAGTTATATGACAGGGGAGAGCCAAGGCTGTGGGATCAGTTCAGGGGAGGCTCCCTGGCCCTTCTGCTGCAGTTTTACTTGTCTCCAGTTCCCTGCATCTAACATGGGGGTTTGAGAAACCAGAGACAAGGCATGACACTGCACTGCGAACACAAGTAACGTAGCGTGACAGCAGGGAACATGTTTGTCCGGGACTAAAGACATGGACTCTTAGGTCACGTTGCTCCAAAGGCAGCTTGTAAACCTCTTCTCTTGCAGAGTAGGTCACAGGGAAATGAGGAGACTGTGTTTTCTACTAGCTCCTTAGGCAGTTATTTTTGTGAACAAGGAAGAAATCCTTACCAACAGGACAGGCGACAGTCGTGTCAATCAGCAAAAGCAGCCACCGCTGCCTGTACATGGAAGTGGAAGTGACCATGTTCATATTTACACCACTGACCTGTTAGGATGCAGGCAGAAAAAGAGAACTGATGTTCTAGAGAGGCAGTGGAAACAGCAGAGTTTTGTGTCCCATTGAGAGCAACAACTCACCACGCTGACGTCAGACTCGTTGCTGTGATAGGGCGCACGGAGGTACACTCGGGACTGCGTGTTATTGAAGCTGTAGCCCAGTTTTGCTGCATCACTTACTGTTATTCTCTTTCTCCCTGATGGAGAAACAAACATCAGTTGCCATAGCTGGTATGCAACATTTTGAGTCTGCAAGAGAGAGATGAGCTGCATCAGATCTAAGTCTACCAAAGTCTCTTAAAAAACGATGGTATTGTAGCGCGTATTTTCCCACTAGAAGCTGAAGTAACTGGAGTGACACTGGACACTACTAGTTCACCCCAGGCAAGAAATACTCTTGATCTATATGAAGATAAGGAATTCTATAAGTCTTTAAGGCATCTTTAGAGATAGTCTTATAGCAGCCCTGGAAGAAACTTAGACTGGTGGCCTTGAACAAATCCCCTTGGACAAAATGCCTGTGCTGTTAATAAGATGATTGCCTTCACGTCTGTCGATTGCAGGAGCAGTCCAGAGGCCAAATGACAGACTACCTTTTATAGTATGTAGCCATACTGTGTCAAAGATGAAATGAGAGGAATGTCTGTACTGGTCTAGAACAGCGTATCCTGAAATGATAACCATATGGGAGGATAGCCAAGAGGAAAAATGGGCATAAGGAACAAGTAAGACATGAGAAAAATAGGACAAGCGTATATACTTTCCAGCCTCGAATAATTTTCAGCTCAGGGACTCCTGAGCTATCTGTAGCTTCTTTGTATTTTGTATGTCTCATTGGATTTCTCTTCAGTCAACTTTTCCAGACTCTCCTTGAGATCAAGCAAGCTTTTAGCAGCCACAACATCTTTTGGCAAGGAGTTTGACAGATTCACTACGCATTGTGTGAAGAACCACCTACCCTTGTTTGTCTTGAACTCAGTTTCCACTAATGTAACAAGCATATGGCTCTGTTCTCCCACCTAAAGGTCTTTTTGCAGTCTAGAGCTCTAAGAAAACTTGAGAGGTTTTTTCAGTACTTGATGTCATCTTTGCCATCTCCCTTTTTTGACAGAGATGGAGCTATGCCCCAAGAATGACTCATGAGACTACTGAGAAGAGGCAGGCTAGGAACTGTTAGGACAGACTCTCCTTCATACCTCTGGCAGTGCTGACATCCACGCTACGGTGTAGTCATTTGAAACTGCAGGGACATCGGTCTTCACTGACACCTGGGGACACAGAGGAGATTCTTTGGGAACAAACAAATCTGCAGCATTGTTAGAGGCATGAGGAGCAGAGAGAGGGCTTTCAGGTTTCTTCTCCAGTGTCTGTCAGGATTTAGCAATTTACAATCACTGGAGGTAATTAAAGTGTTTTCAGAGAGGTTCTTGATGGCAGTAATTTCTGTGGCCTTAAAATGAATGTTAAAGCCATGGCATTTATGGTGGTCCATGTACAGCAGAAGGAATACTTTGTGTATAACCAGGTAAATCAAAAGTCCCGTTTCATATCTGGTAAGCTGTAGACTAGATTGCACTCCAGAGACTTTCAGGGCCATCTGGGTTTCTCCACCGGAGGTATAGGGAAGCAGGCTATTGGCTTTAACAGGACTGATGCCCTCTTCCCGTGCAGGCTGAACACCTGAAAATGCAGGATCCCCAATACCTGAGGTAGATGCTATAGTGTAAATCTTGCCAGCATGTGCTGCAGAGTGAGGTGAGTTCTGGACACTGAGTTGGGAGACAGTGTTTGCCTCAGACATCTGTACTATGGTTTAAGTGTGTTGCAACACCCAGACGTGACTGCCCAAGTCCCAACAGGAGAAATATGCTTTCTTCGTCCTGCCTGTAATAGGTGCGTACAAAAGGCAGTGAAGTTTGTTTTGTTCAGTGCCTTATGTCTACATTGGTGTGGAGATGCTGGTAGCAGGCTGGATGGCCAGATCGTACCACCCAGCGGGATGCAGGTTCTGGCTCACAATGATGTCCTGTGAGTTGTGTGACGCAGCAGGGGTGCAGCTTTGCAAACTCTAGGTTTTGTTATTTCAGATATAAGGATGACGTTCTCACAGATGCTGCAATGCTTTATAACATAAAGGTACTTTTGCGAGCTAAGCAGGTTGGCCTGCCTGGCTCCTGGTTTGCTTGCAGTGGCTTAACTTACATAATCTGTACAGTGAACTGAATTTCACTGCATTCAAAATACCTATGACCTGTAAATGTGTTACTAATAAGCATCTGCAGTTACACCCTCTGCTGAATATCAAGCAGATCGCTATTATGCCTGGAATTTGTGGAGGTTGTTGTGCCTGGCAGGGAGCTTGGATGCAGCTTCGCCTTCAGTGGGAAAGACTTTACCTCCATGTAGTTTTCTTCACACACAATTTCTCTTGAAGCCCAGGAAGAGTAGGAGCAGTACATAGGGTAGGTGTAGGTCACAGCTGCCCTCATGCTTGAAAATGAGGAGACCTTGATGTTCACAGTCAGTGAAAACAGCTCATCTGCCTTGGAAAGAAAAACAGGCAATTCAGCAGAATGTGTAAAAGGTCCCAGGAGCGGCTGCATGGGGCCATCCAGCCCAGTGTCCTGTTTCTGAGAGTGTTTTATAATGATGAGAACAGGTTGAGAGCTGTAGTGACAGTTCCTCCAACATACCACCCTGTCTTAAGTGGTTTGTGTGCAGGGGCTTTCTGAGCCAGAGACACTGCCTCAGTACTTACAGCCTGTGCCTCAGATCACATCTCAGCCCTGCTCTTGCCACAGCATTAAGGAGCAGCTAGTCAGGGGAAGATCTGACCTACCCCACCATGTGGCTCACGTTCCTCCCATTCGTGACTGCTACGTGCCTCCTCATGGAGAGAAAGTACTGGAGCTTTTAGTTTGATGTAGGTAGTTTAGATCTATCTTACAAATGCCGTTTGGTGTCTATCTTGACTAGCTTCAGTAAGAGCTCCTTTCAGTCCTTCAGCTCTCCAGGAGCCACACATGAAGCCATGGACTGTGATTCTATCTGACATGGATGTGTATTTTTCTACAGAAAAAGGCAAAACCTTTCCAGAGAAATTTCCAGTCTGGAAATCCTGGTCGTTGCACAGCACACACTACACCCCCTGTTCTTGTTAGCATAACCTCTGCCCATAAAGTTTTACCTTATTTTTTCTGTGGGGCTTCCAGGACCAACCAGACTAAACATGGACAAGCAATGAAGTTTCTACTCTGATATGTTCTGTTTCTAGGTACATTTCATCTCAACTAACATTTGGAAATTAGAAATCCAGGCTATACTTCTACAAATATTTTAGGAAGGGGTGAATCACCTTCCGGAGATGCCTGTTTCTCTCCATTGACTATTGTGGAAGTGTAAACAACTAGTTTAGACTAGACATTATCTTTTAGATGGCTAAAGTTACGTGAGACAAATCTGGGTCTAATAGATGTGTGTGATCTACGTTCCTAGGCATGTGTTAACAGGCACATTACCACACAAATTAAGCCAGGAAATGATCTGCCAGGATCACACTGCAAACGTTGCTTTTTCAAGCAGATGCCTACTTCTTTCCAGAGAGGGTTTCAAGAAACTCTCTGGCAAATCAGCAGCTACAAGGATATGCTTGAGAACTGGCAGCTAGTCAGCAGCATTAGGCTAAGTGTCATTTCATGGAGAGAGGAAATCCCATGTCAGTCACACTGAACAAACCTCATGCTGGAGAGCCATTGCTTATTCATTTCTACACGCCATCAACACTAACCCCTTGAGTTCTCTATTTCTTGAGTTCTCAAAACATGCCATTAGAATGCCATATAATATCTCAATCTTGTCTTTTTGGAAAGGATGTACTGTCTGAGTTGTTTTCAAGCCCGTCTCTGGGTCTTACCTCGTTGGCCACGTGACAGCCAAGCACCGACGCGCGGAAGACGGGGTTGCCCCATACGTCTTCTGACAGGACATAGCCACAGCGAGATGTTAGCTTCTCATCCATCAGAACGGGGCCAGCATAAGGATCTACAGAAAAAGGGAATGACGTTGGGATGGAAAGCTCAGGGCAAGTCATGGGGCAGAGTGGTGCTGAGGCCCCCTCACGCAGCTCTCCTCTGAAAAGAGGTCCAGCTGGGTGGGGTGCTCTCCAGTGACGTGTGCTGTTAAGGAGCTGGCGAAGCTGTGCTGGTATGTGTTAGAGACCATGAGACAGTCTGGCATGTCTCAAGCTCACCCACATTGTGTTCATTTTAATGTCCGTTTCTTTGTGCCCAGAAGCTTGTGCCACAGCCACCTTGAAGTACGATTATGAAGAGTTTCTCTGAGGCATTACATACATTTCTCCCTCCCTGATTTTACTCTCTAAAGAGAGTTATGGGCTATTAAGCCCATCCATTTCTAAAAATCCTTAAGTTGTGATAATCTGCTGCTCACTCTGGTCAAAGGATGCAGTCACAGATGGGCATTTCTACAAATTGGTCAGGTTTGCTGCTCATCTGGGCTTGGCAAGGCTCTGTGTGCTGTTAAACCCATGGGTGAGCCAAGTAAGGTGGGAGCTGGCTGCGCTCAGCTCTTGATGCTGGTAGAGTTAATAACATCA
Source organism: Calonectris borealis (assembly GCF_964195595.1). NCBI lineage: Eukaryota > Metazoa > Chordata > Aves > Procellariiformes > Procellariidae > Calonectris > Calonectris borealis. Next base: position 11,466,080 of record NC_134314.1, read on the forward strand.
TATTTTGTTAATTATCTGCCCTCTGATTAAGGAACTGTTTTAGTCTTGGGTTAGACACAAGAATCTACAAATAGATAGGGTTTAACTAGCTGCCATTGTAATTTCTAGATTTGTCTGTCATCTTTATATGTCCAACAGTACTAATAACTGCTGTTTCAGTAGATGTATTCTTGCAGCCAGGATAGACTAAGGAGATAAGTGAGAAGAATTTTGGAAGAAGAGGGAATAGCTTTTATGAGACCAACTGATAGAGCTGGAAGAAACAAACAACCTTTTTGTGCCTGAAGGCTGGTCTGTTTTTTCCAGCGATATCAGTTGTTCTCATAAATGCTATCACTTCTCCCCACACCCTTGCTGTACTTGACTTTTTCAGTTCTGCCTCCAAATCAATTGAAAAAACCCAAAACCCAGAAAAAAGTGGACTGATCTCAACAGAAAGAAATCTGGTTTGGGGTGAAATCACATACTTTTTTCAATCCCATGTGAACATTTTCTGGTTTTCATTTTGGTTAAGTAGATTTTTGTTTTCCTCAGCAAAATGGAAACACTTTGTTCAATCTGAAATAGGGTATTTAACTGCCATTGTGGTGTTAAATAAAAAGGAAATTTAAAAAAATCCTTTAATTGCTGCAGCACTCACTCAGCACTTGTTGAGAGTGTGTTTTCTGGGTATTACCCACCCTACACTGCTGTTGTCATTTGTGCTGTCCAGGACATATCCAAGCTGCAATGTCGCCTTTGTTTTCCTTGCTAGACATGTGTAAGGGCTCAGCAGAGGAAAGAATGAAAGCCAAATGTCAGTCCTTCCTCCTCAGACCGTCCTTTCTCCTTTCCCCAGCATGTTAGTTGTAAGGGGCAAAGGGGACTGTGGCTGTGGATACAAGCTTAACTCATCTGTAGGGATATTGGCCAAATTGAGGTGCGAGAGGCCAGGTGTAGGTGGCAAAGATGTTCTGCAAGTTCTTCGGGGTCAGTTACCAATTATCGGGTAGATGGCAGCAGCATCCAGATCACAGACACTGTGATCACTTAGGTGATTCCCCAGCGTTCCTGGTACTCAGGGCAGCCGCTTGTGACTTACCATTGATTTCCAGCTGGAAGAACTTTCCCTGGAGCAAGAGTTTATTCAGTTTCATCCAAAAAATCCTGGAGTGGCAACTGCTCTCTACAAAACCTGGTGGGAGCACATATAGAGCAGATGAGGCAGTGGGACTGGAGGGCAGAGCAGAGGCACATCTTGTTACAAGCAGAATAACCGACTTCTCATCCTTGCCTCTCCCCACTATCCTTTTATCATGTTTCACCAACCTGGGGGAGCCATCTGCCTCCCTTGTCCCAGCCAGAACAGCAAGAAAAGCAGCCAGATCCTGCAGTGTAAGTACATGAACAAATGATGGGCTGAACAGAGAAAAAAAAATCAAGATGGAAAATGAACGAGGCAGCAACCGAAGTCTCATTACCTGCATAGCGAGTAACCCACAGCCTCCATCTGTCCCCAGAGACCTGTGCATGCGCAGCAAAGTCCTCCTCCCTTTGAAGTAAAGCTGACCCAGCTGTGGAGAGGAAACTTGGTCAGACCCAGGAGGAGAGGTATAGCTGACCTTTTACGACAGAGATTGTGCTGTCTTCTCCAAACCTTGTGTGTGAATCAGGAGAGGCTGGTGGCTTCTGTCGTGGAGGGACGCCTGGGCTGAATCCTGCAGTGCCCTCCAATGTTATCTGAGCTCCTGGCAGTGGGAGGCAGACTCCTTCTCGCTGGGAGGGCAGAACACCCTCCTGCCAGGTATTTACAAGGTCAGATGCTGCTGCTGAGCCTCATTTTAATGAGTGCAGCAGAGGGTGCTTGGTGCTTTGCATCAACCCCTGGGAAATAATCTCATTCCTTACAAGCCAGTTGGGTAGCTTTGGCTTCAGGTCTTAAGAGCACATGAAATATTTCCCCGGAGGTTACTTTAATTGGGTCTACACAGGAAATACATTTTTGTTTCTGTTAAATGTCCCAGTGACCCAGCCATGCCAGAGATAACAGCAGTTCTTTGGCAGCTACACGTTTTGCTTTTGTGGATCCAGTTAGGTCGCCCTTTGATTTGTTTGATTATCGGAGAGTGTTTTGGTGAAAACATCTTGTTTTTAGAAGTGCTCCAAAATCTCTGGATCATTCAGACCATGTGCAGGTCTGTAAATGGCCAAACATGTTGCCTGGGAAGAGAAAGTCATTGTGGGAGCTGTGGCTCTGGGACTGCAAGTTCCCCGGGAAGCAGAAAGGCTGAGAGGTGCTTGTGTGGCATGGATGAGCTGTGGTGGGGTGAGAAGTACAGGACATTTAGGCTGACATTTTAGCCATTGAAACCCAGAACTCAATCTCCTTTTGGTCCCCATTTTGGGGCATTACCCAACCATTCTCACCTTACTTTGGTTCACATGCATGAGCAGAGCTGTGCTGTAGAAATGAGATGTTTTTCACGGTATACTTCACACCGCTTTGGGATAAACAAAAGCCAGTGGGCACATCCCAGGACACAGTGCAATCAGTGTAATTTCCTCCTCTGTCCCCCTCTCTCAGAGGACCTCTGCAGTAACAGCAGAACCCACACCACCGCCCCGCCGTTCACACTGGCTTTATACAGCAGAGAGCCGGTGGCACGCTTGTGTGAGTGCTCTGGAGCCGAGCCCCGGGGCTTTAGCAATCTCCTAATTAATGTCCTTTGGTCACACGACCCTTTCAGCGGGAGCCGAAGTCCAACTTCTGCAACAAACTTCTCATGAGCCCACGCAGGACTCGCTGCATGATCCTGGCCTGCGTTAACTCTGCGTCCCCGGACTCAGAGTGACTCTTCATTGAATCCAGCTGGGGCTGGAATTCAGCTGGAAATGGCGGTACTCAGATACCACAGTGATGAGTGTGGTGTAACAATGAGATTTTGAATTTTGAGTGAAAACTTCAGTATATTTGGATAGCAGACGGTTCCAATTTTGATAAGCCACTTCCAAGAGCCATGTAGCATCTCTCTGAGATACTGAGTCAAGGTCTGAGGGAGCCATGTTTGAGAGAGCGTGACTGCAATTTATTAATGAACAGCCAACCATCAGGACAGGTACATGACAGCAATTAGCTGCCTTCTTTGCACAAGGAGATGAATTTCCAGATCTTTGGACAACTCAGTGCATCGCGATTACTCTGCTTCTGGCATTAATCGTGGTTCTAAATGTGGCAGAAATGACTTTGGATGTGACATAGCAATTGTGGTCAGTGTGCGATAGCCAGCTCTTGGCCTCGCTGTCAACCAAGCAAAGCAAAGCAAGTCCAGGTCAAATGCTTTTGGCTTCCAAGGATCGCTTAAGTGCTGCGGAAAGCACTGTTAGCGCTGGGCGGCTGGAAGCATCGGCTGCTTGTGGTCCCTAAAGTGCCTCTGGTACTCATTATAAAGGTAGGGAGGATAAGCTTGTCATTCCAGGTTATTTTATTTGTCTACTCAGTTTTCCTTGCTGTTTTGGCTGCATAAGAACACCCATCTTAATGTTCTCGTAGGGTAATAAACAGCTGCTGCGTTTCGACGTTGAGGTGATGGCATTCTGTGGTGGATAAGATGATTCATGGCTTGGGTTCTTTCGAGCTGAAAGGTACCGTATGAATGTAATGTTTTGGTTTCTTTTTTTTTCCTGCATGGGTCTGGAACTGGGTTTTGTATTATATAATGTGATTGAAAGTTTAAAACCGGCCACTTGGAGCAGCACGCATATAGCACCTCTCCCAGTGAGGCTTGTTTTTAGTGGTGGAAAAAGGCTCCAGTCCTTTGAGTCATGGTGTTTGTTTTTCTGTTGTTCTGTGGTGCTGAGATCCCCAGGTTACCTGAATGCTACAGAAGAAGACTTTTTCATTTTTCTGTCCCAAGTCTTTTAATTAAAACTTTATTTTTCCAACTGGTTAAAATGCAAGGAAGTGTGTTTTTTTTTTCCCACTAGGTCCCATGTGATGTTCTTAAGTAAGCCTCACAGTTTGATACTTAGTCTGAGTGTGGGACAGAGTAAAATGGGACCCATTATTGGACAAAAAAATAACTAGTGAACAATGGGAAAGGAAATGGGGTGAAGTCTGGTTTTAATGTACCAAAAGCAGAATCTTTGCTTATATAGAGTTGGGAGAAGCCAAGATAAGGGATCCCTGACCTCCTTGTCCACTTGCAGCTGCAGGACTGGCAAATCTGAAATAGAGATAGAAATATTGATATACCAGTATTTATAAACCTAGAAATAGCTGCCCAAGAAGGTGACCTAAGATGTGACAACCGACTAGAGAGAGCCACTAGGAAATCTTCAGGAAGGAGATGCTAGAGGAGATGCTTCTCCATGGGAAGAGCTATGCCTTGGAGCAAGCTGAGAATTGGATATCCAGGTGTGGGTGCAGCGGGTGGGAAATGGGAATGGTGCTAAGCTTTATCTCTGAGAAACCTTTTCTCAGGGTGTGTGTCTGTGAGACACAGAGAGGTGCAGGCGACCTCCACCTGCAGGGTAGCACTCCTGTTCTGGAAAGGGCTTGATCACCTTGGCACGGACACGTTTCCGAGCTCTGCTCCCACCCACATGCGCCAGGAGCTTGTAAGTGCATTCAAAGGGCTCTTAAATCCCCAGGGAAAAATAGCATATAAGGATAGTTCTGGTTTAACTTTATACCGTAGGTATGAAGATAACTTCACTGATGCAACTAAAATGCTCTGTCCATTTTCATATGCACACATTGTGTTTCAGAGGTCTGAGGCCTTAGTCTTGTGTGCAGATGGTGCAGAGGAAAATATATCCTGTAAGGAACAACTATAGAATAATCAACTCAAAGAGGCAATTTCTTCCTATCCCCATGAGCTAGTAGTTGGCTTATGCCTTGGACTGTGAGGGTTTACATTCCTCGTTTGTTATTATAAAGCTATTATTATTATTATTATTATTGTCTGTATAATGTGTGTTTATAAAGTGTCCTTGTGTTTATGCCATATTTATCTTTAAAATATGCCACACTCAAATTCCAAAAAGCAACACTTGCTATCATTGCATGCCACCAAATCGTTAAAGTGGTGGAAAAAGCGCAAATAAGCAGACCTGTATAATGATGGACTTTTAATTTTTTTTTAACGTGCTATTGGTGTTAATTTCCGTGTGCCTGTAATGTTTGTGTTCACTGTAACCGAACAATAGAACTTTGTTTTTGTTCTTTGTGTAAATTAAAAACATCTGTTCTCTTTATACGAAAAGTTGTTTTTTAAAAGAAGCTGGTCTGATCTAACTAAATACCAATGCTGTGTCCACAATGAGTTACTATTAATATTTGGGAAAGGCAACCATCCAAAGCAAGTGTAATGTCAAATCACTGGCGGGAGTGCATATTTATTGCTCGAAGTGACAGATAAAAATGCAGAGGTTACAAAAACAAAATTCTTGCGGATGACTAATGATGCGTATATATGCCCCCAATGCCCCATCACCACATTTACAATTGGCAGGGTGTTCTCCGCCGCCTCCTGCTCCCCAGGATTAATCGACAAGAGACTGGTAGCTTGGCACCCTCCCTGGAGGAGCGACGCTGCTCCCACCTTCCCTCCGGCAGACCCTGCATGGAGTGACCTTCGGGGCGTGCTGGAATCTGATCCATCTATTTCATTTGTCTGACTTTTCCCCCACCTCGCTCTGGTATTTCACTGCATGGGTTTATTTTCTGCTGAAGGCACATGACTTTTTTTTCTGTGCAGGTGGAGGAGGTGGAGCATCCACTGCGTGTTTCTGTAGTGCCTGTGATGCCGGCACGATGGTGGTCTTAGAGTAGTCTGTAAAGTCCTGGTACAAAGGAGTTGGCAGCCCAAGACGGGAGTCTGTCATCTTTCTCGTGAGCCCTGCATTCAGCAGCAGCCTTGCTGAAGTAGTCAGAGGTTATTTCAGAGAAAGAAATACACTGTTTGTCATGAGCACTGGTGGCAGGACTGGGGTCTGAGAGGTTCAGCGCTGTCCCTGCCCAGGTGGCTATGTAGCCTTGTCACTAACGTACTTGAGCACCTCAGAGATGATGAAATTGTCCTCACAGGCAGACGTCTTGGGAAGGAAATACATCTAATTAACATTTCTTGATGAAGGGCCTGATTCAAGAAAGCATCTCTATTGAGTGCAGCAGTTAAACCTTTGCTTAAATCTCATTTATTTCAGTGAGATTTAAACACAAGTAAACCCCTTCCAGGCCCTGGGCATGCAGAGCCCAGACCTGCTTCTCCCCTTCCTGCTACCTCCGGTGTCCTGTGCCAAGGGTGCCCAGCCTTTCACTGGCGAGAACCAAGAAAAAAAGCTTGGCTGTGTTAAAGAATTAGATATTTTGTTGATATGCTTATTGCAGTCAGTGCCACAACAGATACTTATTATCAGCGTAACTTCCCGGCTCCCTCTTAAGATGCCCCATCCTAATGTGTCCTTCCCCTCTCCTCTTCTCCTGCAGAGCAGCCCTGTGCTCCCTCCTTTCCCTGGCTACCCCTAATACCCGTATTACTCATCTCTTCCCACAGCATCTCCGCTCTCTCTCTGCTTCGAACTGCAGCGTCCCCCCCGTCCCGCTCCCGACAGGTACCCGCAGCCCGGGCTGGCGGCTGCCTCCCGGGGGGGCAGCTATCGTCAGCCGCTCGGTGGTATTTTGCCTCCGTCTCAGACACCAACGGCCGCCTCCAAGATCCAGCTGAGCGCAGAACTTGCTGAGTCACAGTTTCACCACAAAAACGCTCATGTGCTTCCTGAGAGTCGCGCAGTTATAGGCACGGCTTGGCCGGAGAGGAGCAGACAGCTCTCACCCTGAAGTGCATCCAGGAATGTTGGCAAGAAGTCGCTTTTTATTTCCTATCTCGGGTTACCGCAACACGGGTTAGGACTACAAAAGCTTGAAATCCCTGGCAAGCTAACGTTGTACATCTGTCTAAGATGACGGCCAGCGTGGACAACCGTGGGCTTCGACCCATGACCAGTATGAAGCACTTTGTTCCTTGCTGAGCAGCTGTCATTAACAGTGATCTGTGAGGTTTCTTCCCGATTTCACTCGGTGGTTTGCACGGCTGCTCTCTTCTCTGGTGAGATCTCCGCGCTTGCCTCTTTGGCTGCGGAGGTGATCTACCGCTCGGCCTCACCGGCTAATTGCTCTCATCGTTTCGCTGTTGGGGGGGGCGCGTGCTGTTTCCATCAGCCTGATGAGCTGCAGCCCCCCGCATACCCTCAGGGGATGTAAAATCTGTGAAATGGGAACAGCGCTTGCTCCCCGGGATGGTTACGAGGGATTAGCGGTGAACGTTTGCAGGGTGACTCGAGAGGAGCTGTAACTCACCAGGCTCAGTCTCCCTCTGAGCGGAGGTCTGTTTGGGAAGGTGATCTGTGGAGTCACTGCCTCATATTACTGCCATCTTATGTGCCCTTTCTACAGGCAGAAATTGGTGAATCAAATTGGTGCTGCACTAGAGGAATTGGGTCTTTGTCCGTGTTTCATGGGACCTGTCAGACTTCCCTTCTTCTCAGTAGGACCTCGCCCTCGTGGTCCACAGCGAGGGGGAGAGCAAGGTGCAGTGTCCTCTTCTCCCCCCTTGGGAGTTTGGTTGCTGTCAGAAACAATTTTGATGCCGATTGTCCCCAGTTATCCAGGTTGATCTTATGCATGATATTGCTGGCACCTGCAGCCATGACATTTTTGGTGTTGGGGTAGGACAACAGCTGCCTCGGCTGACCATATTTCAAAGAGTAGCATTAAAAGCAATAGTTGCCCATGGCTTTGAGGGTCCTTTGCCCCCTCTTTGCTCTCCTGGCAGTGCTGCCATGGTGCAGCTGGGAGCCTCGAGCAGAGCAGCAGTGCCACGGCAGCAGTGCTGCCCCTCAGCTGGCCGGGGTGGCCATCCATGGGGTGGGCTCAGGCTGCCTGCAAGCCCCTGCCCCTGTGCCCTGGGCCACTCACCAGAGCAGCGCCAGGAGCCGGGTGCAGGAGGGGTCACACGCAGAGCTGGGCTCCTTTGTGCAGGAATAGCACCTGCGCTGCCCACGGCCAGCCCCCAGCACGGCTGCAAGAGGCAGTGTGGGTGCGGGGCTGCTGGCATCAGACCCTGTGCAGATGCTGTGCTGCAACCCCTTCCCAAATGCCTTTAGACCTCCCTGGCCACCACAGACAAAACTGCAGATTTTCACCCGTGCTTTCCTGTCCCCGGTGCACTTGTGCTGTGGGTGCTTTTTTTGCCTGTTCCCATTAGGTGTCTCCCTTTTCCTCCTTATGAACAAGCTGGAGCTGTGCATATTCTGGCAGTGATCACCCCTCATGCACTGGTCTGAGTTGGGGTGCCCAGCAAGGCACTGGGGCTCGGGGACCCCCTTTCCCTCTAGGGCTGAATTTCCATCTCGGGCCACGTTGCCAGATTTTGCTCTGGGATCTTTGCGCAGGAAATTTCCTTGGCAGGGCAAGGAAGTGGGATCCTGCTGCCAGCCCCACTGTGCAGGCTTGTGTCCCCCCCTTTTCCCATCTCCCAGGCTGTTTCAGCGTGCTCCTCGGGGCTCTTCACGGTTTGGAGCAGTGAGCATCCCTGCCCGAGGAGGTGGGTACATTTGCAGGCAGTGGCAAACCACTGAGTTTCCATATAACTTATTTTGCAGCTCCATCAAACACACCTCGATGGAGTTTCAAGCTAAGCCCAGATTTCCTGGTAGTAGGAAAGCAAGCCAGTGACATGGAAGAAGGGCTTAGAGAAGGACTGTTGCCCTGTTGCAGGTACTATATGCTATCCCTGTTTGGGATTTAGGATCTAGGATCCAGGAAAAATTTCTTTACTGAAAGAGTGTTCAGGCCTTGGAACAGGCTGCCCAGGGAAGTGGTTGAGTCACCATCCCTGGAAGTATTTAAAAGACGTGTAGATGAGGCGCTTAGGGACATGGTTTAGTGGGCATGGTGGTGTTGGGTTGACGGTTGGACTCGATGATGTTAGAGGTCTTTTCCAACCTTAATGATTCTATGATTCTATGTTCCTCTGTGTTACAGATGCATGAAGAAAACACATGCAAAGAGGGATGCCTGATAGCAAGCTATGCACAAAGGTGCCTCCCCCCTCCCCGAATCCTAATGTGAAATGATGGCAATGATATTCCTGAGCCTTTATGTGGGGAGAAAAAGGCCCTTTCAGCAATGGGATGGCTGTGAAGCTTTTGCCTCTCTTTCTGCAGCTGATTTCTGACCCTACCTCTGCTCTGATCAGTTTGGGTCCCTGTGTGGCCCCTGTGACATCCCCTGGAGCTGTCTAAAATTATTCAAGTTTTGTGCATCTTGACACTGGACGCAAGTTTCTGCAGTTTCGATATTAATTGGTGCTCAAAATATAGCAGGTTGTGAAGGCAATAGCAATGCAGCACCCTGCATGCTGCATCATTCACAGAGATCATCCAGTCGCTGCCATGGCTTGCTCCTCATCTGTAAATCACCTTGCATGGAGATTTATATGGCACTAAAAGTTTTATAGCTGATTGCATTATTTTATTCTTAATTCACATGCAACGCTGGCACTCCTGCACCATACTAATTTAGGCCATCTTGTCACCATTTTGTAGAGAGGAGGACTTAAGCTTGAGACTAAGACACTACCCTAAGATTTAGGTGCTGGAGTAGAACATCTTTACAGAAGCCTTTTTTTAAATTCTATTTTGATTTTTATTTATTTATTAATTCAGGGCATGGGCTGCTGGTGTTGGCAGTGCTGTTAGTTCAGCTGTCACACACGCAAGGTTTTGCCCCAGATACAGCTGCATCTCTAATCTTTGGGATAGGATGACTTATTTAAACAACATGTAGCATCTGGTCTCCGTGGCTTGGGCGACTTACCGGAGGTCACACAGCAGAGACTGGGAAACAGCCCAACTCTCCTGCCTCTGATCTCTGTGCTCAAACTTTTGCAACTGCTTCCTCCACCACAGAGCAACGTTAATGTCCCCAGGCAAGAGAAGTAACATAGCTGTAGCCAGGCTGGGGAGATGTGGAATACAAGGTGACTGAAAAGCTGGCTGGACTGCTGGGCTTGGAGGCGAGTGGTCAATGAGCTGAAGTCTGGCTGGTGGTCAGTGCTGAGTGGCGTTCCTCAGCTGTCGGAACTGGGATGGATAGTGTTCAACCCCTTCATCAGTGCCCCAGGTGATGGGATGGCGGGCACCTCAGTGGATGATGCCAAGCTGAGGGGAGCACTGAATGTGCTGGAGATTTGACCGCCATTCAGAGAGACATGACAAGCTGAAGAAATGGGCCTACAGGAACCTCAGGAAGCTCAACAAAAAGGAATGCAAAGTCCTGCATCTGGGATGGAGTAACCCCACGCACGGGTACTGGCTGGGGACCGACTGCTAGGAAGCAGCAGAAAAGGACCTAAGGGTCCTGGTGGACACCAAATGGGACAGAAGTCCGCAGTGTGCCACTGTGGCAATGAGGCTACTGTGCACTAGGCTGTATCAGCCAAACTGTAGCCGGCAGGTTGAGGGAAATGATTATTCCCTTCTGTTTGTCACTTGCTGGAGTACTGTGTCCAGTTCTGGCCCCTTGGTACAAGAATGACACAGACAAACACAGATGAGTTCAGCCAAAGCCACTGAGCTGGTCGGGGGCTGGAGCACACGAGGTAGGAGGAGAGGCTGAGAGATCTGGGTTTGCTCAGCCCGAGGAACAGGGGCGGAGGGGATATCTCACTGTTGTGTCCAGCTGCCTAAAGCAGGGTTGCAGAGAAGATAGAACTGGACTCTTCTCAGTCCAAGAAGTTTCCACAACATCTTCTCAGATGTTTATAGCAAAAGAACTGGAGGCAACAGTCACAATCTATAGCAAGGGAAATCCTGACTGAATATAAAGAAAAAAATTCACAATCAGTGGTTAACCACTGGCATAATTGCCCAGAGAGGCTGTGCAAGCTCCACCCCTGAAGATTTTCAAAACATGACTGAACAAAGCCCTGAGCAACCTGATCTAACTCTGAAGCTCTGAGCACAAGTTTTGACCAGATGACTTCCAGAGGTCCCTTCCAACCTAATTTATTCCATGACTCTACAATAGCTGGATATCTTCAGTATAATTCCTGCTGTATTCCCCAGAGGACTGAACTGAATCTTTTGTCAGTATTGTTTTCACAGGCACACCTTTCATAACCACCACATATAGCACAAAAGAGAAGAAAAAAGAAAAAGTCCAACACTGAGAGGAAAAATTGAAGCAAAATAATGTACAAGAGCTACACAAAAACTCCAGTGTCTCAAAGCAGCTGGTTGCTGCTAGTGTTGGCATGAAAGGAAGCATAAAGTGGATTAAGTGCAAGGACAAACAATCTGAGGCATTCTGCTAGCAGAGTCTCCTGTCATCCTCCCGCTTCTCAACATGACAGTGATCCAAGCTGTGCAGAGTCTTGGATGAGGCTCCAAGCGCTGAATCACTTTGACTCCCCTCCCTCCCCTGCGATGATCACACATAGAAAACAGACATGACTGAGAGAGACTTGGGCCAGTTTATAAAAGGAAAGTCACTTTTCAACATAACCCTCCACGAAAAAGGACTGTTTGGTTTTGTCACTTAACAAACACCCCGATGGCCTGATGAGAAACCTACTTGTCAAGCTGAGTTTCCTTCCTCAGGCTTGAGGACGGTGGGTTTAGGAAACTTTAGTCGCTGCAAAAAGGTGGTGGTAGCCTTGAGATGGTCCCTTGATAGCCTTCCTCCCCCATGGCCCCTAGTCATGTTCCAGTACCAAGGTGCTGCAAACAGGTGACAAACATATCTTCCCTGCTGTCAGAAAAGTGCATTGACAAGGTAATTTCTATACGGCATGAAACCTTTCGTATTAGAAGAACATTAAGGCTACAAAGTGAAAGTCTCACAATGATGTAATATTAACTCTGTTCTCTCAGTATGAACGAGGATATGCCTGACTGGCATTGGCTCCTGTGTACATGGGAAATGGACCCGGGCACAGGTTACTTGCACATTTCTGCTACGGACAAATTTGCGCTCTTCAAATTTTCCAGGTGCGGTCTGAGAGTTAGCATAGGCAGGGAGGAGATCTGCAGTGAGAGCTAAGAGCATTTAATGGTATGGATACAACCAGAGAAAGCTTAAGTTCACTAGTGTAAATGCATTTCTGTGCTTGGCCTCTAGCCCTGTTTGTCCCTATGCCTTAGTCCTCATCCTCAACTTTGATCATGTCTTCCTTGACCTCTGCCTTCTCACCAGCCTGTTTCAGCTCTGCCTGCTCCCATCTCGCCCTGTGCATTCTGCATTGATCCTGCTTTCCTTCCGATCGCCGTTTTTGCCCCGTCCAGTCTCTTGGATGTGGTTTAGATCATCTCCTCGACGTACAGGTTTTCCTCATACTCTTCAGTCATGATCTTGCTTCACCTCTTAACACGCTTCCTGACTCCTGTGGTGTCTGACCTCATTTTGCCTTCTTTTTCGCCACTGAACCCAGACTGACCAAACTAGTAGGCAGATTCATGTTGCTACAGTAAAGCTGTTTTCCTCAGGCTGCAAATCAGAGAAACACTTCAGTATGTCCTTAAACCTATTCCCTTCGGTGTGCTTAAGCACGTTCTCCTGTTGCCCCGAGCAAGGAGGATGCCTGCTGCTGAGCGAGGTGGGATTGCTAGCGAGTTGATTTAGGCTCCTGAGCAATGTGGAACAGTTCAGAGCCTGGGCAGGACTGATGTTAAATCACAGATGAAAACAGCAATCTGTCAGCAGCGTTTTTCCTGTTATTGTTGTGGCCCAGACAGTTCTGCTGCTGAAAGGCCAAAAGTGACATATATGAAGAAAAGAGACCAATAAATAGAGGTCAAGGGGACTATTCAGTATATTGTAATCTAAGTAGTAAAACACAGGAAAAAAAAAAGGGGGCAGGCTTTACTAGGATGAGCCTGGTCTATGCTCAGGGGTAACCCACCCTAGAAATTGGTGATGTGGCACGACCTGGGGAAAACAGGTTTGGAAGCAGCCATGCCTAAAGCTGGAATTAACACTAGCTCAGTCAAGGTTGCCCTTACTTGCACTTAGTATCATACTGAATCCAAGATCTGCATCAAAACTGTTTCAGCTGTGTTGGCCAGACTTTGAGACCTTGATAATCATTGTTTCCTTCTTTGCACCTCTGGAGTTGGCCTTTTGTTGTTTGAGGTTGTTTTTCTTTGCTCTTGCACAATTTGCCCTTCCCCCCCCTCTAAAACCAGCATAAAAAAAATTTCAAAGCAATTTTTTGGGAAATTTGAGAATATTCTCTCTGCGGGAGTGAGCCCACGTGAAGCTGCAGCAGTTCAGTTCCCTTGGCGAGGGAGAAATCACTATAATTACTGGCCGTGGTCCCCCCTCTCTCTGGGATTTGGGCAGCTTCAGGCAATGACAGGTAGTTAGCAGCTCCATGGTTAGAAAGAACAGTTTCAAGCAGTAATTACAACCATTTCTCACTCCTCTCACCTAGAGGAACCGAACTGCTACTGCCTCCTGTCTTGCTCCCTTCAAAGCCTTTGGCCTTTGCTTGGGCATCACCATTTTGAAGTTCTGCTCCTTACACACATGCCAAATAATCCCACCTTAACAAGCCAAGCCCATTGACTCCAGAAGGACTGCTTGTGTGCTTCCACTTACGTGTGTTTACATGCAGTGCTTGACCGGGCTTTACCTTGGGTTACCACCATGGAGATTGATGGGAAATCTGTTCAGAGGGTAAAAAAAATAATGAAGCCTATGTCTAGCAGGATTTCATTCCAGGTTTAAACTATGTAAACACTCTTATAATAAGCATCTTTGGCAAAATCCATGACCCAGCTGTGCCACTTTTCTTGCAGTACTTCTATTCCTGGATCCATCCTGCCGAGCTGTAGGAAATTTCTTGAAGTGCCTAAGCACCTCCTCAGGTCGCGCTCCCACAGCAGTCAGTAGAGAGAGGTCAGCTCCTCCAGACATCGCATCTGATCTTAGCTCAGCTCTGCTCTGGAAGTGGAGACGAAGCCTGTCTTTCTTCTGGGACCATCCTGGGAATTCTCAGTGACTGGGCTCTGAAACTAGCCTCGGTTAAGCCCCTAAAGCTGGGGGCAGAAGGGGATGTCTAACCACCTATAAGGATACACTAAAGCCCTTGCACCCAAAACTCCCCCCGACCTTGAGCTGATTGTTCAAGGTGACTGAACTGGTCCTACTCCTGCTGCAGCTCCTTGCGTGGGTCCTGAACCAGAGCCACGGGCTCGAGCGGGGCCGCGGGTGACTGCAGCCGTCTGTCCTCTGTGCCCAGAGCTGTGAGATCAGAGTCTGAGCATCCACATTCTCCACGCGGATGGTTTTGCACTACACGTACGAACCAGATTATTTTCAGTGAAGAATCACGTATCATGCAGCAAGTTAAAAAGGCAAAAATCTTGCCCTTCAGGAATTAATTTCTAGCTGTGGAAAATAACAGATAACATGTATCCACAACAAAAAAGTGGAAAATAATCTCAAGAGTTAAATCTGATGAATACAAAATACTGCATGAACTATCATAACTCAAGATATTCACTGCATTCGTTGAAATCTCTCATGCAGCATTTTAAAAGACATTAACATTTTTTAAAGTAATCTTTTCCCAGCTATTCTGTATTAATAACTATTTACATAATAAGTTATTGTGAAAGATATATACATAACATACTTCTTTGAAGATATGCACTGGATGACTTGGAAGAAATCCTACCTCATTTAATACAGATTTTCTGAGACGCGTAGAAAAATGAGAGTCCTGAAAAACCTGGAAAGAATTCAAATCTGATGAAAAACAAAAATATTATATATGATTAAATTTTCCAACCAGCTTTAATAAATACACCGATATTTAAAACAGAGCAAAACAGAATAGTGAGGTATGTCAACATTTTTCAAGGCTTCTAATCATTTTTTAGAATATGAATACTGCAAATTTATATCCAATAATTATTGTTCCTTTTTCTTCTAAAAATGGCTGTAAAGTAATTTAAAAGGTAAAACAGTATTAGAACATGCTGTTAAAAGGTACTAGAACACCTAAATCCTTTCAACTACAAACAAATTGAAATGGAGATCACTATAACGATCAAATAATTTAAAAACTAAACTGAAGTTAACACAGCAAGAAAAATATTTTTTTATAGCAGGGAAATGAAAAGCTAAAAATAACAACATTTTCTATATGAGATTGAGGTTTGTTAATAAGATCAATAATACTTTTGCCTTTTAAGTCCATATCACATGTGAAGCATTCTAAAGTTCCCATTTTTTAAAATCCTGATTTTTCAGGCATTTCAACGTTTGAACATATTTTCTGTATGTAGAATTCAGTCCTTCATTCAGTGAATGCAAGTTTTTTAAGACGCAGTACCTGAAGTTCTGGAAATATTTCATTATCTATTTCAGAGCACTCTTTCTAGACTGTCACTCATACACTTTTAATTTAAACAGAGTTGAAATAGGGAAATTAAAGCAAAACAGAAAAGAAACTGAAACATGAGTCTGTTCAGCTGCGGCACAGCCTGTCTGTTAAAGGAGTTCTGAACACTAATCTCGTCGTTGATTTACATCAGATTCCTTTAACTTTTGTCTGAGTCTTTACTGAAGCTGTTCAAATCAGTTTGTAAATGTAGATTGAAAGAGCAATTTATACCATTATCCTGACAGGCAGCTCAATAAGGATAATTCACTGAAAATATCTATTTAAAACTCATCATAGAGGCAGAGCATTTAATGTTTTCCTTTTTCAAATAAGTAAGATCATTTACTAAGGAAATGGGAAATTGAAACACTTTTTTTTAAATTTTATTTTTTAGAAAACAGATGTACTTAAGGTCTTACTAGCTTTCTTTGCATTGCTGTGATAATGTATGATGCTTTCCAAGTCATGAATGAGCCTTTTTAAGGAACCTATAAAAATTACTTGCAAATTGTAAAGTTCAAATTTTTAATAAATAAACGTTCACCAAGTTATAGTAAGAGAAACAGTGTCCAGAAAAACCGAGACTTCAAAACACAGGCCCCAGTTCAGCAAATCAATTTAACATGTAGTTAGCAGGTGAACAATTCCCTTAAATTAAATGTATAACGAACTCTGTCGCTGCAATGAAGCTCAGACATCTCAACCAGGAATCTTTCCAGCGATTAATACGTAAGGCGCTCACTTTCAGAGACCTGCTTTCCCACATGCTTCAAATTTAGATCCTGGATAGGAGTGCAGGTTATCTGAACTGGCTCTTACCTATTAACTCCAGGGATAGATTTTTCCTGGTGATTTTACTGCTCAGGAGGCCTTATTTGCAATAATCAGTCAGGCGGATCTTCTCATCACCTTGTAACATCAAGAAGGGCTAGCAGGCTTGCGACCTCTGATAGCACGGCAGGATCCCTAACCCGTGCAAAGTGGACCTTTTGCAGGGACGCAGCTTTTGCCAGGCTTTGAAGGCTGCTCTCTAGTCAAAATAAGAGGGGCTGGCAGTGAGATGCAGGAAGAATTTTTATGAAAGATGCTAGTGAAGAGCAGAAGGCTGCTGAAAGGGACTTCTGTATATTGGTATGAAGGGAAAACCCTGATTGACTAAGAGGACATAATTCTTCTTTATAGAAAGTGCCGGAATGTTTTGCAGACAAGAGTCCTATGAAGGAGTTAATGTGTTATTATTTCACTAACAAACTAAGGCACAGAAAACTTTTCTTCCTAGTATCACAGAGACAGCCAGTCACAGAAAGACTCCTCATCTCTGGTTCCGTACTGCTACCACTGGGATGTATTCTCATTGCTTCTTCTTTTCTTGTGGCATTATTAACGTAGTTATATCTCATAATAAATAGATACCTATGATATTTTTAAACATACTAGGGAAGAAAATGGGAGCAGAGCATGTTAATCTGAAACTGCCATTTCAGTAAAAACATCTTAATCCTTTTGGTTTGCATGTAAAACCAGTGGAAAGGTTAATGAAAAAAATGAAGACACAACAAAAACAATAAAGTTTTGAGTATTTATGAGAGTGAACCTTTTCATAAATGCATAGACAACTAGACAGATGGAAGAAGCAGGGGGTTTTGAGGGGCAAGAGGCTCTCCTCGTGTCCAGCGGGACACCTGGCTCCAGCAGGTTTGCCTGGGGGTGCGCAAACACCTTTACTCTGGAAGTTTAGCCTATTTTTGAAGGAAGTTTTAAGCAGATAAGAGCTGTTTAAACCTTTTCAATTTAAAGGGCTGCTATTCAGCACAGAATGAAAATGATGAGTTTTCCAAACAGCAAGATACAATGACAGAAATTGCACAGCAGCACTGGAGAATAAATACACGCATTTCAGGCTGATAAGCATCGGGGTACAAACTGAGTATGAATATAATTTATATTTGTTTTTCTTTGGCTATTATGAACTTTGATGATTTTCATCCTAATTTAATAGCACAATAAATCATTTTTATGAACGTCATGCTCTTTAATTACTTCCTTGTTAAAATGTGAGCTAATTGTCCTTGGTCTTGGAATAAAACTTCAGGGAAAATAAAATATGTTCTGAATAACCCGAGTCTCTTAAGTTCAACAAAGTTGCAGCAAAGTGCAAATGTCAGAACAGCCTGCTGTTGTGTTCCTCGCTGGAAACGATAAAAACGAAAACCACTGCTGTGTGTTAGTCGTTGCTGTTGGGTAAAGGGCTGTGGCTGGAGAAATTCTAGCACTAAGACAGCCTCTGACCACCCCTGCCTTTTCTGACTGTAGCAATGACTAACGCCGAAAGCCCACCTATCTAGGCAGGCCTGTACACCCGCGTTGAACATGGGAGGGCTACCCTCTCGCAAACGTAGCGCTTTCTGCAGAGAAAGAGCTCTGCTGCTCAAAAACTTGTATGCCTGCTCCTTGGGAATGACACCAAAGAATACCTTATAAATGAAGTATGCTTCCCATTAGGGATTACAGCATCATTTGATCAAAGTCCACTGGAAATAGCTCTTGGCAGCATAGACGTTCTCTGTAACTCTTCACTCGCTTGAGTTTGATTGGCAAAGTTGGGAAAAGCAAAGCTGACGAGGGCTAGAGGATAGGACACAACAGGAGTTTTATTGTTGTTTTTGCTGTCTTTCTCCTTGTTTTAAGGAATGACTCTGTGAAATTGGTTTTTCGGATGCAAAGAAAACACTGGCAATGGGCTCATTCTTCTACAGAGTTGATCATGCCCTACATGCTGGCTCAACTTGGAAAAAGTAATGCAATACAGGCATCGCTTAAAATTAAACAATTTTTTGGCAACTCTGGTGAAATATATTGTCATCAGCTGTAGAGCACCGACACACTTGATAGAGTTAAAGAATGTTTGGAAGACTTCAAACTCTCTCTGGTTTGAGTTTAATGAAATCTGGGCAATCAAAATGTCTACCTGGCAGCTCACAAGAGACACTTCATGTTCATTATTTTGTAGTTAAACTATCTATCTGCCCCGATGTGCAAGGCTACAAATTTGTATACATTTTAATATAGTCTATTTCCATTGTAAATTACCCATAAATTAGATACAGACTTTTAGGCACCTCGGAGTGGTTTTTCAATCTCTAATTTGGTATTAGGGATAGATGTTGTTGAGTTTTGTACATTGGTTCCTCTCTTGAGAAGATCAGTGCTTGCAGTTGGGAGAGAAATACATCACTCCACCGCCTCTTCTTCCCATTCTATGGACTATGAATCATAACATTTAAAAAGATGAAATACTGATGCAATGCCATTATTTATGGCTTTTTCTGAAGACTGCAGAGCATCTGACAAATGTAAATTGATCCTGACAAAACCTCAGTGAGTTATTATGCAGCTAAACATGTCCTCCATAGAGATGACAAAACATAAATGATATGATTTATAAAATCCTCCATACCCTATAGTACCCCCTCCCCAAATACATTGCAAGCATAGTCCTAGTTAAATAGATTTGAGTCAGTCGCACATAAATCTACAATGCCTTTAAGACTAAAGGCAGAGATAGATGAAGAAGAGAGCAGATCCCTTTTTTCTGCCATATTGTGCCTGCCACTTCAGTGTTTGTACTTCAATGCAAGAAAAAGAAGGACCAGTTCACTGACTTCATTGGACTTTGTCTTGATCCCAGGTGGTGGCACCTAGCTAGTTTGGACACAGAGATGCATACGCATTTGGTTTCCCCTGTCAACGGAGAGGATGAAGTCCTGCTCCCAGCTTCCTTCCCTTTCTTGAAAATTGCCCCATTGTCAGTGTATGGGCCATGCCATTTTAAAAAAAAAAAAGCTGTAAAAATATGGCTTCTACTGAGCACCATAGAGAATGGAGGGTAGGAGTGCTTTCCTGCTGAAGCAGGTCCTAGAAGAATTTCTCTGAGAGGTCTTCAGGCCTCTCTCACCCCTTTTCTCTCCAGACACACATGTTCCAGTTCATTTTACTTTTATTTCCTTTTTGTGAGTGTAATGTGCAGATTATGCAGCTGTCTTTTTAGTTATTAAATGGGTTTTTATAGTTTAAATATATCTCGTGTCTGTGTGTATAATGGTCCCAACATGTTTATGACAGGTTATGTCATTGGTTCCCTTGTTAGGGAAACTAACAGAGCTTCTCCATTAGCTTAAGAGGCCTGGGAATTTTGTGCATCCTGTTCTTGTTGCTGTATGTCAGTGCTGGGCAGATTGCCATTATACCTCTGTGCATAATTCACTGGTTAAGAACATGCGAGTATGTCTCCCTCTAATGTGTGGTTCCAACAACAACCTGCTCATTCCCCAAAGCCAATGAAGGCAGTCTTGCCAATTCTTGTGATTTTATTGTGAGTCTCTTGACATTTGGTGTGTGCCTTAAAAAACACAGCTCCTGGAGTTAAGATGAATGCATAAGAACCTCAGCTTTCATTTGGAAAATAACATAAAATAACATATTCTGAGCCTTCCTGTTGTGAAAGTGTTTGGAAGTGGACCCCAGCGGTTAAAACCCTAGAAAGTAAATGCAGTCAACCCCAAATGTGTTATTAAAGTCATATCTCATGGTGTGATTTTTATTTAAAAACAAGTTCATGAGTATAGGAACCTGTCTGTAACTTTTGGATGGCTCAAGCTGGCAATGTAAGAGACGCTGTTCCTGTTCAAGTGCTGGGCTTTTGTACTTTTGATGCTAAAATTCCCATGCTTGATACCCAATGACAAATATAGTGCTGACCTGTGCGCTGCTCGGGATTTGTCTCATCTCCAGCCAGCAGCCTCGGGCCAGCCTGTGGAACTGAAATCCAGGTATGTTGCACTTAGTCAAGGACAACTCTGCTTTCGTTTGCTCGCTTGGAAGAAAGATCAGACCTGTGCAGGTGCTAAGCAAATTCCTCCCTGGTTACATCTGCGCGGTTCGGAGAGACCTCGACTCCTTTGGTCTCAGCTCCAGAAGCCACACAGTCGTGTTAACACAGCAATGCTCTCCGGTTAATATATCCTCCTTTTCAGCGTGGTAGTTAGTTTGGGCACAGCCATACAACTTCCAGACGGGAGCTGGGTTGCCTCTGGCCAGCTTGGAATTTGGGGTAGAGTGCGTTGGCCTGTCCGCACCACTGTAAGTAGACTTATCTTAACAGCGCTCAGGGAGTTGCTTCTCCATGGTGAGCTGCCAAAAAGAGGCCCTTTGTGACAGAGGCTGAAGGCTGTGCTTTCTAGCGCTCTGTGCCCGCAAATGTTTGACAATTGCCGTGTTCATCCATGTGCAAAAATGAAGCGTCCCAGACTGGATTTGCAAGTTACATGTTGGGTTTTAAATATCTGTCCAGGCATGTATCTATAAGCACCCTCTTACCTGGACTGGACCTTATGAAGATCATAGTCCTTTCATCAGAAATTGGCACTTGTAGCAAATTCAGCACTGGCTTGATGATACTTACTGCTCCAGTTCTTGATATTCTTCATCTTGTTGCCTTTTTCCATCCTTTTCCTCCTTGGGTTGAGCCAACACCTGTGGTCCCATATGGGCAAATTTGGCAGGTCCAGGGGATGGATAACAAGCTCTGGGATATATTTTTCCAACTGTGTCATCTGGCTTATGGGAGAACTCTGGCTTAGCTGTACTGCCAGTACTGGAACGACTCTGGAGCCGTCTCCTAGTCAAATGGTTGTAGAGCTGGCTGGCTTGCTTTGTTTTCCTGGACAGTGTATTGTCTTTTTTTTTTTTTAAATATATATATATTTTTTATTCCCTTTTTACTGTGAGAAATGTGGTCCATATGAAACATCTGACATTAAAGCCTTGTTTTAAATTCCTTCTGCAGTGTGTGTGCTAGGTCTATTAAGATAAAGGAAAGTCTTTTTCCAGTGTCTGTGTATGTTCTTGTTGTAGCTGGGAAGGGAATTCTAGGAACTACCTGTGTCTCTGCTTGCAAACATCCAAATCCGAGCTCTAAGAATGAGAGTAGATTTCCTCGCTTGCAAAACCACAGCTGTGGTTAACGGCTGTAATGGAGATGAAGCAGCACATTTTCTTGCGAACATTAATAACTCCTGTGCACATTGTCCACATTTTGCAACCACATTTTCAAACCACTGCATGTTTTTCAGAGGACAGCTGCTCGAGGGAAGCCTCTCTTGCTACCAAATGCTGGCACTTTGTTGTAAAGGTCTGCACTTGATTTAAAGAGTAGAAATACAACAGGACTGGTGGCCCAGCACTAGAAAAATCAACAACCAAATAAATCAGCTAGCTGTTATTGATCTTAGTTTCCCTAAAAATGGTATTGGACTTCAGCATTCCTCGGGCTGAAGGGAATGAGAAGTTCATTTTTGAGTACTTGCCATAGTGCATATGTCAGTATTTGCCACTGACTTTCCCTCATCGCAGCCATCTGCAACCCTCCTGAACAAAATCATGTGCAGCATTGTGTTTAATGTTCCTGAAAGAAAAGGGAACATGTAATAATTATTTTAAAATAAACACCAAAGGGACAAGTACTGTGTTCTTTGGCTTAATTCATACATGGATGAAATCATTTTTCTACACAGGCCTGCCAATGTCTTGTTTCAAGAGCCTTGGAGGAGGCCTGCAATCACTGAATGAAGTGTCGGCCATCCCTCCCTCCTCCCACCGCGCTCCCCGCTCCGCGGCAGCCCAGCGAGGCACAAACCACAGCCACCACAGCACGATGGCCGTGGCTAGGAGGCATGAAATATCTGCTCAGGATAAGATTATAGCATAGGCAATAAACATGAGAGAGGGCCTGGGTGCTCTGCAGCAGCCGGTTCGGCTGCCCTGGCACTGGCTGCAGGCTTTGCCTCCGTTTTGATGTGGAGCAAACGCACACACTAATAGTACGCCCCATGCACGGCCTCACACGTGTGGGAAATGCTCCGTCGTTGCCTCAATGGCGTCAATGGCTCCAAGACCTTGTGGGGAATCAGCCTTTCCCCCGGGGTAGCCTGGGGACGTGTGGGTCCTCCCGTGGGTGATGTGCCATCCGGCTGGGCGAGGCGCTGCCCACGCTGCCTGGGACACGGACCGCTGCTGGCTGCACCGTCGGGGGGCTGTGCTGCAGGAGGGTGCAGCCCACCGTTGTGTCTAACCCCAGCACGTGTGCTTCAGCGCCAACTGTGTAGCTATAAAAAGTTCCTCAGAACATGGACATGGGCAGCACTAGCCAACTGTGTAGCTATAAAATTTGTTGTGTGTGCATTAGGTATGTGTCCATTCGTTCATTCTTTCTTTTCTTCCTTTTTCCTCCCTCCTTTCCTTCCCTCCTTCCTTCCTTCCTTCCTTCCTTCCTTCCTTCCTTCCTTTTTTCCCTCCCAATCTGCCTCCCTTTTTTGCAACATCTTCTGTGCCCCCTGTGAGACATCCCAAAGGCACCCAGACAGCGCAGTGGCGGTGGCGTGGAGGAGGAGCCCACGCTCAGCGCGTAGCGTGGACTGTGCTGAAAATCACACACAGAGTTTGCCTGGCTCTCAGTCCATGCGAGATGGGGCCATTACGCTGAACATATGAAGATGCTGGGATGCCCATGGGTTATTCATGGCCCCCTGAAGTCTGGCATGGCGAAGGCCAGGGTAATGTCTAGCTTACATGTATTTCCAATGTATTTTTTCTTGTTTTTTAAAGCTGATGGGCATAGGAAGAATTGGCATTTGTGAGTGCGATCGTGTGCAGTCGCAGGAGTCCGGACATGATGACCTCTGCAGTGTCCTGTCCAGGCCCGTGTTCCTGTGCTACCAACGGTGGGGACAGAGGACTTGGCAAGAGCATTTACCACCTCTTGGCAGTCACTGTCCAGTTTAATTTTTAATTACCTCCGAGGTCAATCTCAAGATATTACCAATGCCCTCAGAGAGAGTTGCGTCAGCCTATATTCAGAAATCACATTGAAAACTCAAACTTTGCTTTGGCATTCATTCTGAGGAACATTTTTAAACTTTAGTATAATTTAGATGAGACCCTGTAATTGACTTGTGGGTTTCTTTTATTTCCAAATCATTATTTGATTTCTCTGAAATGGTGACCATCTTGCCAAACAGAACATGGTACATACACTCTTTATTGATTGTTTATAGGAAAATCAGTAAAACCTTCTCCCATGCAGGGGACCCATGTAGGACTCCATAATTCCCACTTAGCAATAATTGAAAGAAGTGGGCTTTGTCTTGTCTGTCTGCCCAAGGCTGGCTTTCCCCTATTAGCACCATTGCCTTAGCGCTGAACCAGAGTAATTCATGCCAACGAATGCTGCACCAGCACGAGGAATGTTCACAGACAAACCATCCTGCACTAGTAGACAGCACAGAGTTAGAGTATAAATGCTTCAAAGACATGCAGACATCTCAGCGCGAAGATACTTATCCAATGAGCAACATCCTGAACAGATGTCTGCTCTGTAATTGCTTGCGTGCGTGTTAACACTAGCAGGTGATGATCTGACCGCCGGGCTGAGCGTGCACGTATGTGTGTGGGTGTGGAGGGGGGGTGTGAAAGAGGATGATTTTCTTGATGCTGACATTTTGATGTACAGTAGCGTTTGATGAAATGCATCGTTTCCCCTAAAGAGGGACCTGATCAATCACAATGGGTTGAGCTCTACCTACCTAGAATTAGCCATGTTAGTCGGTGGCTAGGGAGGAAATTGTTACTCTCCAGCCTGAGTGAAATGAGTCATGAAAGAAGCCAAGATGCTGGCTAGAGATCCTGTGTGAGTTTGATACAATGTTCACTATGTCTTGGAAGAGCTATTTTAAGAAGAATTTGGCTGGAATCCTCGACTTTTGATTATTCTTTTTTCCTTCTCCTTGCATTTTACTGCTTCCCTGTAGCATGTTCTAAACGTTGTGTCTTGATTTATATCTGTAAATAAATTCTCCTTATTTATGGAGATGTAATGTCCCTGGGGTCCAGGAGGCCCCAGCCATTCCATGTAACTGAAAGAGACGTTACCTAAGTGGACCATGAATCAGAAGTGGGGCAGACAGGGAGAACTATTTTTACCAACCCACTTGACTTGCGAGGAGGTCTGCCCAAAAGGCAAGTGGGGGTAGCCGATTGCGGGGACTGGGAAGGTGCTAGGAATTGTACCCTGGGGTATCATTTCTGAGCGTTACAAGGTGCTTGGGCTGTGCTGAATTACAGAGCAGGGGAAGGAAGCAGGAGAGACAGTGGGAAAGCTTTTCGTGTGCTATCTAAGCAATAGCCAGGGCATTCCTGACAGAGGAAGAAAGGTAGAAACTGGTGGCAGCTGCTGAAATGAATAAGTTACTTTTTGTTGCTCACTTGCCAGCAGCAACCTGATAGAAAATGTGTAGCAGATTAAGTTAGGTTGGTCACGGTGGAATTACAACGCAGCTTTTCTCTGAAAAGCATCTCCTCGTAGGCTTCACGTCCATTCCTCCACTGCCCCTCTCATGCCATGCAATAAAGCCTAGTGTTAATGATGGCACTTCTGGCTAGTGTCCACGGAGGAGTTACCTTTTCAGTCCATGTGTCTGGGCAGGAAGCTTATAGAAGATTTCTGCTTCTCTTGGGAGAAAAAGTCATCCCACCTTTTACTGGCGTAGTTCTGGTTGGGGAGGTGTGGTGCGATCTGCAGCAACTCCAGGTTGTGAGGAGTGCAGGTGTCTGTCACCTGAGCTTTCTTTTTATTTATGACCTTTTTCGGTAAGGTAGAAACCTTGTCCTAATATGAGTGTAATTTCCATTGCCTTCACTGGGAGTTTTCACAGACTAGGGATCAAAAGTCTTTTCTTCCTTATTTGTTTTTTTTAAATTGGGCTTTATTTTTCAGGAATTTGTTTTACTCATTTATCTTGGTAATAATAATCTGCTAGCTCTTCTCAGTGAACTGAAGATGAAGAATGGCTTTAAGTACTTCTACAGATAGTTTTCAGAGCGTGTTGTTGTTGTTATGGTCCTGAACTATGGTTAGAAAAGTAACTGTCTTGAAATGCCATCTTCTCACTCATAATATCTGCTCTGGGTTGTTTTTGAGTCTAAAAGTAAGTTATTACTGTCAGTGATTACTGAAGATAATGTGTTTATTTTAGTGAACTAACAAATGTTCTACTAGCATGTTCTGTTTGAAAACGTTTTCATTGATTTTTTCCTTAAAAGGCTCTAACTTCTGGGGAGGATTGGGTCTTCCATATGAAAAATGCAAAGATTTGAGTGGAACCAGGAAATATTGCAGGTGAAAAACATCATTAGAAAGTGCCATTTCAGACCACCCTCATGTCCTCACTTTCTCATATGGGCCTGACCCCCATCTCCGTGTCCTGCTGTAGCCACAGGGTTCCCTTTGCCACGGGAGGATATCACGATGCATTGGGAGATGCAATCCAACCAACTACTACCATGAAACAAGCAGCATAACATTTCAAAATTAAAATATTTGTTTATTGGTTTTTTTCCCCAAAAGGGCAACACTTTTGCAAAATGGGGGAAAAACACTGCCGTAGGTAGGAGGCTGACTGAATTCCTTGACATGTCACTTCAACAAACTTATCAGCTTAGTAATGATGACAATGTCTTATTACTAGTAGTGAGGTAAGTGGCAGAAAGCAGCCAATATGGTTATCAACTCCCTTGAGGAGTTTGGAGAGTGAGAAAGAAGAAAAATCATCTTTCATCTTGCACATAGACCAAATATGACATGTAATCACAGAAAAAAAAGAGCACACAACAAGCCAGTCTTTGTCAGCTGTCTAATTATAGATACAGCCTACTAAATAGCCAGCAACATGCAGTCCTCATTAAATCTGCTGTGCACAGAAACTATTGTTAGGGTCCAGAGAAGCTGGGCTAGTGAGGGGCTGGACAGAAGTCATGCAGGGGAAAAATGATTTGAGGAGAGGAACAACTCTGTGGTCCCCCATCTTTGGGGACCGAGGAGCTGAAACACTAATATTAGCAGGACCTGTCTTCTTTTTAGCAATTTAGTTTGTGAGTCACCCAGGGATGCTAAGGACGATTGTTCAACCATTCTCCGCGATACCTTTGAAGTGCTTTCCTGTTGAAAACTTTCTTTACCACCTTTTTATGACCATGTTTTCCCTTGCTTTGGCCTCTTTTATGTTGTTTTGTTCACTGGTAGGAGATGGGGCTGCCACTCTTGTCAAAACACATGAATAAATAAATAAACCTTCCAGGTATTTAATACAAAAGAATACTGGTTGCATGTGGGCAGCTGCAATCAGCTCTGAAAACAAGAGGTAAACACATGATAAAACTGGCTAAAATGGCTGGGAGGTGTCCAGGTGGCAATATTAGTAGGAGGACTCAGAAACTCTTTGAAAACACCTTGATATCCAAGGTACAGAACATTTTGATAACTATATTTGAAACATATGAAGAGTACATTTGCTTTTCTTTCTTTCCACGTGTCCGTTCTCTCTTAGGATTCTCCTGTGGAGACAATCCCTTCTGAACTCTTGCTATAATCATCTGTCTTCTGCTTCACTTCTGATCATGTGCAAACCAGACCCTCAAGCTATATTAATGGTTTGATACAGTAGCAATAGCTGAATGATACAGGAATAGATCAGATCAGCATTTTTCTCCTGAAACAGTTCTCTAGGGAATCATGAGTTCAAAAAGTAATGAAAACTTCTGCAGGAAAAAACGCTCCATGTTTTCCTTGGGCTTGGGGATGTTTAAAAGCAACCTGAAAAATCCCCTGAATTTTTCTACAAAGAGCAAATGATTGTTTGCAGGCAGCTGCCGCCAGGACGGAGAGCTCTTGCTGTGTAGCCGGGAGCAGGCAGCACGGGGAGGCTGCTGTCAAGTGGAGAAGGGAAACCAGCTCCTCTCTGCTCCTGCCTCCCTCACCTCCACCTCCTCCCGGCTCTGCTGGGGCAACAGTGAGGAGTGAAGGGAAGGGCTCCATCCGCTGTCATCTTTCCTTTTTCATTAGGAGCCTGACAACCATTGCTTCTATATTCAAAGACTTTCAGCTTTAAATTGGGGGATTCTTATCTCCTAAATAGGCAGAGGGGTAGTATATACAAGCCTGTCAATCAAAGCTGGAGGGTATCCACAGGAGCCTTTGGGTCTAGAAAGGCATGGATGCACAAAATGCAAGACATATTACTGATGATTTGCTTCTATTTATTCTCAAAGACCAATGTGAAGGAGTTTAAGGGCTGAGTTAATTCTTAGCTGTGCATTGAATTAAACAGAGTTAGACCAGGACTGTGTTTGGCAATATTTCCATATCCTGCAATTCAGCATGGAATATGTAATCATCTGACAGAGGGTTCAGTATGTTTAGTTGTATAACTGCTAGAACAGATAAAGGATCAGCCAGGCAAACAGTGAAATATGAAAACGGTTCTCGTAAAAACATCCCAGCCTTGGGGCATGCATCTGCCAAGACTACTCCGTGGTGACATGAATGGACATAGCGTTTAACTACTCTCCAAGAGGAGAGAGGATTACAAGGAGGTGGGGAAAGCAGAAGAAGCCAGAGCAACCCTGCCAACAATAGCAGGTTGCAATACTTAATCGCAGTGCTTGTGCCAATGTGCTTCGAAGCTGCTGTTGTTTTTATGAGGAAAAATGCAGAAAAGACTAATCTGTGTATTTATGTCTGTCTGGAAATGTTATAAGTGCCGTGTGGTCATTCTGATTCCAGAACCAATGGGGTCGGTATTCCCAGGATGGGGAGACTTGGACAGGGTGCCAGAACTCAGCAGCTACACGCGGGACCGAAAGCAGAGATAGTGAGTAAATGGAGGGACTCTAAGTAAAGTGGGAGACAAACCTGGAACTCTACTCGCATTTCCAAAGAACAGAATTTTCTGGGGCTGTTTCAGTTCAATGCTAGAAATCGTATGCCCTTGAGAAGTTCTAGAGCATCACCTTCAGCCTTTCATAACAAGCTTTCTTATTATGCAGTTAATTTGCTCATTTGTTTTCTGATATGACTGTAACTGATAGTGTTATTTTGCGGGAGTTTATGCTAGTGAGGTATGCTAGAGCAAGCATCTTGTGTGCCATAAGCTTTAATGAACGCACAGAACAAGTTCAATAACTTGAAGTGATAGCATGAGCTTCCTTTCATGCCAATATTTTCCTATATTTGCCAGTATAATGTTATTTAGCATAAGGGACTGCGGCTTATTATCTACTCTTCTTTCTGCTCCCAACTACAACAGAACATTTATTGAAAAAATATAATGGATTTTTAATGGTGGCTACTGTGGTTTGGTCTTTGGTCTCATGTCTTTCTTTTGACAGTGACAGCAGAAGTTATAAGTACAGTGCTGATTTTTTGTGGGCAGTAGGATCTGTATACAGATCACAGGCACATCACATAGGTTATCAAGCAGAATTGGTATAGGGCAGGCTTAATATGACAGATATCTGCGTCCTGTTCCTGTTTCTTATCTACTGCCGTGACCGCGGGATGCTGGGGGGTGGGTGCTCTGGTGTCAGGTTATGTCGCTGGCGACAGAGCAAGAGGGAAGCAGGTTTTCCGCTGGCTGTTTGAAAGATCTGCAGGAGAAGTGGATTTGGATTCATCGGGACATGCATTCTCTGAGGAGAGTGGAGGAATAACACAGATGATTTCCTGCTACTTCGTAGTACTCTTTGGTTACACAAAACCATAATACACTGATCTGTCTTTCCTATCTGATCCTGCCATGGTAGTCTCCATGCTGTCTAAGGGTTTGTTTGATAATGTGTCTCGGGTGGTTTGTACAGTTTTACTTTAATCCAGCTAAAGCTTAGCTCTGTTTGACTGGTAAAAGACAGTGACACGTAGGAGTAAGGCTTCTTTGGCTTTCTTTGTTGGGTAGGACAGATACTTGGCAGCTGAGTTTCCCAGGGACTTCGGGATTAAAGTGAACCTTGAGTTTCTTTCTTACTTAAAAGTCTCTGTCACTCCAAACTTGACATTTTTCTTCTATATAAGCTATAAACTACTGCAGGGGAGAAACATTTTCCAGATGACAGCGCTCCATAAATGGTGTTGTAGGATGTCGGTTATCTGTGATGGGAGTTGCACATCTCTACAATACTCATGGGATCTCTTTTGATAATGAAATGTCATTTCTGAGAGAAATGAAACATGTGTGGACAGGTAAGAAGGTGAAAATTAACATGCTCCTTGTCTAAAACAGATTTATTTGAGCTTCAAGAAAGATTTCTTGGTGAACTGGGCTAAATCCGGGTGAACCTGAGCCTTCAATGGTTTGCTTTCATTAGACGCATCTGTAAAAGCTTTGATCTCTTAATGGCTCTATATCTGTTGATGTTCCTACAAATTTTTAAGGAATGGGAAGAGCATTTCCACTGCAGTAGTGTCATATTTTGATGTTCACGCAAGTTCATGACCTTCCAGATCCAAATCTGGTTGTTTGACATGACTGCCTTACACAGCAAAAAGGAGATTACGGAAGTGCCCTGTGCTAATGGGAGTTTCAGCTGAGGTGGAAGACTGAAGCCCTTCCTTTGGAAAAGGAGTAGATAACAAGGAAAATGAATGTTCATCAATGTAGGTGCTTCAAATACAGATTCCCACATGTTTTGCTGCAATTTGCCTTGATGATTCTGTGGAAGCCATTTTTTTTCTCATGTTGTCTGGGATCAAATCTCTCAAAGATACGAGATGCTGTGGAGAAGGAGAAACTGTCCTTCAGATGAAAAAAAACCAGACCAAGCAACAAATAAATAAACCTTGTACTCGTGTAGTCAGGCACTGATACTGCGTACCTAAAGCTGTAATATCATATGAAGTTTATCAGAGGGGTTGGAACGCTTACACTGGCGTCCTTGCCAAATTTCTCCTGGGCAAATTACTATCCATCTTCCTAAATCCTCTTGGCAGTTTCTACTGGAGAAAGAAAAAAGGTTTGCCATGTGCTGAGGCCCTGGACTGTGCTTAGGTCTGGGCTCATCCCCTGTCTCTGTGCATGCTCCATGTCTGAGAAAGGCAGCGTTTACGTGCTCTGTAGGTCAGTTGTCCACGGGGCTGATAACTTCAGATGGGTGATCAGGGAGTAAATTATGGAGGGACTGAAAGACTCTCTGGCGAGGTGGGCCTTAGCAGATGGAAGTCTTCCTCTCCCCTGTTCTAGACACCTGCGTGCTGCTACTGTAACAGCTCCAACCCTCACGTGCGTTTTTCCTTAGAGGCAGTTGCATTTCACTACTATTATGGATGGGTGAAATGACTCTTGCAAGCATGTAGCAGAAATGAGTTGTATGAGTGCCATAGTACACGGAAGAAATGTGAGTCATAAATCATCATTAACATCTGCTGGAAAATGTATCTGTGCCCCAGCGGTTGTAGGTTACTCTGTCAGAGCACTTGACACAAGACCCGTGATTGGTGTTGTTTGGGACACAAGTCCGTAAAGATTGAGACTCCTAATGGCTGCTCTAACAGGCATGTCAGTTTTGGCTTAATGAATTTGTTAATATCAAGCAACTTTCTTCCTCCAAACAATGGTGTTGGTAATTCACAAGCTGTTATTCTTGGAGCTCCACTTTAACAAAAGCCAGCCTCTCTGTCTGAATGTTGCTGCTTTCATATTTTATTGCAGAAATTACACAAAAATATTTGGCTTGTCTAATGAGGGCTTGACGATATAGTATATATTGCTGAAAATGTGTCATCGCATTATTCCTACAAAAATAAACTTTTGTGTTTTTTTTGCTTGTCCATTGGCATTTTGCTAGTTCAAACTGGGGAATACGGGATGTCTATGTAACTTGTCTAATAATGCAAAACAAATGATATGGATGTAATGCTGGTATTATCAGGGCTACATCGTTCCTTTGCACTTACGCTTGTTTTCCTCCCTCTTTAGATCTACAGGTTTAGATTCGCACACTACATTAGGCTGTGCTGTTGGCATTTGTAGTTTCAGAGGCTTTAGGAACACGGGGTTTGACCGCCCTGGATGTTCTTATTAATCCATGTTCTTACATGTCCTAGATCATGCAATGTGTTTTGCAAGAGGCCTTTAGGGCCAGGAAAGCTTATTGTGGTTATCTAATCTGACCTACTTCATTACGGAGGTCACTAAATAGCCCCCACAGGATTTCCTGCAACTGGGAGAGAGAGTACTTGAAGAAAGTTTTCCATCATGATCAGAAATGGCTGAAGGCTTCTTGGCAGTGTAAGCAAAATTTCATTTCAGGGCAGCAGCAGAATGGGTTGTGAGAGGAGGAGGGCTGGAAGGGGCCAGGGGATTTCAGGAGATGAGGGTGAGGATGCTGGGACAGGTCAGGACGACTCCGGTAGGCAAGTGTGAGATCAGTGAGCTTTTGGAGACCATGAGTGTCAAACAGGCTTAGGAAAAATCATGGAGGACTGCAGAGAAGATATGGAGATGATTAAGGTTATTTTTTGGCAGGTGTATGATTCAGGAGGAGGTCACAGTGCCAAGTGGTTTGAAGTAGAAGCTTTTCAGGTAGGAGATGGAGAAGAAAGGTCATGGTTCCCAGAGAGGGGATGGAAGTGATGAAACTTTTGGGAGAGGACTCAGTGGGGGGCAGGGGGGATTTGAGAGACACGGGAAGTTTGAGGGGACTGTTGTTTGACATAGGGATCCCACTGCTTCCCCCTCACCCTCTCTGACCCCTTCCCCTCTGGGCTTTCCTTACAGCTCCCCCACTTTGGAGAGGTGTGAGCCCCACAGCCCCAGCTGTGGTTCACACAACAGCCAGCCCCCCTGGATGAGAAACACACCTTTATTTGTGCAGTTCCCATTTGTCTTACTGCGCCTAGGGGAGTCAAGGAACTGGATGAGGAGGGGGCTGCAGGCAGGCACGGGGCTGGAGGGGAGACCTGAGGAGCGGTCCTTTCTGCTTCTGCTGCCAGGAGCGTCAGATGGGGCATGAGATGCTTCCCACCCCGGCTGTGCCCCCACCACCAGTCCTGATCCTTCCCTCGGGGCAGGAACAGGACGTTACCCTGGCATCCAGCTGAGCTGTGCGGTGGCTCGGGAGGACCGCCCCTCTTTTCTGGCACTGCATGAGACAGGCAGCTTGTGGATCTCCCCTTCCCTTGGGGGCTCAGCCCTGCTCACCTGTGGCTGTGATTTGGCTCTGATCTTAAAAGCCACACAATTGGTGAAGAGTCTACCAAGGCTCTTGGTAAGTCATTTCAATGAGTGTTGTGAAAAACGTACACGGCTTTACTAGTTTGAATCTATCTACCGTCAGAAGTGTGGGAGAAAAAGAAATGGAGCAGAAGAAAAGTGCAAGTTTTGGCAACGCTGGTCGACTGCTGGAAAAATGGATGGCAAAAAGGGCTTTTCTCTAGACACAAGGTTAGAAACACAGGGCAGAAGAAAAGAGAAAAAGCTGTCATGAATTGGATTAGGCAGCTAACGAAGGATTGAAGCAATATATTATATTGCTACTGTGGAGGAGAACGAATACCTTCCTCCCAGAGATGAGAGATGAGGAAAGAAGTGGATATTTGTTCAGTGTAGAGTGCAAGAAGCTGATGGTTGTCCTGTCGGAAAACAGGATCGTTGGCTCTGTGAGGGGGAAAGTGTGGAATAGTTAAGACTTTCAAACCTGGACTGAAGATTTATAAACTGTTCTTGTAAAAAGAAAGGACAATTTTGCTTTGATAAACAGAATTTTTCAAATATCATATCTTTTGTGTCCAGTTTGGCATTCCCTCTCCGACACTGGCCCAGACCTGATTGTTCAGCGGAAGTTGGTGTGTTTTCTGTAACACACACAGGGAGTAGCTCAGTCTTGTGGAGGGGAGTCAGGCCACACATGGACACCTAAGGCCAATTTTGTTTGCTGACAACCTCTAATACAGTCATCGGCTGTATAGTCTCTCCTTTTTTACTAGCCATGCTGCTTGAACCATGACTGGAAGCAAAGTTAGTACATTGAGGACTGTCGTGGTTTAACCCGGCAGGCAGCCAAACACTACACAGCCACTCGCTCACTCCCCCCCAGTGGGACGGGGAGAGAATCGGAAGGATAAGAGTGAAAAAAACTCATGGGTTGAGATAAAGACAGTTTAATAGAACAGAAAAGAAAGGGAAAATAATAATAATAATAATAACAACAACAACAACAACAACAATAATAATAGAATATACAAAATGAGTGATGCACAATGCAATTGCTCACCACCCACGCTGCCTGATAACCAAGTAGCAATCCCTACTTCCGGGAACGCCTACCATTCATATACTGAGTATGACATCACACGGTATGGAATACCCAGTTGGCCAGCTGGGCCAGCTGTCCCGGCTATGCTCCCTCCCAGCCTCCTGTGTGCTTGGCAGAGCATGGAAGCTGAATGTCCTTGACTAGCAGGGTACTTAGCAACAACTGAAAACATCAGTGTGTTATCAACATTCTTCTCATACTAAATCCAAAACACAGCACTAGGAAGAAATTTAACTCTATCCCAGCCAAAACCAGGACAGTTCTGAAGGACCGTTCATTTCATGACACAGAGCAAAACCCACAGAACAAGGGGGCAAGAAGAAACTGTAAAGCTAGACAACACTATTGCTTGTTGCATGCTGGACTGAGCAAGCCAGAGCAAAGGGGTATAACCTAAGAAGTACAGGAGAACAAAATATGATGCCTCTGTGTCTGCTTACCTGGTTTATTACCGGCAGAGAAATACAGAGATGTAATTTTCTAAATGGAAATGAAAATCAAAAAGGCTTTTTTTGAGAACTGATCCAGGTCCTGGGAGAATATTTGCACAGCTCCATCTCTCAGGAAAACTGCTGCTGATGGCAGAGTGTTTCCTTCAGCGACTGAAGAAAAGGGCGCTATGGAGTAATCAGGTTGTCCCAGGTGAGGAATAGGGGTCCGGCCACCTCTTTTGGGTGTGCCGTGGGGCCAGTACACATCTGGATGCACTAGGTGGCAGGGTCTGCCCGCGACAGCGAAACCCGTTGTGGGGATGGTGTTTGCAAGGGACAGAGCAGCAGGTGGAGAGCACGTTTCCTCGGAGATGCCAAAAAAGAGTCCAAAAGATCTCTATCTAAAGATGGTATGCAATTCATTATCAAATGCAAAACAGCCTTCTCCAGCATAGTTCACTGATGAGCAAGAGGCTTACATTTAGTTGATTGAGAAGGCAAAAGGGGAGTTTTGCTCTCAAAATGTCTATGAGCCTTGTCTTCAGGTAGAAAGAGAACACCATGGGAAACAGCTTAGCGACTTCTTCCTCTACTCTTTTGATATTCAATAAATTTAAAACTGAATTTCTTGTTAAGTCTTGGGCAGACAGAGATTCATGTTTGCACTTGGCCTGACAGAAACAGCATTTGATTCTTGCTTGGAAACTGTGCTCAAGAGCAGCAAACTGCAGGTGCGTGCAAAGGGACGGTCTGCTGGCCGGTGGGGACAGGACCCGAGGTGTTCTCTACCGAAAGCTTAACCTTTTATGAGAAGCCTTGATCCAGGGGAGGGCTTTTTGTGAAGAGAAGGTTGTTAGAGATGCCAGTGGCAGCTATGAGAGATATGAGCAAAAGGAGAAATCATATCCCTGCTTCTGCAGGGGGGGATATTGAGATTATGTGATTTGTCCAGAACTACCTGGAAAGTTAATAGCAGGGCCAAGACTGGTGCCAAATGAGCTCCCTGGAACCCTGAGCTCAGATGGTCCAACCTCGTCTGGCGTGAAAGCAAGTGTAAGCTGCTTTCTGAGGTATGGGCCAAAGATGTTGATGCTGACTGACAAAAAGAAGATCAAACTTGGGAACAGCAATAAATCTGACCGCAATATTTGAATGTGCTCACCCTGAAAGTGTACTCTGGTGAGGAGACAGCTCCCGTTTTTCTCCACTGTAAAGCACTGTGGTTTTCAGCCTCCTCTCTGCAGATTGCAACAGGTCACATGTTAGGTATATGTTTTCTATATGAGATCCATGCCTCTGCTGGGAAAGTTTTAGGGCTCTCCAAGTCAAAAAAGCTTGAAAACCACCAGTGTGGTTGTAGACTGCTCCCTTTGTACTTCAGAGGCATAAGTATAAAAGACAGGCCCAAACCAAAATGGGAATCTTCATCCTCTGTCCCTGTGAGGGACTCTGAAAGGTCTCTTTTTTGTAAATTGAACAGACTTAACAGCATGAATCCAACCTGGCGTTTTTAGTTTTAGGCAATGACCAAATGTACTTTAGGTCATGACTTCATGTGGACTTCAGTTGTTTTGGCTCTTCTCTGACAAGCAAATAGTTAAAAGAAAAACATTGGCAGGTGGTGGACAAGACTCAGACATACTGTCCCTTTATGTACTTTTTCTGAAGAATCCATCTATGAAAAGGCAATGTTGCTTTTTCCCACTGCTAAATTTGCAGAGTATGCTTTCTGTTTCATGTAGGTTGCAGTGCAAATTGGCTCGTCCTTTCCCATAGCAGCCTCTGGTGTATTGGTCTTGTTGCACATAATTAATTCTGTCTGTCATCATCTGATCCCTCTTCCCACATCACTTGCTGCTTATACCACTGAAATTACAGCCATTGTTTAATTTCTTCTGATCTACAAAATATTGAGAGAAAGTATCATTTTCCCTTCAAGATCTGTCCTTACCAAAACCTATGTTTGATTTGATATACTTGGACTGGCAAATAAAACCACAGGTAAGAAAAATAAACCTACGGATACTTTGCCAGGTAAGCAAAGGAGGAAAGTAAAGCTGACCTCTTCCCTGCTTCCCTCTTCTTGTAACTGAAAAGGAAACTTTCAGAAGGCTCTAATTCAGTGGAAGCTCCTTACGGCATATAGTCAAAGGGGCAACGTTCACTGCGCTGCCTGTATTTGAGGACCATAGAAAGGGACTATCAAAGAGCGGGAGCTCAGCTTCCTGAGGCCATGTGGAGCCAGCTGTGGTGTTTGCTTTTGGTGGGGAATGGAGCAGGGTCTGCGTTCCTGATTGTCCTCAGGTTGTGAGCTCGGGATTGCTGCTTCCTCCTGAAGTCTGTCTCCCTGCACGGCGGCTCCAGCATACGCCAAAGGCCTGACGGGCTGTACACAGGGATCATGCAGGTCCATAAGGTCATGTCCCGAGTGCCGAGTGCTTCCAGTACAGTGAGCTTTTACTGCTTGGAGTCCATAAAAATACCTTCATAAAAATTGGCATAAAATTTGGGCAGCCTTCCAAAGTAAGGGCAAAGCAAATCCTCCCGAGCTGAAGAGCTGCATTTCAGCTGTGTGTGACCACTTGTGCATTAACTCTACACCTTTGGCTTTCTCACTGCTTCACTAGATTCTCCTTTCATTGGTAATTATCTGCTCTTTCCTCTCCGCTTACCTCAGTTAGTCATGCCTCCTTTTCTTTTATTGGCTGATTCCACTTCCCCCACCTCCTCTTGACCATGTTTTTTCATCCCATCTTTCCTCTGGTGCCTTACCAAGATCCTTTGCCAGTTAGAGTGGTCTCTCCATTAGCAACGCCCAACACTCATCTTGCCTCCTTCCAGCAGACGAGCCTGGAAGAGGCCAAAGCAAGATCAGGAATGGCAATCCAAGTGCACCAGCAAAACACACAAAACTAGCACACATGAATCAGTAAAGAGTTTTGCCACCAAACTCTGGCCCCAGGAATGAGAGAGCGCTGGTAATCACGGGAGACAGGGTGGATTTGGCAGTGTAGGGGAATGAGATCTAGTCAGGGCTTTCCAGGTGCTTGCAACATATAGCTTTATTTCCAAGGGCTCTGTGAAAAGAAGACGTTGAGGAGGGAACATGGACAGCCTAGAGTGATGCACGTCTGTCTACAGGGGGACAAGCGTGATTTTCTAGCCCATGTTTACAATGGCTTGTCTATCAGTCCAAGGAGCAGTCTGCTGCCCCAAGAGTAGCCTGAGCTGGTATCCAAATACAGCGGGTGGACTTTCCTCTTGTAAATGCTTATTTGTTTCCAGCAATGGTTCCACCAGACACCAGTCAGCCTTGACTGGTCTGGGTTCACTCAGCAAGTACCTCAACTCAATCACTTGTTTTCGGATTGTCTGAAAGAAGAAAAAAAAAGGGAGAGAAAGAAATCCCAGGAAAAGTGAACATTTCTGAGAACGATGGTTGTTTGCTATTTCGCTTCAATTTTATATGAACTATTTGGGTTGGCTACAGCAGAGCTGCCAGGTGGCTAAACATGCCGAGTGAGTGTGGTCAGTGCTTGGGACACGCACTGTGCTCAAGGCATCCAAAAAATTACTCCTGACCTTCATTTAGTCTGCCAATCACTGCAGGCTGCCCTTACATCACATTTTTCACTAGCCAGTAACAGATTCATAGAAGTTAGGGATGGAAAAGACCCGTTAGGTCACACAGTCCATTTCCCCCCCTCCCTCCCCTCCGCTCCCTGAAGGTCAGCCCAGGGCTGTTCCCTACAGTGTATTTTCTAGTGCTTTGTCCAGTCTTATTTGAAATGACTCAAGTGGTGGGGCTGCCAGCAGTTCCCTCTGGGAGCCTATTCCACAGTCTAATGGGCTTCATTGTTAATTTTTTCCTGATTTCTAGCCTAAAATATCCCTTTGCTAGTTTTGTCCCATTACCCACTTGCACCACCCTCAACAGTTCCTCTCCTTCCTCCTTACTAGCAGCACTAGCACTCCACACTGCTAATGCACCAGTTAGCTGAGAATTCAAAAGCATTTTGCAAAAAGTAGATGTTATTGCTTCCTTTATAGCCGTTGCAAAAAGAAGAAGTTAAGGAGCTGGGAGAGAAAGTGAGTGATGACTAGAACCAGACACAAAGCTCACATGTCCTAGCTCATTTCATGACTTTTGTAGATAAAAACCTGTTCTCACCTCTCCAGTCAAATTTATGCGCAAGGAGTTGAAAACGAGCAGAGAAGAGAAGGGCGGATCTGAGGTTTTGATACTGATCACAGCAATCCCTTGATGCTTCAGTTTATTGAAGTGGTGACTGGGAAGAAGGCTCGGAGTCTTTTTCTACTCCATCACCTTCTCCAAAAAGATTTCTTATTGCTGTTTGGACTTAGCAATATTCAGGGCATTTGTTTTGAATGGGATGAGGCAGGTTGCCAGTATATTCTGACTAGATAACGTCCCAAACCAAATTTCTGGATGGAAACGGATACCATAGTAGACTGACTCCAGCTCCAAGCTTCACAGCTGGGCCTTGTCTCTAATGATACATTGAACCAAAATCTCAGCTCCAAACAGGCACAGTATCAGATAGGGATTTTGAACCTTGAGCCTCTGTCTGGTCAAAGAAGAGATGCTTTCTCAAATACCCTTCATCAAGTGTTTTCAAAATTACTCTGACCTTTTAGACCGGGTCTTATTGACTGTGACACCTTTGCAAAGGTGCTTATTGAGTTAAGTTGAAGTTGAAGTAAAACTGTGATAATGCGGTCCTAGCTTTATCGTAGCTCTTGTATTAATGCTCTTTGAAGCAATCTGACGTGGCGTGAGCCCAACCTGCAAGGTCCCTTGAGGACTGGGCCCTCAGAAAGTAGAGATGGAAGAGACCTACAGAATTAGCTCATCCTGTTCATTCCCCCGCCAATACAAATCTGTTCCCCACGGTACATTTTCCAGGGTTGTGTCCAGGCTGATCTTATTTTTAAATGATTCATATGATAGGGTTTCCTCCAGTTCCATTGGTGACTGGATGGTTGCCAGAACATTTTTTTTTTCCCCTCACTTTGACTTTGTGTCTTTGGATTCATCCAGAATTTTGAGGTCTGCAATTTGTACTGAACATTAACTGGCAGTAGAGTGAGTAACTGCAGAGAAAACTGTAAGGACTTTATCCTGTTTTTTTGACACAAACAAATCCCTGACAGAAGCCAAGAAGAACGTTGTTTCAGTGAGACTGGGCCATCAGTGAAAGTTGCTTGTGAAGGACAGATGTGGGTTGATTTGAAAACACCTATCCAAGCCTTTGCACTGACATCCGTCGTAACGCTGAGGTTTATATCCTAGCTGTTGAATTCTCATGGCTGGTGACTGGGGTTGCTTTCTTCTCCGAATTTACACTGACAGTCTAATTTCAGGGGAGTACGCTGGGCCAGACAGTGTTGGTCAAAGAGTGTGGAAGGAGTGGGGTTGCCCAGGTGCATCCTTGTAAGCATGGCTGCTTGCTTTGCCATCCCATGTCCTAAAAAATTCAGTTACTTACCGCCACACACTGTTCACCCTCCTGTGTCACTTGTCAGTCTTGTGCACGCTGTTTGGAGTCCTTGGACACCTATGTCTGTGTCCTCAGGATCTCATCTTTCATGAAGAATAAATTACCACCTTGAAAAACAGTTGGGACAAGCAGTGCAACCAGATTTTCTGAGGCCTTCAGGGCTCACCTGTGGGCAGCCACTTCCTCAAAAGGACAAAGCTCAGCAAGCATTCCTCACTGCAGCCCAGGAAAGAGCTGAAACTAGTAGCAAGACTCCCACTAAGAAAGGGCCAAGATTTCACCCCTCATACTTTCTCCTCCTTTCAGAAACCCTCTCTCTGCTGCCTCTCCAAAACTTTTTCTTTTCCCTTTCAGGGATGCTTCATTTTGTGGGTGGGATGTGGGCTCTGCCTTCAGGGGTTGCTGCATGTATAGCTGCAGCTATGGGTAGATAAGGCTTAAAGCCAATGCTGCCAACAAGAGCCTGGTCTGGAATCATTTCTGCAGTCTAGCCTGCAGGCTGATGGATCCCCTGCAATGGACACCTATTAGAAAATTGAGAGATTCAGAAATAGTGTAGAAAAAAACAGAGAAGGAGGGTAAGAAAGAAGAGGACAGGGCTCAGAGCCACCTCTTCAGGAAGCGCGGTTGTCCCAGAGTCCCTCGGAGCTTGCCTGCCCTCATCCAACACAGGAACCATGATCATCCTCTGCAGAAGTAGGGCTTGGTCCTCCGGCTCTTCACACTGGACCCTGAAAATCCTGCGCCCAGACCTATTTCCTCCTGGCCAATTAGAGATTTATTTTAAATCGCCAGACATCACGCATCACTGAAGGACAAACTGTGCTCTGATATGATTAACCTCAGAAAAAGAGCTGGGTTTTCACCAGCGTTGTTATTTACTTTT
The DNA here is from genome assembly GCF_964195595.1 of Calonectris borealis. Lineage (NCBI taxonomy): Eukaryota > Metazoa > Chordata > Aves > Procellariiformes > Procellariidae > Calonectris > Calonectris borealis. The sequence continues at coordinate 11,506,548 of NC_134314.1, forward strand.
ACTTAAAGGAGTGGCAAAACCTAATTTCTCCTTTCTGCTAGCCAGCTGCAATAGTCTTATCTAATGAGATCTAACAGCACTTTATCTTCCTGCATGTTCTCTTGGACATGTCTACATGTGGTTCTCATTCTTTTTTTCTTGTGGGTTTTTCTTGGAGCCTGGAGCAATTTGCCTATCACTCTTAGACTGGCACTGACTTTTGTCCTATAGGAACAAAAAGTGGGATGCAGATTTGATTGGAGGGATGATGGTCAAGTGACAGTTGTGTGCACCGGACTATGCTACACGTGACCGGTGTGCTTTTTTTTTTCACTTGCATAGCTAAAATGTGTGACCTTAAGATAGAGAGCTGCTGTCCTAGAAAATTCTTGCCACTCTTCAGTTAAAAAGGCTTTTATTATGTAAAGGAAAAGGTCATGAGGCAATCTGTATTGTTTAGCAGGAGTAAAATTATGATTATAAACGCTTTGGTCTGGAAATATACTGTGCTGTCACCAGATAATCTGCAGAATAGAAGTGTTACTCATTCAGCAGCGACTGAAATGCAAGACTGACCATAGAGTAAATAACGTGAATTCTGACACAAATTCGTCAAAGCAAGATAATTAGAAATCAAAGTTGAAAATTCGCATAGAGGAATTTAGTCCAGTTCTTTCCATACTGCAGATGACTCTCAAGACTTTCAACCTGCAGTATATTTCGTAACAACCTGACCCAGAGAATGCATTTGATATCAGTGCCTGCAAGGGTAGCCTTGGTTGGCACGAAGTTGTGTGGTCATCCACATGGTGTGGGATACAACTTCAGATCTCCTTCTTGCTCCCCAGGAAGCCCACCACTCCATCAATAGTGGTAAGATATCACAGCTGAGATCTGCACACTTAGATTATTTAGCTTTTCCATGTGTAGGAAACAAATCACATTTACTTTTTTTTAGATTAAGCTAAAGTCCAAATGTCAATCACCACTGTAGACAGACAGGAGATAAAAAGGTGATCCAGTTTCATAGCTACAGAATACAAACCAGAGATAACCTTTATTTTTTTTAAACCATCCCACACAGCTCAGATTTAATAAGCTTCAGGGTAAAGTGAAGGAATAATTTATTTTATCTGGCATGTAACTGATTAAAGTTAATGTGTTTTTGGTCTGTTTATTTATAGCACCACCAGTATTGTAGATATGGTGGGTTAAAAATTTTCTGTCAAAATTGTTTTTGGATGAAAGTTTTGCTTTTGACAGAGCAATTTATTTTGGTGAAAAAAATGATCACTGCTGGGAAAAAGTTTCCCCTGAAAAACAGCATTTTGGCTGAAAACGGAATTTTTTCATTTTTCATTTTTTGATGAAAAGTCAGAATTTTCCATGGTGAGAAAGGAAAATTCCAAGTAGCTTCAGCATGAGGTATTTTATAGATAGGCAAGAAATAATCCTGCCTCAAAGGGAATATAATATAAACTGACAAAAATCTAAGAAATTTGGATCAGCAATTTTGAAGTTACAAAAGTTTAAATTCAGCAGCTTTTCATGTGCTTATTAGAACCTCTCCAGTGATGTGTTTTTAAGGCCTCAATTTGGGATTACCCATCTGAGAACATCTCATTCCAATCGCAAAGTCCTTTTCCATAGTGTTTAAAGTCAGTAGAGACCATGAGATCATCTAGTTTGGCCTCTTTACGTATAATTCAGTTAACCCCTTTCTGAGCCCAAAAGTCATGATTGGCCGAATCACAGATAGCAGTAAAGTGCCTAAACTTTACTTTCAGGCAGTTCACCTTTTTCATCTGTTGTTTCTTCTGTTGTTCGATCTATGTAGGCATTAAAATGAATTAAATACTTAACTGAAAATTTCTTTTGTTTCAGCTATTGGCAATAGTTGTCCTTGTGTATTCTGGGAGATTAAATGTCACTTTTGAAATCCATTACTTTATTCTCATAAGGTTGTGGTATACTATCGTCAGATTACCAAAACTTTAATGATCGTTAATACTATATTGACGGCATATGCATTAGAGTTCTTCAGTCTCTGCCTGTTCTTGTTGGGTGTGGGAGGAGTGGGGAAAAGGGTAGTGCAACGTTCTTTAAAAATGTCAGCATTTTATTCAGTGTAGTGGCTTTGGCCCCCCCAAGATACAGGAGGAATTTAATCTTCTTAGAAAACATCTCAGGGCTGCAGCAGCATTTTTTGCTACAGCTTGATGCTGGGACCTCAGCCTGGCCCATTCTGGCTTTAAAATCCATCTCAGAACTGCTGCTTTCCAGAAGACCATTCCTGTTTTATAGGAACAGCCCATTTTTTTTTCTCCTTAGACATATGAACTTATGAAAAACCTTTTCTTTGAGAAGACCCAGACTACCTAGCAGTTCAGTTCACTCTGGTTGTCCTTTCCCCACTTTTGTCTGCCATTCCAACTGTCTTTATTTCATCCACAAAAATTATCAGCAGTAATTTTATATTTGCTTTCAAAAACTTGAGGATAGTATGGTGTAAGTCTCAGGTTTATAGCCATCATTTCGTGACCCTCCTAGGAACAGCCCTATTTAGTGACATTGCTTACAAATACTTTGAGGTATATCAGTTAGCTAATTCTCAATAAATTTTGTATGCAGTTTCTTAGTACTATATACTGCTGATTTTTATATCAGAATGTTGTGTGGTACCAAGACAAACACCCTATAAAATTTTATTACATCTACACAGTTACATTTATCCAAAAAAAACTTCTTAGAGAATGAACTCAAGTTTGCTTAAGCAACACTATTTTCCATAAAGCATTTCATGTTGTCTGGTATTCATTATATTATTCTCTTTTATTTTGTTATCAGTTAAATTCCACATGTGCTTTTTTATTCTTTTGTTTGAGGTTGATGTCAGGATAATCAGTATTGTAACTCTGGTAGGTACAGTTTGCCCCTCTCGAATGTTTGCACAAGGTGGTCATTCATCTGGTGTTTTCAGACTTCTTTGGTATTCTGGGATTTAGTAAAAATAAGCAACAAGTGAGCAGTGATTTCTTTAGGCAAGTCCTTTAGGACCCTTGGGTTCAAGTTATCCAGGCTGATGGCTTTAAAATGTGCATCCTTAGTAGATATTATCTAATTCCCTCTTTTGGACCCTTTTTCCCCTCTTTGAAATAAAAATTGTCTAATCATACTTAGGTGATTAAAACACATCATGGTCAAACAGAAAACAGGTATTTATTTAATTTTTCTTTGTTTTCATTATTGCTATTAAGAATTTTGCCTTTGTCACTGAGAAATCTGCCTTCATTTTCTTTGATCTCAATATATTTAACTTTCTTCTGACAACTAGTTTTGCCAGCCATGACTTTTTCCTTTAGGATCTTTTGCCCTTTTGACACACCTTCTACTCTTTATACCTGCTAATCTCTACAGTTTGGTTTATGTTTGATAAATTTCAAGCATTCAGTATGTTACTGAACTGAGGCAAGCTTTCAGGCAATATTGTCTTTTTTGTTGATGATATGCTTTCTGGTCTTCTAACAAGTTCTTGAAGAACTCTCCATTGTCTTTCGTATTTTTTGTCTGCATTTTTCTTATTAGCAAATTTCTCTTATAATTTTCCCAATGTAAAATATATCTGTCTGGAAATACCCAAGTACTTTTGTTATTTGGACTGTACTGTGTTTGCCTACATGAAATAAATAGAAACTGTCATGACCTGCAGTTCCTGATCAAGTATTGTTTTACTATTCAGAATTCAATTCACCTTTATCCGTCATAAAGAGTTACCACATACAGATACCTCATGGATTTGTTCCCCTTTAACAGGCAGCTGCTTCATCATTCCCTTTTTTTCTTTGACGTTTCTGGTGGCTCACAGCCTTCTGCTCTCTCCCTAAAAACTTCCTTTGGATCTTGCTTGTTTTACGGACCCCTCAATGTTCAGGATCCTGCATTTCTGACATATCAAAACTTAGCCATGAGCTATCAGAGATCTGAGTTAACTTATTTATCTGATTTATCTTATAATATTATCTGATTTATCTTATAATATTACCCAGCAATGCTTCCATTATAAAATTACTTTCTTCTGGTGTGGTCAATAGGGACTGCAGCTCCACAGATTGAAAATTCCCATTTAAGGCAATGTACTCAGTCAACTAGGGAAAGCTAAATTTAAGATGTCTCTGTTAAGCCTGTTGGGTCTTTCTGATTAACAAAGTACAGAAACCTTTATATTCTACATCTGAAGGAGTGAGATTTATGAATTCACCAACAAATGATTCATAGGTTTAAAAAATAAAGTAAGCAAAAACTTCCTATAATTAATTACTGAAGTGCTAAGACTGAGTAGCTGGCGCTCAGGAGGTACAACATTCCAGAGTTCGAGTTGTTGCAAATTAACTCTGCTGCCTGCACATATGCATTTTCTTTCCTAGTTTCTCTTTACCTGCAAACTTTACTCACAGCATAACTGTACCGTATTAAAGGTGCACGATGTGTAACATAACCAAGTTAGATATGACTTGACAAAAAAAAACCAATTTAAATGCTCACAGGTTAATGAGATTTGGGGTTCATAGATTTTGGGGCTGAAAGGGGCCACTGTCCCAGTTTGTCTGACCTACTGTGTGACAAGGGCCACCTAATTCCAGGCAGCAGTTTTGCAGCATGGAGAACTAGAATTATTTTACACTTAGACAAGTGAATGATACCGTGGCTGCTAACTTGCTGTTGAACTACTAGAGCATGTCACTTAAACATCCCATCTGCATTTAAAGGCTCCAAGAGATGATGAATTTACCACTTCCCTGGGTAATATGTTCCAGTGATTAATTACTCTTTCACTGTAAGGAATTTGTGTCCTATTTTCAGTTTACATTTCTCTACTTTGCACTTTCAGCCAATAGATCTTGTAGGGCCTTTCTCTGATACAGTTGTTCATATCATGCCTCTCCACTTCAGAAGCTTTAAAAACTGGTCTCTGTTTCTTTGAGGGCTTAAACTGATTGAACTCTTTACATCTCTTGTTAGAAGATGTGTTTTCCAGAACCTTTCCAACTTTTGGTCTGTTTTAAAATGTGAATTCCAGAGCTGGACACGTTGCGTAGGGTTCTCACCAAGCCATGTGTGGAGGCAATACTGCTATGTTTAACCCAAAGCATTACTATTTTTAGCATGGAATTAAAGTGATTTTTTCCCTGCTTTTTGCTGCCATATCATGATCCCTGTAGCAGATTCCTGTGATCCACAGTCCACCTCTGCAGTGTCAATCTTTCTCGTGCGCATACCCCTGCAGTTAACAAAGGTCGTTTTTGTGGCAGAATTCACTTCATTACAGCAAAAGTAAATAAAGCCTGTCACCACTCTAGCAATGAGCGTAGGTGCTTACCTTGGAGCTGAGCTGCGTGGGTAAATATACACTGTCTTTAAAATACTGTGAGTAGCCAACTGGATCGCATCCATGCGAGTGCGTCAGAAAGAAATCCTAACAGCCTATTGTTTCACTTGTGCCTGTGTCTTTAATGATTGCCTGATACAAAGAAGAAAAAGCTATTATCAAAGGCAGCTTTTAGGAGTAACTTTACATGTGGGATGCAATTACAGTGTGAAAGAACACTGGCTTAATAGTGACAGACAGTGACTAAGAGATCTGATTACCAGGGAACCAGCTGCCAAAATCACATCCAGGAAAAAAGCGTGGGGGGAAAAAAGCTTTCAGACTGTCCTGCATATTTGTCAATCCACAATCAGTGATACTGGCAAACTGCTGTGCACGCCGGTTCGTCCTCGGATGGACTTGTGCAGCCTCCTGTGTCCCTCAGACGCCGGTGCATCTCGCTTGCATCCCCCTCGTTGGAGCCTGGGGCGCAGGACGGGCGGGAGGCACAGCCCAGCGCTGCGACCTGCGTGCCTACATCTCACCCAGCTTCGGAGCTGCTGGGAGAAAGGCGGTGCTGCGTGCTTGCTCATCCTGCTCTCAGGCCAGTGGTGCCTGGGAGATGGCTGGCTGGGGGCTCGGCACTGTGTCTGCTGGCGTGGCGGGGAAGGGATCAGGTGCCGGCAGTTTTCTCAGCAGTCCCCTGCGCTGCCTGTCTCCGTTCCCGTTTCAGCCGGGTCTGCTCTACCCCCGTGTTGTTCCTAACTGAGGTGCTGCAGGGCATCATGCTAAAGTCTGGGCACTTAAATTCCGGATGCAGTTTAAAGCACTTGCAAAACTGTGCCCGCTGTCACCTGGCTGCTGGCAGTGTCTGAAGCCTGCCCCTGATATTCTGGCCCTTGGTATTTAAACTGTTGGCTATTTTTCTATGAAGACATAACTCTGACAAACAGTATAGTTCATCCCTTTTTTCATTTTGACATGGCCTGTCCTAGTACCACTTGCCATCTCATACTGAAATGTTTAATGCTTTTTCCGCTGTGGATTTTTTCAGTCTGGCTTTGCTGTGAGCCCTGAGGGTCCAGGATGTCACAGCAAACCTACAGAAGTCACCACCACACCCTCGGGACTGTCCGGGCTTGCTCTCAATTCCTGGAATCACTTCAAAATGACTGTTTTCAGCACACCTTGTAGCATGCCCCCAAGCTACCTCTTGGACTTCGCATCCCTCCCCTCTTGCCTCGTGTTTTATTTTGGCCTCTCCACTCTGCTCTCCTCCTGATTTTGCTCAGTGTTTCACAGACTTGCTGCAACCGACTCTCCCTTCAGAGAGTTTATGTGCTCTGCACCGCAGGGAGCCTTATTGCTGTCCTCTTTTACGCTTCTTTTGCCCTTAGCCTCAGGCATTACCATTCAATTTGTTGATAGCAGCAATGGGATGGTGGCCTGGGAGAGGGTCAGGAGGGCTTCGGGGGGCTTAGACCATCCAGTTCACAGTGAACCCCTTTTGTGAAACTGCCGGCATGGTCCCTGGCATGTGCCAACCATCTCTCCTAGGCACAGTTTGGTGGGGAGAGCCAAAGCCCTCGTTTATTTTACTGTTATAGAGATAGCCCCGGTCTCAACACAGCCCTGCATCTGCTCTAGGCTCGTGCCTTACCAGTCGGGAACCGCTGGCTTTGCTAGCGCTCTCGCTTGTGTCTGCCTTGGCTGACGAATCGCTCACGCAGAGTTGTGGCATCTTTACGCCCTGTTTTAATACTGCTACTTGTCAGTGGATACATGAGTCAGTACATCGTCAGCTGCATCCTGCCGCTCTCATCTGGGGCCCAGTCTCGAGGCTCTGATCTGCAATCTATGCCGAAAAAGTCAGCACTCCTTATTGTTTCCTTTTTCGTGTGCCTGCCTCTGGACCGCGAGAGATTTCAGATGTTTCATTTCGCTATGTGTCTTTTTTGCTTTCCAGTGTGTTTCCCAAGTTGGATCCTAGCGAATGAGCAGGTCAGGTTCAAACTCATTTGGGAGGTCGAGGGAGGTCCTCCGGGGCAGGCACTGCTGCACCTCCTCATCTCTCCGTAACGGCGCCTGGGTCCAACCTGGAGCTGTGCTTTCACAAGAGTGTTACGCTGATGGGGGGCGAGCTCTGAAAGACGTGCCCCCACTCCCTGCATCCCTCGTCCCAGACCAGCGACTACATGACCTTGGGATGAGCCACTGCAAGGGCTGCTCTGAAAGAAGCACAACCCTACAGTTACTCCCAAAAAGCACTAGACCTAGCAACCGGCAAAGTTGGATGGGTGTCCACTCAGTGTTTTTCTTTTTTATGTATCCATATCTAAGAACAACTTAAGGAAAAAAGTGTTTGGTCACAGCGCTTTTTTTTTTATTTGAGCATGGAGAGTGAAGATCAAGTGTGGAAAATCAGATGCAAACATTTTGTTTTTGAGATCTTTTGCATAACTTTAACAAGATAACCAACCACAGAAATGCCAGCAGGACTGTCTAGGTAGGTCAGTCTTTCTAGAAACATGACTCCTGATATTTTATTTGCCACAAAATTTCTGTGCCACGGTTTGCAATATGAAGAAGTATTGGCAGGTAATTTGGGTAATTTAGCCATGCTGCTTCATGTTCCATCGCCATTTTTCTTTTGAGTATCTCATGTCACTTGGAAACACAGTAATATTGTCATTTCATGATGTATGCTGTGTTTTGGATGCTGTTGCAGTTTTTTTGTTCCTGTCTTCTTTTACAACCAGCAGATTAGATCCGGAAAACACACTTTATATTCTGATAACGGAGGAGGAGTGAAATCCTGGTCCAAATGAAGTCAGTGGCAAAACTCCCGTTGACTTCAGTGGGGATAGGATTTCACCCCATCTTGTGTTGCCTTGCCTAAAAAAGGAAAAGAGACCTGATCCAAAGCCTATTGTAGTCAATGGAGAGATTCCCAGCGATTTTAATGGGCCTGTATTTGGTCCAGCATGAGGTTATTCAGTCACCTCCAAATTTTACAGGAATATAGCACTTGTGTTCCTTTCTCCAAGGACTAATAAGCTTTCTCTGAGTTAGATACATTTCTACACATTTCTTCTCCTGAAGCATTTGGGTGTACTAAGAAGTTCTTTCCTTTTTTTTTTTTTTCTTTTCCCTAGTGTTTCTTTTCAGACACTGTTTTGCCTTGTGGCGATTCTAAATCATCACAAAACAAATCAACACTGAACAACGACCAGGATATGTAAGTTTGGGTTTATAGATTCCAGTTCCGTGAACTTTGCTTTAATAAACTTACCCCCTCTTTGTAGCAGAAAGCACAAAACATGGGCAGCTTGGTGAACTTGAAACCTGGTTCTGATTCTGACCTACATTTAAAAGCTAAATTTGAGTCTGATAAAGTTTTAAAAACACTGGTAATGTGGAAAAGATGCTTCACTGCTCCCTTTGTATTTTTAACCTTCTTTCCTATTAAAACTGTAAACAGTTTTATATTATTGCAGTGAATTCTTCTCTAATTTACTCCAGTGTAAATCCAGAGGAATGTTTCCGAGGGCAGGAGAGCCGTTCTGCATTCGCACTGGGGTGTGCGACGTGGGCTCTGTCAGGCTGTTTCCCCCTTCCTCTTCCTTCTTTCACTGTTTGCATTTGATAACCCTGGGCAAAAAGTGTTGTTAAATGATGCACTGGTTCCAGTGATGGTCGGTTGTCTCTACCATTCACCATCCCGTGGTTCTGAGGATCTAAGTGCCTGTGATATAACCAGAATGATTTGGGCTAAAAAACCTGATGGATTCTGTTTACCCCCCCAAAATCTCAAAATATGACTATTTATTTTCATTTTTACATTGGAAGAAAAACAAAACCTCAAGCATTTTATGAAAAGCTTTTTGTGGGTTAAAACATCTGTTTTCGCCTCACATGTCAGGGTCTGATTTGAATCTCTCGCATAATTTTTGATAAGGCAGATGGACTGTCTCCCTCTCCCTCTTTCTCACACGCAGACATACACATGCAGATTGTATCTGCTTTGGATTTCAGAAACTTTCATATCAAAACTTTTTTTTAAATTTGAAGAAATTTTATAAGAAATGTTTTGGTCCACTTAAGAAACTAGCTTTAAGTTAATGTGTCTGAAGAGTTAAAGGAACATTGGGTTTTTGATTAAATGTCTCTAGTTAGTTTGTTTTCTTGCATAAGGAAATTAATTTCAGTGGAGAATTGACTTTTACTGAGTTTCACTCCAAAAGTAAAAATGTTCTGTTGAAAATCTTGCATTTTTCTCAATTTTTTTCCCTTTCCCTTCCACATTTTTCTTCATAGTTTTCCCCACAGTAGTCTATAAAAATAGTGAGCATCCCAGTGGGTTTTTTAGGTTTTGAACTAAATCAGTTTCTTGTTCACTTCATGTGCCAATGAAGAGCACAGATCTGTTGTCTTTTGGCTGATAGATTCTTGTCTCGTTTATTGATCTAAGCATCAGTGCTCACTCTTACAGCGAGACTCCTCAAGCCTAGCTGCATAGACCTGAAGTTGTATCTGAAAATCAAAATATTCACCTTCAGCTCCCAGCCAGAGAATTACACATCTCCAGCATATAGCCCTGACTGCTGAGTCTACTGTAGGATAAGATAAATAGCTTCTCGGAGGTGGCTGCTTCTCTCTTTGACCCTAAAGGAACCTAGGGATTAGTTCAGGCTTGGACATCTAAATCTCAGACATGTAAGCTATGGCAGATGAATCCTACACAAAGTCCTTGGAACTGTTAATTCGCTTCCTGGGAGAATCAGCTTGTATCTGCCACTTGATGAAATTATTTGGTTTATTTAGTTACTATATGAAATTCTTGTAAACATGAAATTGCAAACTAAAGAGCCTTTGTGCCTCATGTGGATTCTTTTCAGAGATAAGAACACTCTCTTTACGCCTGCTCTATAAGCAAATTTTATACATGGTGGTTGCTTTCTTCCACCTCAGGAAGAGAGATACTTCTCCTGGGAAAAGTTGCAACATGATCCAAAGTCCAAGTCTTACCATCGACTTCAATGACTTCTGGATTATGGTCAAAAGTGTTTAGTGTTTTTTTCAGCATGAAACCCCAAAAGTGAATTTTTCTATTATTCAGAAGATAAAAGCTGTTCTCAAATGTTAAGGACATTGTGATTTTTAACTGAAAAGTAGTGCAATAAATTATACTGGGAAAGTTTTTTTTTTCCTCTAGCTTCGTATGTCTGGCAGTCAATAATTGTTCATTAATAAATACGCATCTGTAGGCAACAGGATTACATCCGAAATGAAAGTATTTTTTTTCCTTCACAGATTAGATCCTAGTTAGAAACCAATAAACAAAAAATAAAATCCACCAAGATATTGTTTGGCTGATCTTCTGTTTCTAATATTGCATAGAAAAAAAAAGTTGACAAGTTGCTTTCTATAACCGAAATCATTGTTTTGTTCTTTTAAAATCTTTTTAAAGCAAAAGTTCCAAAGGCTTAGACTGTATTTACATATTTTTAGCAGCTTTCTGTAGTTAATTTTTGTCATGTTATCAGCACTACCTCTGTAGTTAATTTGGCTTGTAGAAAGCCATGATTAATGGGCCTTTGCTATAGCATTAATTTTCAGCCACAACCCCTCCTTGCCCTTTGGTATTATGTTAATTACTGGAAAAGAACCGTGAAATCGTGTATGGCACAGAGCTGTGGCGTGGCAAAGAACAACAACCAGAACTGAGGTCCTGAGATGTGTCCAAACAGGAGAATGAGAAAGTATCTGACCGGGCTAATAGAACCAAAAACTTAAGGGGTTTTAGGGATTAGGCAATTCTAGTTTATTCTGGACAAGTGCTCCATCTTACTGCTTTCTTTGCCAATGGTAGCTTTTGGTAGGTCTGAAGAAAATTGCTGGGCACTTCTTTTCAGTCCTTGAGAGGACACTTAATTTGAAAACACTTATCTCAGTAGATTGTCTCCCCGACCAGACTGCTGTAAGGGCTGTTGGTTCTTGATCCAAAACCAACTGGAGTCATTGCAGTGAGTTAGGGTTTAGATCTACCCTGTTCTTATGGAGAAGATAGTCCTAAAATGGTCACCCTTGGAGAAGTGATTTGCTGTATGAAAAAAAAAAAGCTACTTAATAATCCTGTGAGCAAACTGCTAGAATAGCAAACAAAATAATTTAGTGATGAGGCCAGAATTATTATTTATTACTACCAAAATAAATGTGAATATGATAAGTCTTAGTAGAAAAGAGAAAGATTTTCTTTTTAACGTGGGGAAATATTGCAGTAGGCAAAATTAGACTTGTCTGAAACATTTTGTTAACTAAATATCCAGTTCCTCACCTGATCATTACTTTAAATAAAGTAAGAAAATGAAGTGTTGCCCTGTTTATATAAATTTGGCCAGAACTATCAAAGAACTTGGGCTCCTAGGATGGGTCTTGCCAGAAAGTAAAGAGCTGAGTTTAAGAGTGTGAGCCTCAAAGCCTCTTTGGAAATATATGGGTGTCTAATGTTTGTGGGTAGGTACCCGTCCTGGCTTTTACATGTAAAGCTCCTATGCAGCTACATTTCTTATCCTGCAGATGCCAGAGTAACACAGGGAAGTCCTTCTGCTTAAGTCCAGCTGGGATTCTCTAGCCAAGGGGACATTCTTGATCCCATAGGCATGCTCAAAACAATCTGGCCATAAGCTGCCACAAAACCCACACAGTTGTCACGACCAGGTCAATTAAAGAATACACAATAAAAATGGTGCTACCTATTGCTCCTTATTTATGAGCAATGAGAGTAGTTACCCAGTCTGTGGGTGATTGGGGTTTCATGCCTGCCTCCTTCAGAGGGGATCCTACATCTCCAATCCTTGAAAATGTCCTGCCCACCAGGCTGCTTGGGAAAAAGGAAAAAGAGGGGCAAGTCGTATTTCACCCTGATTTTGAGACTGCTCCTAGAGGCAGAAAAAAAATGCTGAATTCAGCAGGAAAAGATTAAAGAGGGAGAGATAAAGCAGATGGTGCACCCTGCTCTTCCATGGGCTGTTTTAGTGGTTGGTGCTGAAGTTCACAAGCAGCGGACAGGACCCAGAACTCACCTTTTTTTCACAAAAATGCCCTGCTTTCTGGATTGGAGAGTCATACCCATCAATCCCCATAGGCAGTTGCCCCCAAATGAGGTGTTGCCCCTCTGAACTGCCTAGGTGTGAATTGGGCTGTAGGGCTCAAGTCAGTTCTCATGTTAGCACAAGGGGTGATGTCCCCCAGCTGTGTGAAAGGAGCAATGGGGGGCTATGCAGATACCTCAGGCACTTGGCAAGACTTGCAACACCCCTAAGTGACAGCAATGATGGGTTCACCATCCCTGATCTCACCGCAAGTGGCCTTGTGAGCTTGTGAAGGACAGCTGTCACCAGCAGAGAAGGGAAGACAGGAGATTGAAGACAAAAAAGTAGATATTACATTGAGAAATGCTGGGACTTTGTAACTTTTCCAGTTTAAGTGCTAGACTTTCCTCTCTGAAGCCAAGAAGTATCATTTCAGTCTCTCCCACTGATGATATAAGACTGCTGCATGACACATAGCCTTTATAAAGCATCAAACTTCTAGCAATATGATAGTTGTTTTTATCACAATGCTCCCAACAAACGGCACATGCTGTTAATATGAATCTATCTTTCAGCAGCAGATATTTCAGGCACTGTTAGTAACATAATCTCATGATGTTGCCATAATAGAGTATGCTGCAGATCCAAATCTTACTGGAGTGAATTCTTTCTTTGGTTGTTTTCCTGTAGTTCTTCTTGGCTTCAGTGGGACACGTGCCCATATACTGTGAATATGCTCAGCCTTGTTAATCTTTGCACAGCGCTAGGTCTCTGTTAGCCTAAATTTGTAGGCTCAGAGATGCTGGAAGAGTACTGCAGGTAATGGCGTGGGTTGGGGGGCACTGCAGAGGAAAGGGGGAGCAACAGCAGGTCTGACCAAGAAATAAAACGGGACAGTAGCAAGGTTGTTGTGCTCGAAAGAGTGTGTAACAACACACCTGAGCGGGGTTAAGGGTGCAGCATGCCGAGGGCAGAGGAATCCCCGGGTTCCCAGTACAGCACTCCCAGGGGAGCCTGCGCTGCGCTCAAAGGGCTACTTGTGTTAATGTTGGCTGCAGGGTACGGCCAAGAATCACCTGTCTTTCTTGGGCAATTAGCTATATCCCTTTGCAGTGTCTATACTAACAAATTAGCAGTGCCAGAGGTCTTGCCTTGGCCCTGAATGCCGCTGTTTCTGTCATTAAATTGTTAGAGCTGTCCTTGGGCTTGGGCTTACTGAAAGCCTCTCGTACTATTCCTGGTCCTGGTTCAGGAGTTAGCCTGGGCCAGGGACCATTGAAAAGGCAGTTTGGATGTGGCCTCCCCATTTTAGAGGCCAGGAGAGTTTAATAAATGCATGTGGCCATGTTATGACAGCATGCTTCTGCTCCCAGGGCCAGAGAACGGGGCCTGGAGCTGCCCGGGTTATTGGTAGGGATGTAGTCATTGCATCTGAGAGCCTCCTGCAACCGTGAGGCTCTTACTTTTTCTACTATGATGCAAAGAGCAGATGAAGTAAGACCAAACCAGGCACTGATAACATTTTTCTTTTAAAAATTCTTTAAAAATTACATTTTTGCTAAGTAAAGAGCAAGGCAGAGAAATTTAAAGGTCAGAGGAATTCAAAGAAAGGTGGACCTACTGTATTAGGCAATTAAAATTTTGCATGTGTTTAAAGAATTAAGAAAGCTGCAGAGAATTAGAAACAACAGAAAGTCAGTATATAAAAGTCTACGTGTTCGATAAACTAGATCTGGAAGATCTTCTGAAATATCAGGTCAGTTTTACAAATTAATGTGTCGCCAATATTTGTATGAACATGTCTAAAAGTGTTAATCCAATACTTATTCGTTCGTGACCTTTACTGTATGTGCGCTGTCTTCTGCCAGGAACCCCACTAATTTAAATGGAGTTAATCTAATACCAGATTGATGGGACACACAGCTGAACTGGGCACAATACATGCTTAAGGACTATGCTTACGTTTGGTGTTGCAGTCCAGGTAATTGTTAATTCTTTGAAGATGAAATGAATAACATTACAGCTTTATTAAGTCCTCTGCATTTGTTAATCTCACACTCTTTGTAATCCTAATTAAGATCTTTTTCCAGTATATGCCTCTGTTGCCCAAGTCCTATGTGTATATAACACACAGTTTTATACTCAGTTATTTGAAAAAAAAAACCAAAATGACTTCACTACTGTGGCCTGAGAAAACAGCTGCCTGTAACTATCAGTGGAGGAACATTTATGCTGACCAAAATACTCTAATAACTAGGTCGTTGCTGTATTACTCCAGTTTTGTTGTAAAACTTGACCACTGTGTTACTCTGACAATGTCGAAGGTATAGCCATGCTATGGTGTGGCCATCATGATTATAAGGTCTATTCAGTTACCGGGAATCTGGACATTAAATGAGACAGTGGCAGAGAGAGACCTCTGATTTATCCACTTTTTGCTTCTGTGAAAATAGTGGAGTGCTTCTAAGCCCTCCTTTTCCTTTCCAAACCTCCTTGCCCTGGACAGCAGTGCCTGAGCGGGCTCCAGTCTGGGTTGCCAGACCTCATCCTTCTTCCCACCAGTATTCTCTACTCATCTGACTGAGGCACATCTTTAATTTTTCTCTTCTCCCGGTGTGCGTGAAAACTCATGTGATAGATCCCAGGTGTATTTGTGGTGGACACACTGTGGGTGTTGAGGCAGCAGAGAGGAAAGGGTTGATAGCATTAAATTGCAGCTGCAGAGGAATCACCTCACTGGGCTCCAGACATATTACACCGCACGCTCTTGGGACAGAGTGGCTCCCGAGTGGCTAGAAGATGTTGTTGGTTTATGAGACTTTAGGCTGGAGAGCATCTCTGGCATGTTGAGCCACAGAATGAGAAAGGCGGCACGTCCGAGGTGCAGGTTGGGCTGCAGGGGCATATGGGTGACCCCCAGCAAATGTCTTCTCCAGGAGACCTCATCTCACGAATCTGCATTCTCTGTTCACACCAACTAACTCGAAGCAGAGCCCAAAGGAAGAAACTGTGATTTGCTGACCGGAGTTCAGAGCACATCTTTTCCACGACACCCATGAGGCCCCAGTCCCGAGCAGTTCAGGGAATAAGGGTTTTCTCTTCTTCTTCTGCTTTTCAAAGCTAGTAATTCAACATTACGTTCTGCCACAGACCTGAGTAAGAGTGGAAGTTTAACCACTTCCATACTGTGTCTGCTTCAGTCAAGGGTTTAGCCTGAGCCCGTTTGCAAATAAATCAATGCAACAGAAGACCTTTCTCTTAAATACATTTAATCTGGGGCTGTGTATTAAAAAGAAAAAAAGTGAGAAGCCACAAAACCCATTCAAAGACTGGCAGGTAGAGCTAGTAAGTGTTTTCTTTTTGCAGAAAGAAATAATGCTCAGTCAAACACCTACAGAGTGTAATTGTACATGACAGTCCATGTCAGAGTTCAGCAATGAAAGTTGAAGTGAATCTTTTTTTGTTGTTGTTTTTTTTTTTTTAAGCTGGGAATCATCCATCAGCCTAATGAGTAACAGGGTCTTGTTTGTTTGTTTGTGTTTTGTTTTGGTTGGTAGGGAGGACACGTTCTTTTGTTCTCACCATTTTGTGCTGGCTCCGGTCTCTGAATGCTACCTCCGCATTGACTTTGACAGATTCAGCTGGAAAAACAGACGCATTTTAACTAGCGGTGCCCAAATACCAGCTATGTGATATGATTCACTTTGCGGAGGAGGAGAATGGTTTGTTTAAATCACTGGCTGGTTTATGCCTGAAGGACGCCTGTTACGGAGGAGGTTTCACCTGCTAAATCTACACAACCGCTTTTCTTTCTAAAGGAGTGTTTTTGACAGTCGTCACATACACACGTGCTGTATAAATGAACTGAGGTCTGCCTTATACACTTTGAATTATAACCACGCTGTGGTGCTATTAATTGTCTTTGCTATCAGTTTGCTCAGAAGTTTGATCCTTGAGCACAGCCCCAAGAAGAGAGGCACATCTTTTCAGACAACAACCTAGAAAAACACATATTTCTTCCAGAGAAGAAGTGTAAATACTTTTCACTTTAAAAGATTATCTAATTAAGCAGTCAATGAATGTTAGTTTTAAGACTTCAGTGTATTCAAGTCCTCTTAGCACACAGTTTTGCTAATTTAGTGTGCTGGCTGATTGGGGAGGGTAGAAGACATGTTAGAAATCAGAAATGGCATGATTTTAGTGAACAGGGAATGATTATTCACTGTTTATGATAAAGCAAAACATGAAGGGGCTTCTGAGAAGGTGATGGGATGGCAAGTTCAAATAAACAGTGCATAGTTAAACTGTGGCACTTATAATCCTGAAAGTTTATGTGAATTTAAGCAAGCAATTAGATGAATTCATGGAAAAAAGGTACTCAAAGGCTAATAACGTGAAGAAATAATCTCTGGGTTAGGAAGTCCTGACGCCTCTGATTTCTGGCAGCAGGAAAGAAATGCCAGAACAGGCATCAAGATTCGTTTCCCCTGTTATTCTGCACTTTCTTAGTCATCCTCTACTGATCATTCAAGAGGATGAAGTTCATGACCTGCTATGCCACCTGGACGTTCACAAGTCTATGGGGCCGGATGGGATCCACCCGAGGGTACTGAGGGAGCTGGCGGAGGAGCTTGCCAAGCCGCTCTCCATCATTTACCAGCAGTCCTGGTTAACTGGGGAGGTCCCGGACGACTGGAGGCTCGCCAATGTGACTCCCATCTACATGAAGGGCCGGAGGGAGGATCCGGGGAACTACAGACCGGTCAGCCTGACCTCGGTGCCGGGGAAGATCATGGAGCGGTTGGTTTTGAGGGTGCTCACGAGCCATGTCCGGGACAACCAGGGGATCAGGCCCAGCCAGCACGGGTTCATGGAAGGCAGGTCCTGCTTGACCAACCTGATCTCCTTCTATGACCAGGTGACCCGCCTAGTGGATGAGGGAAAGACAGTGGATGTGGTCTACTTGGACTTCAGTAAAGCCTTTGACACTGTCTCCCACAGCATTCTCCTAGAGAAGCTGGCGGCTCACGGCCTAGACAGGTACACTCTTCGCTGGGTAAAAAACTGGCTGGACGGCCGAGCCCAGAGAGTTGTGGTGAACGGAGTTAAATCCAGTTGGCGGCCGGTCACGAGCGGTGTTCCCCAGGGCTCAGTACTGGGGCCGGTCCTGTTCAATATCTTCATCAATGATCTGGACGAGGGGATGGAGTGCTCCCTCAGTAAGTTTGCAGACGACACCAAGTTGGGCGGGAGTGTTGATCTGCTGGAGGGTAGGAAGGCTCTGCAGAGGGACCTGGACAGGCTGGATCGATGGGCCGAGGCCAACTGTATGAGGTTCAACAAGGCCAAGTGCCGGGTCCTGCACTTCGGCCACAACAACCCCACGCAACGCTACAGGCTTGGGGAAGAGTGGCTGGAAAGCTGCCCAGAGGAAAAGGACCTGGGGGTGCTGGTTGACAGCCGGCTGAACATGAGCCGGCAGTGTGCTCAGGTGGCCAAGAAGGCCAAAGGCATCCTGGCCTGTATCAGGAATAGTGTGGCCAGCAGGAGCAGGGAGGTGATCGTGCCCCTGTACTCGGCACTGGTGAGGCTGCACCTCGAATATTGTGTTCAGTTTTGGGCCCCTCACTACAAGAAGGACATGGAGGTGCTGGAGCGTGTCCAGAGGAGGGCAACGAAGCTGGTGAAGGGCCTGGAGCACAAGTCTGATGAGGAGCGGCTGAGGGAACTGGGGTTGTTTAGCCTGGAGAAGAGGAGGCTGAGGGGAGACCTCATCGCGCTCTACAACTACCTGAAAGGAGGGTGTAGCGAGGTGGGTGTTGGTCTCTTCTCCCAAGTAACCAGCGATAGGACAAGAGGAAATGGCCTCAAGTTGCGCCAAGGGAGGTTTAGATTGAACATTAGGAAAAATTTCTTTACTGAAAGAGTGGTCAAGCCTTGGAACAGGCTGCCCAGGGAAGTGGTGGAGTCACCATCCCTGGAGGTATTTAAAAGACGTGTAGATGAGGCCCTTAGGGACATGGTGTAGTGGGCATGGTGGTGTTGGGTTGACGGTTGGACACGATGATCTTAGAGGTCTTTTCCAACCTGTATGATTCTATGATTCTATGATCACAGACCCAGATGAATCTCTGTGCTCTTCTTGCAGAATGAAGACCATAAGCACAAGAGTGAATATAAACTGGTCTTAAAGTTATATCAAGTACAACATAAATTTGGAGTGCTACTTCACCTAACGTTGCCAATTTCATGCTACATCTTGTGAGCAGTTGAGCTTAACTTGGTTCACACAAGATTTGTGAGTCAAATTTTCTTCATTTATGTTTCTCTGTAATTTTAGGTTGATACCAAATTCCTCCACATCTTTTTAAGTAAGCTGATTTCTAATATTATTCTGTTGTAAAAATAGATACCTTGAGAGATTAATCACTTTGGAATTCAAGTAAAGGAGAAAGATTCTCTCTATACTTTATGGTATTATAGTAACTGGTCACCTGACAAAAAGAACATAATATTTATGCAATTAGTTTGTTGCTTTTTTTCTGATTGTGGAAATTGCTTTGGGGTAATTTTCTTAAATGTCATTTGAAGAAGAAATTGACTTTTTGAGTTTAAAAAATAGAGAAAACATTCTACAATAATGGATGTCAAGTTAATATTATAAGGTTTCACAATATCTTTAAATTAAATTCAACTGTGTTAACCAGTATACAAAAGGTCTGACTTTCAACTAGTCTTCAACTAGTGCATATAGTAATGTATCCTATATATCCCTTATCTTACACACACATATACATATATATAGGCATTCATGTGTGTAAGCACATGGACATATTTTTTATACCTACACTATATGTATATGAATGGTATAGAAATGATATATAAATTGCAAACCTGAAAAGAAAATGAAAAAATATCGCATATCAAAGAAGGCAGGTGACACTTTCCCCTCATCATAGAAAGGACTTTCAAAAGTTATCTAGTGTCAATACCTGTTCTCAATACAATATTAGTTTGTTGACTTTTTTCATCATAGCAAAAGGCTTATTGAAAACAAGTTTTCCCAATCTCTTGTCACTACTACTTTTGACAGATATATATTTTGTTATTACAGTTTTAGCAGAAAACTATCATTCTATGGGTCTGATAATGGCAAATGTGTCTGTTAATATGGCAAATTATATTTGGAGACAGCATGTGCAATACTAAATGCCAGAACACCAATGCGACCCATCTGCCCAATATGTAAAGTATAATAACACCATTCTGAAGTGATGATATGTTTACATACCCTTGTAACAGGATTAAAGTTTTCTTAATTGTCCCCTGCTTGAACCTAATGTAATGTTTTTGGTGTGTCCTATAGAATAATATTGAAAGAATGAACAAATCAGTGGCGGAACCTTCTGAGATTTGCCTAATTACAACTCAAATTGTTCCCATATTGGAAATTACATGCATATAATACCTTTTGGGGCACAGAATAGAAGAAGCATATGAAGGTCAGCCAACAGTGCATTGCAATGAGTTCTGTCTTCATGAACTTCTAAAATGTCTTTTTCATGCAATGAGACACATTAATTTACTAGAAACAGATTTCAGAATTGTTTTATCCGATTTTGGAAGGCTTATTTCTGCAATCCCCATAAACCTGTTGCAGAAAATGTAAATTGCAGTTGCCCTGAATTTAGTTAAATCACCACAAATAGAAATAATTCGGCTAGGTCATGTGTGGGATTAGGATGCTTGCTGCTGCATTTCAGGTACATGGTTCATTTTGAAAGATTCTCAAGAGTTTTACAGACCTTCAACTAGATCTTGACTCATGCATCATTCACAACAGCCCAGTGAAATGTAGGGGATTCTTGGATAGGTCAAAGAGTACCAGCTGCATCCAGCTGTGTGTTCCCATGACACTGTTGCATGTTTGTGATAGGTGAACATACGATAGTTTTTCTTTTTATTCCACTCTAGCCTTTTTACAGCACAACTGCACGTTAACCAACATGATGACTTCTTGCTAGCCTAGAAGTACGGACCTCACTGAGCAGAACTGTGTGTCTGAGAGCAGAGAGATACTTGCAGAATGACTAAGTCTTTGGGGAATGCCTTAAGGATCAGTGAGGTCTTGCTGAGCTATTGATAATGACTAGTGTTTCAGGAGATCGAAATGACTCTTCTTGATTGACTTGATTGCTTCAAGTCAAAACCATCCCATGACAATCTGCTTCAAAAAGTGTACTGTGCAGTTTTAAGTGTGGTATTGTGCACTTATTCCAGGTATTGAAAATCATACAAGGCATTAAAATATGTTAGCTTCTATATATTACTGCAAGAAAGATTCTAACACCAGTATTCTAATAAAGTCCTGGTTTCATCAATGCTTACCCACGCTGCGAAGTATCTGAAGGCTTACATGTTAGAAACAGGCCCCATACCACCCTGCAACCATAAAACTAAACAATATACACAAGTGTTGTTTGCGTGTTTTTTTTATATAATTTAGCTGCTCGAAAGATGGGGTGCCAGCTCCAGAAGTAAGACAATGCAAAGGAGTGGATATGGTGCGTCATGGATATGGGTCAGGAAAGCATCTAGGAAGATTGTCCTATTACAGACAGAATCTGGCTGGGACATCCTCTGTGGTAGTGCAGTTCATGTACTGTATCTTAGGATCTTTTGCTTTCATATCTGAGTTTTGGCATCAGTTTGGTTCACTGGTAGCCTTTTTCCTTCCAAGATCAGTGCTGAATCCCATTCTAACTGTGAAAAAGGAAAAAAAGTCATTTGGCAGTGCTCCATGACCTTGATCTGCTCTGCTTGCAGGGTACAAATGAGAGCTGTGATTTTTTTTCTGAAAATTTAACTTTTTGAAATTTAGGGACTGAGAGTGCCAACCCAGACTCCTCGCATAGGTGAGAAGGGAAATGAAAATACAATTTTTCAGGATGAACAGCATATTTGATATATTATGATAGACTTGTACCTGCATATCTTGTGACCTCTGGGTAGCAGGGGTTTTCACATTGCATCGATACCATATAGGTGATGGGAATAACATGAACTGGTGCTAGAGGAGAGGATCAAACCTGAAGTCTATCACTACCAAAGATTTCTGCCTCATGTCGTTATATAGAAGCAGCAGTTTAAACTTCTTAATTTTCACCAAAGCTTTGCAGCTTTGCAGAGCTTTGGAGCTTAGCAGATGTTTAGGTTTTGACTTGACCTATTCTAGCAAGGAGGAGTGGGCAGGGAGTTCGTGCTCCTACCCGCAGCACAAGCGTGGATAGCATTAGGGTTTGGACTCAGTCCCATAACAGGATAACTGCAGCCAGACTCCCTGGGGTGCTCTGGATGTTTTGTGCTGAACCTGTTGTGCAGTCTGGCTCTCAAGCCAGCGTATCTGGGCCCGTCACATCAGCATAGTCGGTACTTTCAGACACGGAGCGCTGGCGTGGAGTCTCAGTGTCATTCCTTTCCCTGTTCTTGGCCAGCACAAGTCGGGCATTTGTTCATGACATGAACACCTTAGCGTTGCTCCAGGTCATGGTAGTTGGTTCAGCCCCATTGCTTGTTATCAGCAAAAGCAAGATGACCTCTTGCTGCTTCATTGGTGATACTAACTTGGGCTTGAAGGGTCTGGGTACATTGTCTGCAGTGCAGGCATAACCATTTCCAACAGGGAAAATGTTCATAATGTTCAAAATGTTCTTTGTTTCTTGAGATTTTTTTATGTATATTCTTGCCCTTAATGAACCTTGTAGCTGCAACAAAAGTTGACAGTTTAGTGGGCATTATCTCAGATAATCAGCTTTAGTAGCAAAATCAGGTCTCACAGCTCCCTTTGGCTTGGTTCAATGCAAAGGAGCATTAACAATTTAAGTTTAGTCTGAGCTAGTTGTTTAGATGGGGATTGCCAAGTTTATGTGCATGCTTCTGTGTAATTATAATTATGAAAATTGCTCTTCAGCTTGTGAAATGGTGGAGCCTTGCAGGCTTTTTTAATTAAGTGGCTGTCAAATATATATGCTGTTCCAATGCACAAATCCATGGCATTTAAAAAAATAAGTTCTTTTGAATGATCCAACACTCTTGCTGTACAATTATATTATGATTAAAATAATATTCATGTGAACTATGTTAATTGCAGTTAAGAAACACTAAAGGGATTTTATGAGAAATTATTGTCACAAGTTACATTTAATTTGATGGTATTACTCATTTACAAAGGAACTCCTTTGTTGTCCATCATTATAGTATTAGAGAATGAAATCCTCAGCATAACATAGGCAGAATTTCAGTTTCACACTTGGAACCACGTATGGAAGACAGATATCTTTAATCTAAACTAGTTATAAAAGGTCCTTAGGGGAGAAACTCCGGAGTACAATAATCAGGTAGGCTTTTGGTTGATATAATTTAGAGGAAAGGATGCCAAGTTTTCACAACATGATCTCCTGTCTGATCTTTCATGTCAGAATGGAGATAAAGTTGGTACAAAGCGTTCATTACCAATTTACCAGGATCATCAGTCCCCTTAAAATATTTCAGTCAGGAGCAAACTTGAACCAAAGAAGAACAGGCAGTGGGGTTTAACAGCAGGTTGGAGGGAGAATCTTAATAGTCCTTTAAGGTCTCAAAGCATACGAATGGAAATGTACTAAAAGTAACCCACTTGGGGGTGTAAAATGTGTCTTTTCATAGTTACAGGCTAATTTCCATGTATGCTTTTCATAATGCAAGAAAGAGCCATTTTCCTTTCTCTCTGATTAAAGCTGTCTATAAAACGACATGAAAAATATAGAAAAAATTGTAAATAGTAAAAAGGTTGAATGTGGTGAGTTGAAGTTCTGAAAGCTGGGAGGCTAGAGGGAAACCTGAAATGTGCAGTCTTGAATGCCTATGAATCTACGAACTAATTAACAAAGGCCAGGACTGTGCACTAATGTAAGTTAGTTACAGCCCCCTGAATCCAGCCGAAGCAACACCTGTCTTTAATATATAGAAAGAACAATTGCCATGAGGGACTTGAGTCCAGGATGCAATGATGGAAGCTCCACTTCATGCAGAGGGTAGTAAAGCTCCTAAAAATGATGGATGATAGCTGATGGTTTTCTAACGCAAAACACACTGGGTTTGACAATGAGTAATTTTATGCTGGATCTTGTTCTGATGGATATAGATAAATTAAATGCTGCGCAGCAGCCTTTAGTGGCTATGGGTCGGATGATCACCACCTGATTGCAAGTAATATGTAACTTATACTTAATATATTAAAAGAGAACAACCCCAACAACTAGCACATTTGTGGAAGTTAGGGAGAAGTGATGAATAAATTTGCCTCGGAGGAAAATGAAAATGAAAACAGGGAGTTCCTCAGCAAGAGTTTATTGTTTGGCGAGTAAGTCTTGATTCCACATTCAGAGGATGTAATTTGGTAAAATAAATTCTGGTCCAGTGGAGAAAGAAGGCTATAATCATCCCCAAATATCGGATATATAGGGAAAAAAAAAGAGAGAAAGTTGAAAACAACCCTGTATAAAGTAGGAATTATGAAATCTGTCTAATTGTTAGAAGAAATTAAACCTATTAGAGAAAAATCCCTGGTGAGAGGATAGGCATAAGGATATCAGGAACAGAAGAAACCTTCAGGAAGAGATAGGCTTAATGTTAGAGAGGCCAGACAAAACTGACAGTGATGAAGTAAAAAAGACAGAAGTAGTAAGGATTTCTCATCTCCATTTGGAAATATATACTGTGACATACTTTATCACCTTCCTAGCTCATCAGTACTGAAGGAAAACAATAGAGATCTGCTAGGGATAAACATTTTTATATCATCTGTCTTGGCTAACTTGCATCTAAGAACCCTGAAAGAGTTGGCTGAGGACATCTCTGTTTCACAGATGTTCATTTTTTAATAAGTCCTGAAATCTTGGGGAACCTCCAGAACAGAGGAGGAATTGCAATATTGTGCCAGCAATCAAATAGCAGAAGTGAGCCGACCCAGACAGTTGCAGGCTGGTATACCTGGCATCACCTTCCAGTCAAATAATGGACAGTCTGGTACAGGATTCAATTGACAAGAAATGAATTTTCACATGAATGTAACCAAAGTCTGAACAAATGGTTTAGGGAAATAAGCTGGGTTTTACTTTTTGAAATGAGAAATTAAATTGATTTTGGTAACAGCACAGACAGAGTGTGTGTTACAGAGTGTTTTAATCTGTACCAAGTGTTATTCTGACTAAAGGATCAGCACTACATGATATCAACAAGGTGAACTTTGAGTCTATTACGATCCACCTGACAAAAGCTTAAAAGACTTGTCAGTGGGTATCTTCATTAAATAGAAATTTCAGTAGAGCTCCAGAATGGTGGCTTCTGGCTCCAAAGCTGTGTAAAGTTTCCCTCACTGCTGTGGAAATAAGTGTGGATCTATTGCTGCCAACATTTCTGAAAGACACAAATAATGTCAGAGTGATCTCTTATGATGATTACACAGGGTAATCCAGATCATTTGGTCCAATAAAAAATAATTTGCTTAACTGAGCCAGAGATAGGAAGATATTTTTTCTCTTTGTTCTGTTCTGCTTAGTACCAGCCTATTGTTTCTGAAAAGAAAGATAATGAGTTGGAGATACTGAAAAACAAAAAAAAAACCAAGCCATAAGAATGCTGGAGAAAAAGACTTTTGGTGACAGAACTGAAGGAAAAGAGCAGTTTATTTTATTTTAAAATAATTAAAGTTCAAGTCACATTTAACAATATATATTTTATTGGAAAAAGCTGCTTTGTGGAATCAAAGCTCTGTTCATTTTTCTTTCACTTGACTGATTTTTTTTATTTGGCAGAATCTTCAGAAAGGTATTTTGAAGATGTTGATATAATTCATATTAACATTTTTGAAACCTTAAAGGCCACTTTTGTACTTTAAAATGGCTCATTGTTCTGAAATGTAAGCTAATTCTAATAATAGGCAGTTATAAAAACAGAAAATGGTATATTCTTCCCATCTGAGAATCCAAAAGTCCAAAGAATTATGAAAATCTTAATGTTCTCAGAATTTTACTTGTGAGCATTTTGAATATCTTAGATGGGAAAGATAGCTGCTTTGAAAAAAAAATTGTAGATTAGAAAAACATTGTTCTATTATGTAAGAGAGAGATGGCTTGATTATAGAATATGAATAATTTCAAACAAGGAAAGAGTACTATGAGAGAAAGATGAAAAGAATTATTTACATGACAAAAAGCTGATCTTTCGTACAACACAGCCATAGTAATTTTACTTATTATTTCTATACTGAATCCAATAATTTGTATGACTAAGGTTTAGCTTCTGGAAAGACATTCGGTTTTGAGTCAATGTCTTCAAGAGAGAGTAATCCATCATTTTCCTTGGTAAATAAATTCAATGATCATTGACTCATACTTTTAGTAAGATGCATTTTTCTTCTACTTCGAAAACATCTGCCTTTTGCATTGAACTGTTGACTCTTCTTATGAAATTATTATTTTAAAGTAGTCCTTTAAAACCTGTTGTTTTTCTTCACCACATACATTTTTATGTATCATAGTCAAGTTGCCCCTTCAACTAGCCATGCAATCCGAAGAGGCAATCAAGACTGAAATGAAGATGTTATGGCTAACCCAAAGACCCGAGTCCAGGTTTTGCATAAAGAGAAATGTTATTTGAAACCTGGTACTTTGGATGCCTTCTGTTGCAGGCCTCAAAAATACAGATTCATAGAAAATAAAGCTATGTGGGACAGACCTCCAGGGGTCATCTTGTCCTGTGCCTCAGGGCAGAATCAACTAAGCTTATGTCATTCCTTCCAGATGCTTACCTAACCCGCTCTGAAAATCCTCCAGAGATCCTATAGCTTCCCTGGAAAATCTATTCCAGTGCTTCATTATCCTTACCATTAGGGAGTTTTCCATAATATCTGATGTGAGTCTTCCTCATTGCAGTTAAAGTCCATTACTTTTCTTTCTTGAAGACGAGGAGAACAGATTATTACTGTCCTCTTTGCCTCAGACTTTCCAATATCTTAAGTTGGTAATTTCTTCAAACTTCCCACTAAACAATGATAGTTCTGGAAATCTTTCCTTGTAGGGGATGGTTCTTCGACCTCTGCTCAGTCCCCTTCTTTTCAATAGGCTTGGCTTTCCTCAGAGTGCTCCAGACTAGTCGCTAGCTAAAGTCTTGCTAAGACTGAATGGAGTATTGCTTAAATTTTAAATGTATTCCTATCGATACATGACCTTTCAGAAGATGTTCATTCAGATAGTGGCCACTGTTCTTAAAAATAGAGAGTATGATCTCTTCAGAATGGTCATTTGTCTCTGCTGGAGCATATTTATATTCTTATATCGCACATATTACCAGAGTTACATGCCCTTAGAGATTTGAGATGGCATAAAATGTAGTTCAAACCTGTCAGCCCAGCTTTTCTTGGTTGTTGAAGTCTGATGTGATAGTAACCTTGTTTTTTGGAAACATATTTTTCACATTTGAAAATGTCTGTCACAGTTTGGAGCATCTTGCTAGATTACATCACAGTGGCATGCAACACACAGGAAATCTGAAAAATATGCTGCATTAAACTGCCCTTAAGGAAACTGTGGTATTCAAAATAGAATGTGTTTTAAATCTTACTTGCTTGTTTGTACAACTGGCCTATGCTACATAAGCCACATTAAAACTTGGAGGTTGCATGTAGTAACCAGGTATCCCAGTGTTTTTGGGTAAGTTCACTCACATTACCATGCACTCTGTTCTGAGGTGAGGGGAGCTGGAGAAGTTGGTGTTTTACCCTGAGATAAGTTATTTGCCAAGTGTAGTTTTGCCTGATTGATAACGGAATGGGATACAAAAAAATGAGACATTTATCATTTAAACTCAACTCAATTTAGCAAGACTTTATTGACACCAGAACTTCTCTGAGATCTGCCAAGGAATGTTAATCGCTGTGCTATCTATCAAGAGGAAAGGAATAGCTCAGTATAAAAAGAGCCCTTTATTAGAGTGCAGATAAATATAACTATAGATAAAACCAATGTACTTTGTTATATTCATCAGGGACTGCACCCTTTCTGAAATTTTACTCATTGTTGCCAAGCGGTTGATTTACTTGTTTTAAGTCGTAATTTCATCACATATCCTTCTTTACAAAATATTGAGAAGACACTGTGAATCCCACTTGATTTCAGACTTCAGCACTACATAACTATGTCCAGTTTGTCACCCTCCATCCACTTAACCTCCACGGAAAGAAATAGGTACCTTTCCCCTGCATTACCTCTCCTTATCCTCTCCTCCTCCTCCACCGCTCTCACCTGCACCCCCCTTCCATTTCCATAATGTGAATGTGATTACAAGATGCCTTTGGCTGGACTATAGTATATCGCATTTCTCTGAGGGGAGGGCAGCCTCTCTCCCACGATGACTAGCCTGAAGCTGTTCTGATCTGTTTCAGGGTCTTAAATTATTATAATATGAATAGCAAAAGTAAAAATAACACACAAACAAAAATGGCCAAAAAATAGAAAGGTTAATATTTTGTATTCTTTTCTTTTGAAACTAGCACATTGAGCAGGTTAGGTTAGTTTCAATCGTTTTTTGTTTCTCATTCTTTAGGAGAGAAGTGGACTGTGGCCAGGTTTTCCTATCACAGCCCATCTGTGTTATGTGCTAGAGAGACAAAAGAAAAGATTAAAGATGTTACTGTGTAAAATGCTTTATATTTTGGGGGTGGGGGGTAGAGGAGTTGGGGAAGATAGAAAATTATTTCCAGTTGAAGATTGTACTTAAAAATGATTATCATCTTTTGTTGGTTTCAGTTGTCTGGGGAGTTTCAGATGAATGATGCCACAAATTGCTGATCAGATGTGTCAGAATTAATTTCTGCTTTCCACAGTTTTTTTATAAAGCTTGCTCTGGTTGAACTTTGGGCTGCTTTCCTTTGGAAATAAATTTAAAAGTGTCTTGACATGAAGGTGTAAGTATGGAAAAATGGAGAATAAATGTTAGCATAGTACTAAATCTGTATGTACTAGAAAATAAAATTCCACTCATCAAAGGAAAAGCCTGACCAATGTGTCAATCCATTGTTTTCCCAAATGCTCCAGAGTCTTTAAATGCAAATTAACTGCCCAAAGTTATATTAAAAAGAAGTTATTCAGGTTGTAATGTCAAATACTCAAGTGTTTGGAAATTGCTTGTCCATGCAATGTGAATTAAAATCTCATGTGCATATGATACAGTCACTAATTGCATGGTCCAATATGTTTTGTTTCAGTGGGACCTTTGCCACTTTTAGGGGAGGGAATGGATCTTACTGACTTAGGGAAGAATTATTCCTTATCATATGGCTAAATATCTATTCAAAACATGAAGTCAGAATTATTAATTTCCTCATGGTATTTTCTGTCCTGTACATGACTTTAAAATCTGGGGCTTCATACATCCAAACTTCAGGAGAGTTAATCAACTTCCCCACACCCTTTTCAGGTACAGGACAGCAAGCACTATCACAAAAGCTTTGAGGCACTGAGGGAAAACATTAGATGCCAAAATTTAAATGCCCAATTTGAGGTAACCTGAGTCTGATTTATTGCAAAATTCAGCCTTGTATATAACAATATATGTTCAAAATACAGGTCTTTTTGTCTTTATTGACAGTTGTGAGACCTCAGCAGTTATGAAAATAATTTGGTCACTCATACAATGAAGACTACACTAACAGGAATTGCCTAGGTAAAGCTTGGAATACATGGCTAGCCTCCTATAGCAGACATAGAATTAAAATATTCTGCAGGACACATAAAATAAAAATCTAAGAATGGTCATGGTGGTGAGAACAAAGGACCTCCTGACCCTACTTCTTGTATCCAGGAGCTATGAGAAAGCTAAGATGGTCATGGAGGATGGAGACTTCCAAGATGGTTGTATCAAAAGTGAGGCCGATTTTTGCTAAGTATACTGCAAATACAGGCTGCTTTCTGAATCTTATTTTTTGACCATTTCTGTTTCTTTGAGAGGGTGAAATCACACACCTAATAAACAAAACTCTCTTTTATGCCAGATTTCAAGTTTCTTAAATGAAAAAATAAATCATTGCTTTATTGAACTAGAGTTGCCAGATACTTTTCCCCCTATTTTAATTTTTCAGAATTGTTAACCATGTTAGCCGAAAATTAAAGGAAGTTTGTGATGGACACCTATTACATAGAACAAACAATCAAAACTGGTTGAGGGCCACTGAACAGGGACTTAAAATGGGAAATATGGGGCAAGTTTCTTAATAGGCAGTGTCACCAGCCACACAACTATTCAGAGTCTAATCCAGAGCTGACTCTGACAATGCGTGCCCCTCCTTTGAGTTTGCTTGGGTTTTATTATTCTTTTAGGTTGGAAAATTCTGTGACTCTACCATTGCTGTATATCCTAAAAATAATACATTTGCCTGATCATCCATGTAATCATAGCACTTTACTTAAATGGAAAAGTATCACCCATGGTTTGCCCTTGAGAAAACTGAGCCACATATGGACTAGAATGAATCAATGACTGAGTCAAGATGAGAATTTAGATCAGGTTCCCCAGCTGTCACCCTTTTCCTTGTACAGCTATCTCCTCCAGCAGCATCAAGTGTGTCCAGGTTTTGTGTTCACATCTGTATTCCAAAATGCCTCTCTGGGAATATACATGGCCAATCGTATGGCTTGTGGATTCATTTCTGATTGCAAGTTGCTGGTTGGTTTTGACATATAAAACACTAAGTTATGTTGGTTCTCCTGACCTGAGACACCACATTTTATGGTGCTACATCATTGGAGATTAACAGGATGTTAAAGAGGACACTGGGTGTTTTCAATAAGCCTTGATGTAGGAGATCCTGAAACAGGTGATATGTGGTTGGTGATATAAGGAATACTGGTTTTGAGGTTTCAAGAATTTAAGGAGTCTTTCTTGACAGTTCCTGCTGGGTTAGCTGAAAAGTAGCAAGTAAATTCCTACTTATGAGTTTAACTCTCAATATTGTAGTTAGGCCTGCAAGAAAATTTTGCGGGGCATGCAGAAACTGAAGGCTTGATTCTGCATGAAAATAGAGGAACTGCAGAGAAGACGACTGAAGAGAAACTTCACCAAAACTCATGTGTTTAAGCATGTGTTCATAATCAGCATGATTAGAGCTACAGATGTCACTGGAACTACTCACAAGCTTGAAGCTAAACTGATGTTTAAACATTGGATAGTATAGGGCATTCTGCACAAGACCAGAAGTTACGGTAGAGCAGAAAAAATGAGATCAGACAAGTGACTTTGGGGTGTGAGTGGCAGGTGTTTCAGAGTGCAAAACAAGGTAAGAAAGTTATGAGCAGTAATGGGCAACAATTTACAAGAATGCTTATTATTTATTAGAAAATGGACTCGTTTCTAAAGTTTTTGTTTTGCTTCTGCACTTAAAAATTTTGAGGCTATCTACTTTTTACTCAGTAAGATACTCCTAATAGGTTTTCTTTTTTATGCTGCTTATTTTAGTGAGAAAACTCCCCTCATAATTATTTTAATTACATTTCAGTATAAATAATGGGGACAATTACTATCACTGGCAACATTTCCAGTTAAAATATCCCAGATTAAATATCTGTTTGCTCTGAAATTCTAGCTATTTCAAAAGTAAATATCCTTATTTCCAAGCTCCTCCATCTTCATTTTCACTCCTTTAATAGAATGCTTTTAATAATAGCTTCGATACAGTTGAAAAATCAATTTCCTGAGCCTCAGAAATGCTGAAATGGAAAATTAGTCCTTCCTTTTGGGTTTCAGAAGAACTTCACCATTGATCTTTAGTATTATTTAAACATGCTGGATTCAGTTTTAATGTCAGAAGCTCACACACATTGGTCTTCTTCTATCAGTGACTGTAGTGTATCTCAGCTATCCTGACATGTGAAACTCCTGAGAGCTACATCTCAGGACTTGTAGTTAAACAGGCAATCTTCTATGTAAGCTGGAAGAATATACCCTCCAGGTGTTAATATTGCAACTTCGCACTTTTGCTGGTCAACCATTCCCACTTTCCTTCAGCTTTAGCTCTTCCTTTAGTTGTCTCCTGCTTCTGTGTAGTAGCATTTGTACTGTCCATATGTCCACTCCCAGAAGAGGTTGTCTTTCGATTTCTACCACGAGCTGGGAGTGCGGGAGTACCAAAAGCACTCTCTGCAGCTGCTGTAAGTCAGGGTTGGTATGGGTCTTAGAAGGCACAGCCTTTCTGGCTATATCTACAGGAGGTGGAGAAATGAATCACGGGCTATTCTCTGGCACTAAGTTCAGCTGGTGTCATATAGCTTGTGTGCATACACTTAAACTTGCTGACTTTCTCCCAAAACAGAGTGGCTACATCCAAACTGCCTGTGAGGAATGGTTCTTGGCTATGCTAATCCCTGAACCATGGTTTGGTATCTGGAAGGATCTTAGCTGGCACAGGCCAAAAACTTGCCAGGGAATACTCCCAATGGTTAGCAGTATGAAGGAACATCTGCCAGTCCTCTGGCCCATGCACTGACCCTGTTGAGTTTATTGATGTAGATACTGCCTCTGTGGCTCGGCTTGTGTTGTGAAATCTGGGCATTAAGCACTGTCCTTACAAGTCCTAGGGAGGCAATGTTGCCTGTCCCTGCCATGCAACTGATGGAAAGAGTGGGCAGTGGGACTCAGCACCCTTCTTCACACGAGCCCTATGATGATCTCTGCTCTCAGTCAGGCATGCTTAATCTTTTACATCATGATAAAAAGACTGTTGTCTAAAGAGGATGAGCATGCACAGCTCCATAGGCTTTACCTGCACTGGTGAAAAGTCAAGCCCTGCAGTACCTAATTTTAGTGGCCTGAATTTTAAGCCCATTAGCCACCATGCCTGGCTGTGAATGAATTCCTAAAACTGAAGGTTTTTCTGAAGATCTCCTTTAAAGGCCTGTATCTCATACTGAGCTGATAATAATGCAACTCCATGAATCTTAGAATAGAACTTTGTTCATCTTCCTTATTGAGTGTGGGCTGCTGGCTGGAGGCGAGCGCTTTTTGGTGCTGGGTAACCATTCAGCATAATGGCCTTTATGAATTTCAATGGTATGTACTGTAATAACATTAATCATGATGAACTCATTTGGCACTAATAGGAATGTCATATGTACTTGTATAAGAATATTCACTGTAGTTCATCATTAATTAACTGGGCTATTATTTTAAAGTGTTACCAGACATGGTATGTAAAAATGGTTTACTTTGCAATCTCCTGGTGTTGAAATCATGTAGGCTCTTTTGCTATGGTTTATGTCAGAGAAAATCACAACAGAAAGAGCAAAAAATCCAAGACTAAGATAATACATTTCAGCTGTATAACCTTTGGAAATATAAGAATGTAGGACTTGCCATATAGGCAAAGTGCTATGAACGTAGTGGCCTATCTAGTCAGGTATCCTGTTTTTCAACATGTCCTGTGCCAGATACTTCAGATATAAAAGAGGAAGAATACAAGTGGGGAATTATATTCTGAAAACCAGAATTTTGGTATATGCTACTAGTAATCTTTTAATGTAAGTATGAACCTTACATGGTATTCTTCTGTAAAGGGTCACTCATTATTACTTGAACATCCAAATAAATAATGTCAGCTGTTTCTTCTTTATCCATTAGTTTGCCATCATGCTTAAAGAATTCTAGAGAAACCACTTCTGATTTAGGTAGAGGGGAATTAAAGAAATAGGCCTGGAAGAAACTCCTGGCTCCTGATGCCTTGTCCACTAATAGTCTAGCCAGCCTTTCTTAAGTGGATCAAGCTTCATCCTGAAATTAGCTAGGTTTCTTGCTACTGGAAGACTGTTGCAAAACCTCAATCCAGTTACAAACCTTCTTCTACTTGCCAAATGTAATGTATTTGCTGCTAATTATTTCTTGTGCTAACCCTGACTTTCAGGTTAAACAGTACTTATTCCTTTCCGTGTTTACTCTTTTGATATATTTATGGAGTAGGCCACTCTCAGACTTTATTTGCTAGACTAAACAAACTAAGTCTTTTAATTTCCTCTCATAAGACAGGTTCTTCTTTTCCTCTTAATGTCCTAATGACTCCCCTTTCCTTTCTTCTCTGGTCATAAGTCACCTGTCAAGAACTAAAACTATGTTTTTGGGTCAGTGGAACTGTAGACAGTACAGTAAATGTTGTCCTGATGCTGCTTTTGACAATGCTGTTTATGTTTCCCTCTTCTCGCATGAAATACCTTTCCTTCTACATCCTAGGCCTTTAATATTGCCATTTAACAATTCATCCAGATCTTTTTCATCTTAATCATTTCTAACCAATGGGCCTACATCTTCAAGCAAGTGATTTTGTTACACAACTCTAATAGCGATAGTCATACTGATGGCTTTAAGTTGTTTCTAGGGACTAGAAATCTAAACTGTAATCTAGAGTCTACAAGGCTTTTATAAAGTGAATGAAGAGAAGCTGCAGCCTCCCAGGCTGATTCAGAATCCCAGCTTAGACAGTTAACCTGAGCACTCCAAGAGCAACACCCTTGCCCATGTGTGACTTAAACTTACTACTGCTAACTTTCATCCTTTTCCTGCTACTCCTTAGAATCACCTGGTAGTGAAATTTGCATTGTGAAATCCCCAGCTCTGTCGCCTGCAACTCTAAGACAGCTTTCAGGTAGTTAATGACTATTGGCAATAAAGTAGGTCTCAAGACTTATCCTTGAGGATGCTCAGTGGAAGAATAAGATGGACAGCTCTCTTCCACCCCCGAGTTATAATCTTTTTTTCAGCTAAACAAGTACCCACCTAAAAATTACTGCAATCTCTATTATCTCTGTTGTAACTGGTAATCCCCAATGTGGCTCTATTTTTTGTGAAATCTAAATAGATTAGCTCACAAGATTTCTCTTAGCCATAAATGATTTATTTGATAATCAGAGAGATGAATTTTGTCTATAATAACCTGTTTCAGATACATCCACATGCATTTCATTCTGTCCTTCAACTTCTGCTCCATGTCTTCACATATTCTTTTCTTCGTAATTCATCTTTGTTGTGATACAGTTTTTAGAGAGGTACAAAATTGACTGAGAAATAGAACATAATCCATTCACTTAGTGGTTTGATTGTTCTACTTTTATTATAGCTTTAACCAGCTTCAACACTGGTGCTGAAATCTCTCTCATTGATCTTTGTAATTTCCAGGAACACATTGGCACAACCGCCTTGCATTAAGTACCAAAGCTTTGAAGAGTTACGTGATGTTATGAAATGAAAATTCCGCCATACTGAACTGATGACTTATTCTAATAAAAGAACCTTTTCTCATAGCACAGCTTTTCACCATTATGGATTCTTTAATTGGGAAGAGAATTTCAAGGACATAGCCTGATCACAGTTACAAAGAAATCCTTCAGAAGAAAAGAATGTCCAATGATGGAGAGACTAAAGGTGTTTTTAATCTCAAAAGCCCCGTTTTTTTCAGCACTTGCATTGAAATTTATCATTTTTCTAATTTTCTTTTTCATAGATCTAATTGCAAAGCCAGAAGAACAGGGTTTAAATTGCCCTTTATTTGAATTAGTAAATTAAAATTATATATACACATGTGGAAAATTCCTTTAGAACAGTCATTTTCTTGCTTCAATAGGTTTCCTGGAATTAAAAGAGAAATAGAGCTCATATTTTCTCATTCCACACTCACTACTGATTCTGAAGAATCAACAAACTTAAGCTAAATGTAAAGCTAAAATTGCTTTGTTAGATTTATGCACTGAGTAAAAAGATTGTTTATCCCTATGAACCAGGTGGTCTTGATATAAACAAACTCCAACAAATGAATATACTGATAAGTGAAGTGAAGCAAGACACTTCAACAGCCAATGAGTAATAACTCAAAATGAAGGTGCTTTGTGGTGTACTCCAAAGTTTGCTCCAGGTCAAGGGGAGAATAAGTTCCAAACTAGGGTTGCCATACCTTGTGGTCACTCCTCAGCTCCTTGCTGTGTATATGACTAAAGCTTTCATGCAAGCACATCTGCCAGTTTCAGCTAGGGCTTAATCGTTGGTCAGTGTTTTCTGAGGGGATCTAAAGGAATCATTCACTAAAGTGACAATTTGAAGGAATACTCCTCCTATAATACTTTTCAAGAGGAGGAAATGATACAGGTGTGGAGACATTATGGGAAAGAGGGTGTGTATGTGTGTGGGAAAGATGAGATTACGTACTGCAATATCTGGTAATGAGAACAGTTGTCTGAACCTGGTTTCATACATGCACAACTCACCTTTCTGGACTCATGCTTTGGCCGGTGTCTTCAGAAGTGTCCCCCTGTCCAATTTTTGTTTCCTGTGGGAGAGATGGTAACCCCCTACTTAACCTCCCTTACTATGCTACTGTGTAGTTTTAATTAGTTGATCTTCAATTGGTTTACCATGAATGGTGTCATTGTATTGTAGCTCTGTCTTAAGGAGCAAAACCATGCTGTTAATCAATTCACCATGGTTTATAAAAGAGACGGGAGGAGCCAGGCATACCTCATGAAATTTGGTAAGAAAAGAAAATTCTTTATGTTTAGGGTTTGCATTTATATCTCTATGTGGCTTCACCGGTATTACATCATTACTTCTTCCATCTTTCTTTGAGATGTCTGGAGAAAGAGAAGCTTGGGATAGGAGAAGTGGATTTTCAGAGATTTACATAAACTACAGCCAGGAGGAACCTTTTGTCTGACCGGAGTAAATTAGGCCATAAAAACTCCACAGGGTGGTCTATCACCAAGTGCAGGAATCTCCAGCTGAACTGGAAAATCCATCTGAGAAAGATGTCCAGCCCAGATGTGTCATGGTGAGGGCATGGTTTTCTCTGTTAAGGACAGTCAAAGGCATCCCACTGCATATTGGCAGCTCCTTTATAGTCTGTATATATCTAGTTACAACCAGCTGTGTTGTTTAAAACCTATAAACTCCACTTGTGTTGGTGACAATACTAGAAATCTATCCACTGAAAGATTACGAGTAACATATCTCATTGTAAATGACTAGCATAGCTCATTGTTGAGGTTTTGTATCTTTTAATAGAGATGGACTTTCCAGACCCCTAAATGTTCTTATAGCTTTTTTTCCATACCTTAGTTCTTTAAATTTATTTTCTACCTCTTTATCAAAGTTCTTGGGATGGTCTCACCAGGACTTTATAAGCTTTTCTTCCATGTCCCTCTGTTTGTATCTCAAAAGATCCCTTTGTCTTTCCATTTTTTTATTCCCATTGTCAGAAAAAAGTACATATCCTGTGCCTTAGATGCCTTAATCATATTAAAATAATACAATCTGCAAAATGAAGACCTTCAGCTTGGATTCATTCCATCTAACTTTAGGCACCAGACCAACTTGCCTAGGGGTTTATGCTCCTCAGCTCCCTATACAGGCAATGAGCGTGTCTGTCTGCATCTGTTGGTTACAGATGAAAAATAGGGTCCAATTTAGATATCTCATTTTAATGTTCAAATGATGCAAGATGAAGCAGGAGAATAGTCTATAATCCTAGTTTCCATGACAAAATACAGCCTCCCGGGCAGGATGTACTAACCTTTCCTAGAAATTCAGCCACATCTCATTTCTTTACCTTCCCTGTAAACTAGTGACCCACTAGTATGTTCACACCTCCAAGTGCATTTGGTGTGGGAGACAAGAGGATAAAATTGATTTTAAAAAAAAGCTTTTAACAATTAGCACAAACTCTTTTACAAAGATTGGACATATCTTTTTAAGATCAGCTAGGAAAGACAAGGGAGGCTGGGGAGAGGAAATCACTGAGAGGTATTGGAGTGATACAGTACTGCAGGAGCACATCATAGGTTTTGGCTATTTGTACCAAACAAAATCCAGCATGTCACCTAGCAGAATGCTGTAATGAAACTCATAAAATGAAATGTAAAAATAAAAGAGAAAATGCCAATGTGTTTGTCGTTAAATCTCTTTCAGGGCTATAATCCATCCTTGACTTTTCCTTTGTTATATTTTCCCTTTGTGGATACAAGCCAGAAAAAACATAGCTGTGCAGGCTGAAAAGGAGGATAACAAATAGTACTTGTGTGTTCTTGGGTGAGATGGATGAGAGATGGCAGGATGGGGCTTCGCTTGGAAAAGATCCTACATACGGGAGTCTGACTTTCACACTCGGTGTGAGGGACCCTATTTCTACAGTGCCATTCCTTTCACAGAAGTTGGCAGAGACTGAAGCCAGTTCTGGGCTGTTGCTCCAGTTGTACAAGACACCAGAAATGACAGTGTTTTAACATTTGTTTGCAAACGGCTTGTGACACCTGTTTCCTTCTAAAATCTCTCTGAGAGAGAAAGATAGCAGGAAGCTTGTCCTATAGCTAAGGCTTTGACTTCAGTCTCGGCATTTCTGCTTCCAAGTTCGACATGCTCTAGGCAGGTGACGTGGATTACACTTTTGAGGGTAACAGGGTCATTTTGGAGACTCAGCCAGAACTGGGGTTTGAGGGTGCCCAGACATGGAGGCAAGGCCCCCCGAATTCCTGCACACAAAGCTTAGTGTGTTCTTTACTTTAGTTTCTCCTCCCATCAAATGAAATAGATGGCACTTCCTTGAGAGAGAACCAAAGAGCTCAGGTGTACATTCCTGTTGGCAATAGATGGCCAATCTCAGAATTATGGTTTAGCTACACATATTGCACTATCACAGGTCAACGGTGTGCAGTACTACATCTGTGAAGCATGGTGCTATATGTAAAATATTGATACGCTTTCATCCCAAGGACCTCAGAACTTCTTACAGAGTTCTTACAGTTTCTTACTAAAGTGCAACTAGTTTTCCTCCTGAAGATCATAAAAGCCCCGGGAAACTGCACACTTTCCAGTGTGAGATTCAGGACCCTTGTGATGTTTCATTGCTTAGAAACTGCTGTATCCAGTAAAGTTACGTAAGATTCTGAATTTGGGCTTTCCTTGGAGATGTCTATACTAGTAAATTACACTGTGCCAGGATCTTTCCCTGCACACTGGAACTTTATCATTTGTGGTGTTACTCAGAGTATTCTGTGACATGCTTTCAGCCCATGCCGACTAGTACGATCCTGAGCAATTCCCAGGCATTTCAGGAATTAGGACAGGATTATTCCCAGCAGACAGTCTGGTTGTAACCATCCTGACTTGGAGGGCAGGAGATTTGGAGAAAATGGATGTGGAACGGCCCATGCCAGTTGACCCCTGAGCTAGAAAACAGTCCAGGGTACATTTAATGTATAAAATGTTATAGATGTAGCCTGAAGGTCTAAGATCTTGCATGTTGTGCAAGTATCACACAAATTCATTGACCTTTTTGCCAGGGTAGACATTTTTTCTAACATACTATTCTATCAGTCCTACAGCTTTTTAAACCCTACTTAAATTATATCTATATTTGTATCTATCTACCTATCTGTCTATCTATTCATCTACCTATCTATCTATCTCTATACCTATATCTCTTTTTTTTTTAATATAAATATATCTGCTGTATTTTTTCTTAGCTAAGACATAAATGCTGGAGCTACCAGGCTTTCCCTTTTGGATTGTGTCACAGAATTATATGGACCAATAATTGACTAATTTTCTGTGAAGCTGTACCAAAATCTAATTCAGGAGCTATTTGGTTAGCAGTTTATGGCGTTGATTTCCTACATTTACATGTGACTCTTTTGTGAGGTGCTATCAGCAGCAAAAGAAGATGAAATAATCAGATTCCCCATAAAATTTGCAAATACTACTGCTCAAGATCCCTATCTGGAAACCCAGGGGGGGAAAAAACCAGTTTCTGTGCCTTTCCCAACCAATGCTCTCCATTACAAAGCACTATCTGATACATAAGATGAAGAAAATGAAACCCTTTGTGTGTAGATAATCACAAAAATTTCTTTGACAATAGTACTGAGCTGCTTTTCCAGCCTTTCACACAAATGGCCCTTGGGTTAGTGTTGTTTTCATGCCTTCTTCCTTCTGCTCCCTTTCTCCCAGAGTGCTGATTTTGCAGCACCCTGGGAGGACTTCCAAGGACTCGATCCTTGCTTCTTTCGTTATGACTTTTCCCAAAACTTGGGGCAGAATCAGTGATGCAAATAGGCCCAAGGGGAGCAATGATGCGGGGAGAGAGGTCACAAACATGCAGACGTGGTTGTTTCATTCCCCAGCAAGTGGCACAGGGCTGCAGACCTGTGACAGATTTACAGGTGTTTGAGTTCAGTGACAGAAGGACGGCCTGAAATGAAAACAGTGCAGGAATAAAACACTTCACTGTTTGAGTATCACTGTTTTTTTGGGGTGCTTACCTCTGCTTACCGCCATCTGCTTCTCCTCTTCATCACTGCTATTGCCACATTAACACTTTTTTCCTCTTTCTCTCTTCATTGTAACCCCAGGGGCTTTTATTTTCGCTGGATATTTCACAATTTTCATCTTAGCTCAGGCAAGCAGCTTTCCTGTGTATTTCCACATTGAGTTTCTGCTGAAGGCAGTGAGGGATATAACCTGCACACAGACAGGGCACGCGTTGCCTCTCTCTGTTATGGTTCTGTTGTTACCAACACCAATTTGTTACCAATTTGTTTCACTGCAGTGCTCCCAATTCCCTTGACATGCTTTTGCTTCAAGAAAAGGTCCTTATATAGGGGTTCAACTCATGGGTATTTAACAAAAGAACTTCCCTTTTTTTCTGTTGTCTCCCCATATTTGTTAAAACATACAGTATTGCTTTCCCTTAATAAAGGAATAACCTTTCTCCCCAGATCCTTTTCAGCAATAGCCCCACAGTGGGAGTTAAGATTGAAAAGGCAGATTGACCATGCTGCTGTCATGCAGCTGAACCAAGCTTGATGCATGTGTCCCATAAGGCACAGATGTTTATTCTTCCAAAATAGATTAATATTGGATTCTTCTTTTTTTCAGAGGCTTTATTAAAACTATTACTAATAAAGCATTGGTATGACTGGAGTAATATAACAGAAAAAAAAAATCCATCTCTCCAAACTTCAGATGTGCTAGTTTGTGCACATATCTATTTTGTTAGCAAATGGAAATGTCCACAAGGAGCTCTTTTTTTGCTTTCAACTCTTTCCCTCTTACTAATCAGATGAAGTTGAAAAAATCTGGATCAAGATTATTCATCTTGTAATACCCCAGCCTCATGCCAGTGTGACAGACTCTCCTGGCTCACGTACGATCTTCTAAGTGCTACGTACGTGGACGGAACGTGGCTGCATCCCACGGTGTGGTGTGGGGAGGCGCGGACCCCTATGCACGCTGCTGCGAAGCCGCACGCAGAGCTTTTGCACTTACCTATGAAACGTGTTAGAGAGTCAGTGCGAATAATCCAAGTGACTGAATAGGAAACTATTATTACTACTAATCATTGTAGGGAAAAGCTACCAGCTAGTGTTGGGGGGAGGCTCGATTTGTTGCAGCTCTGTATTACCCCTGGTTTAGATTTCATAGGGTTGTCATGTGCCTTTCCTAGCACATACTACTGCTCCTGAATGTTTTATAATGTGATAGTTATGAGTGGAAGACAAGTTTGGGGTTTTTAGGATAAAAGACTATATAAACTTAAAATAAATTGCAAAGCTATCCTAGTTACTTTATTGTCCCATCACCACAGTATTTGACATTGTTGTGGAACTTTCAGGATTTCAGTGATTGTTGCCGTCTCTACAGCTTGGTGCAAAAGTTACTGGAGTGAGGTTGGAATACAGACAGATCCTCCAATAGCCTCATTTTCCTTGGAAACTGGGATAAAAATCAGTGCGAATTCACTACTCTGGTCTGGAGGTTAAGGAGAAGGAGAAGGAATTTCCCCTGGGCATTTCAGCACACACTTCCAGACCTGTTGGGATTTCTTTTCCAAGCTCTGTTGGCAGAGATTTTAATTTGTTGTTGTCTAAGATTTTTCTCACCTGTACCCGAAGCTAGTCAGTGTAGCTCCATTTACTTGGCTGGCGTGAATGGGTCACCTGTTCGTAAGTAAGCAGTCTCTGTCTCAGGGTGCTTGCTTTAAGCTTGTGTTTAGGGTAAAAAAATAAAACTGAGCAATACACAATCCTTAGTTACCACCATCCTCCTTTTATTCAAAATTTGGGATGAGTTTTACCTTGTACTTACATATACGCCTATGTTTAAGAGCTTAAATAGTTCTGCTGACTTCACTCGGCTACTCATATGGTTAATGTTATGCATGTGCCCAGGAGCCTTGCTGATTTGTGGCCTAAGGTCACATCTATTAAAGTGCCTAACAAAACACTAAAACCTCTCCTACTTATCCAAACCCTGTTAATCTAAACTACTTTCATGTCTCTGTTCCATTTGGCTAATCAAGGTTTCAGTAGAGTTGCTCTGTAAGGATAAATAGCAAAATCGGTTGAAGTCTGCCCTCGACAAAGTACTTCTGGCTCCCAGTGCCTTTAATGAGAGCCCCGAGTGTGTATCTGAGGTTGGAATTTGGCTCTAATGGAAGGTGGATTTTTCAAATCTTTTGTGAAGTGCTTCACAAAATAAGGGGTTTCAGTTTTTATACCCACACATGATATTATACTTACAGTTACCTTTGGCTGAACGATTCTTGGAATTTCTTGCTATCACATCCAAAAAAATGACACATTGAATTGCATATCAGCTGCATATGTAAGAAAAGATTGTACTGTAAGACAACATAGGGTTGTCAAGGTTTGTATTGAAAGTGCTGCTTAGATTATCCTTTGTGTCTCAATTTCAGTTCAGTTTTTTTTCTTAGACTGTTTTTTTTTGTGTGTTCATTTGCTTTTTAGTAACCTTGGGGATAAGAGCATCTCTAACTTTCTAGATCTTCTCTTGTCTGCTGTGGAAAAAAGGAAAGACAGCCAATTGTTTAAAAAAAAATAGGAGCTTTAGTTTTCTTGTCAAGGAATGATTTTTCATTGACAATGGAAGCTTGATAGATATTTACAGATCAGAGAAAAATATATTTAACTCTTGAACTATGAGAAAAACATCAGTTAAAAATGTGTTCATTCTGAGACTCTTCTCTGGCACTGTTCCCTGGCATGGGATGCCCACATTCACGTCAATAAATCCTCTTACTCTACAGGATGGACCTATCGAAGCCATCCTATAGGATCAATGGCTGTACCAGTCCCTACCCCACCAACAGAGATCTTGCAGTCTTTGCTGTCTGTTGACTCACCTTTGAGAGAAGGATGAGAGCACTTTCACCACCGTTTCTCCTACGCCAGGCACCCTTTGGGGAAGGAGGTAACTATTTTGTAGTTTTGAATGAAGGGTCACTCAGCCATGCCCCTGTATCCATCTCTTCTCCATGTAGGACCAGGTGCACCGAAACATGCTGTAGCGTTACCTAAGATCCATGGATGGAAATAAGTTCCAACATTGCATGGATGAGTCATTCTGAAGCTCCAAAGAAACCTCATTATCTTTGCTAAACCTCAGTTCCTAACTTAACTTTTTCTGAGTCAGGAGTCTGCTTTTTAGGTCCAGTTGATGTTATATGCCCTAAGTGCGTAGCTTGGCTACAAGTCTAAAAAGTTTTTGCAAACTGTACCTAATGTGTTCAAGGACTCAGACAAGATAGGATTACTACTGAGATTCTAGTGCTTGATGACTGCTGAGGGTTTTAAAAATGGAAATAATTTAAAGAACTGCACAGTTTCAGTCTCCCTGCATTTAAGTTGCTCTGCTAATTTCTCAGTGAGATGGTATTTCATTTCTCAGTAGGAATATGCCTTAATCTCATGATATGATCTGATTTCTCAGTAAGAATTATTTTTCAGATCTGACTTTTTTATGAGTCCAGGGTCTCAGAGGGATTTAAGCTTCTAATTTTCAATGCAAGCTAAGTGCGTAAATGCTTTTGGTAATCTGGGCAAGAGTCAATGTTTAGTTGGTTTTGTGGCAAGCTCTCGTAATGCCATTATTTGGATCACAAACATTCAGGGAGAATATTTGCTTGTTTTAATGGATATTTCATGTGAGAAGCATTTTATTGCTGGGAACAGTTTCCTATCTAACACAGATTTTGGGTTAGAATCAAATAAAACCTAACAATGTGTACTCATAGTTTACAGTTAAAGCACAAATTCATCCTTTTCCAGTGAAGGTAGAAGTTATTCGTTCTTTTAATGGACAGATTCTTCTGACTTTGGAAAGAGATTAAGACAATCATCTTATAGATTTATTTTTTGTCTTCAGTACTAGCACAACCTTCCTCCCCTTCCAAATTCTTCCTGTCATCATAGCAATTCAGTGCTGCTGATTTAGTGAATAGGATTGAGGGAGACAAGCAATCCAGCATGTTGAATTTGAACTCTGACCTTCCCTTTGCATTGTTGCACAACTTCTTAGTTTTGCTAATCAAAAAGCCCTCCCTCTCTTTTTCAAACGAGCAAAAACTAGAAATGTAGAGGGACAGGGTGGTTTTGGAAATGATCAGGAAAAGACACCTGTACGTTTCTTTGGTTTGGCTCTGCGTTAAGCATTTCTTATGGATCT
This sequence comes from Calonectris borealis, assembly GCF_964195595.1. NCBI lineage: Eukaryota > Metazoa > Chordata > Aves > Procellariiformes > Procellariidae > Calonectris > Calonectris borealis. Next base: position 11,550,567 of record NC_134314.1, read on the forward strand.
GAAATCTGATATTATTTGCATTGTTCTTCAAATATCAAGATAGGACTAAATTCCTTAAGATTCCTATTATGCTTAAACACTGGAACCTGTCCAAGCACATGACTTATCATATGCTGTCTTCATCAATACTGAGCTCTTGACATAAAATTCATGATAAATTAAGATGGACAAGACATCAAGTGTATTTTAGCTCTACAACAGCTAAATTCACAGAGACTTCCAGTATGGTTGTGCATGTCGTGAAAGACCACAAAGCTCTTGCTAGAGCTGTGGTGTCTTTAATGCTTGCTAGTATTCCGTTAGGTCATACAGTGGGAAAAAGTACAAAAATAACAAACTTGTTAGTCTGCTAATTGCAGGCTTGTTAAGTGATATTCCATTTCTGGTGTTTTTTTTTTTTTCCTCTCCATTGCTCTGATTAATGACTATTCAAAACAAATACAAAAAAGTCTTCTGTAAAAAAAAAAAACAAACCACATTGCACCTGAAAGATCTTTTACTGGATTTTCTAGTGCAAACAGTGCATTTGAATATGTAGCTACAGGACTGAAAACACCACTGATGTGTTTGTTCATTCAAGTGATACCCAGCTTTTGAGAAAATCATCAGCTGAGTTGTGACTTAGGTGTGCCCTGAATTTGGCTTTCCTTCTTCCCTGTCTTTATAACTGCAAATTTTCTTTCTTATATTCTTTTAGTATAAGCCTGTGTAGTCAGGACATTTCCCTTTCCTGTGCTCTATGATAGGAACCTGAATGTCATTGGAAAGTTTCCCATAGACTTTGAGGATTTGTGGATAGACCTAACACAGTAGGAACTCTCAAAATTCTTGTTTCAGTGGAAGTAAATAATTTTGGTTTGGTAGTTCATGAGAGAGGGCTTTTGTGAAACCGGTTTTGTTATCTTTTTGGTTCAGATGTGGTTTTAAGAGCCTTGAGGATTTTGATAGCAAGTACTTAATAACCAACATTTATTATTATTTGATATGGACATCTAACATGTAAAATAACAGAATTTTGTGTTAATCTATTTCAGTCATGTCATTGTTTCAGAATGACTGTATTTCAAAAAGCTCCATCCAGGAACACTGCCGAGCCTTCAGGGAGCTCCTCAGCTAGATCATGGTTGCCTGTGAAGAAAGTATATAAGAAATTTTAAATTTCTATTTAGAGCTTTTTGCTTCTGGGTTACCAGGTCAGATCCAGGACTCACTACACTGGGTGAAAGTAATTGCTACAGTTGCTTGAGATTTGTGAGTTCTTACAAATAAGACCTCACAAAAATTGCCCACAGCTAAATTGAAGAACATTTTGAGCACCCTCCATAGGACACTTTCTACAGAGGATAGAAAAGCACCACCTCCCACACGGTGCAGACAACTCTGCCACACCCCAGCTCTGCAGGCATCCCTGCTTAAGTGCAAAATAGCCCTTCAATTTCACTGAAAACCAGGATTTCACAGGTCAAAAATCTCGAGTGTTGCTACTTCAAAATAAAAGGTTTTTGCTCACTGTAAAACTGAAGTCCTTTACCACAGAATGGACTCTGTTTTGGAGCAGAAGTCAAACCCCTTTGCAATTTTGCTTTCAAAAGGCATTTAATTATGACACTGAAATGAAATAGAGGAATCCAATAAAAAAATGGCTTTCATCAGAGATTGGACTAAACCCTAGTCTGTGTTGTCAAATGCTTTACTCCCTGCTGGTGGTCTCTGAGCAAGGTCCCCCTTGCAAATCGTGTAGATTACACTTCATGTAACTCATATAGTGCTTCTGAAATATAAGAAGAAAGAACCGGAGGTTGATCTTTGCTGTGCAAATACATTATTACTCTTTGAAATGTATGCAATTAGTGTTGTGGAAAGGCCTAACACTGAACAGTTGAAAATAATAATAAGGGAGAGCTCCAGCACTAACCACTGCAACTGCAAAGACACTAGCTAGCAGCCTCTTTCCAGCTATGCTGTTCAAGCATGTCTGCAGTCTAACGAGCCATTTACCCCTTGTAACTTTACCATGCCATGAAAAATGACTCACAGATGAAATTCACCAGTTTACCATGGAAGGATGCCATTTATGGGCAGAAACTAATTTTTTTTCATCTAGGGACAAATTTCCTATTACTTTTGCAACTGCAGTTTGCTACTATGAGGCTCTGATACCCCTGGCTTCTGAAAACCAGTAAGGTTCATTGATTTCAAGTCATTAGGTTATTTTCTTGGAAGTTTGTAACTAGATTAAAATTATGTCTGTGAAGACACAGAGTCATGTCCTCACATCTAACTTTAGGCACCTGGGCTTTCTCATAGCTCATGGTGGGAGACAGGCACCTCAAGAGAGGTGCCTCACCTTACTTAGCTTTAATGCCCACCTCCATTGAGTGTCAGTGGTGTCTGAATGAGTAACTGGACAGCCTGTCCCTTTTCTACATGGATACAGTGTGATGAAAAGAATCCCTCATACCGTGAGCAGAAAACAAATGGATTGATGATGGAGAATATTGAAAGCTGCATTCTGCTTCAAATCAGGAGAAATATCATTTCAACATGAAGAGTGGGTCTAATGCACCATCTCTTTCATTATAATTTTAAATGGTGCACTTTTCTGCCTTCCCTTCTCTTTGCCATGGGAATATGCAAGAAGCTTTTATGATTAACTGAAGTATTCTTTACAGTTTACCTTTCATTAGAACCCCTTCATCTCTTAATTATTCATTTTAACTAGCTTCTGTCTACTTTTTATGTAGTTCCCAGTGCTATTTATATTTTAAAGACCCTTTATTAGGCTTTTTGCACACGGTGTATAAGACTTTATATCCTTGCTTAACCGAACTGGCCTTTGTTGCCCTCTTCTGTGTTTAGATTATAACCAGGATGAATTTCACTTGTGGTCTCTCCAGCTGTTTTTTAAGTAGTTCCCACTTTTCTGCAGTAGATTTCCTTCACATTAGAAGATTCCAATCCAAATTCCATAGGGTATTTTGCCTTCCCTTTAAGTCAGCTTTCCTTTACGTTTCTCTTCCATGGGTCCTAGCTCATATGAATCCTACAAATGCAGTGTTATAATTAGAACTATGTGAACAGCACTTCCATTTCTCAGAGGTTCCTGCAAACATTTGCTTTGGGTTTCATCCATATGAGCTCCCATTCCTTGACATTTTTTACTTTGAATTTCAGATGTGAACAAAACCAAACTGAGCTCAAAGTCAGCTCCAGTGATTCAATGTTAGGAATCCCTGAGACAAAAAAAACCCACAAATTTTGCTTGGTTTTGGGGTAAAATCCACAAAGCCTAAAGGTTCACATCACTAGTTACCTGCCCATAATGAATCTTCAAACCTAGAAAATCAGTACTTCACTTTTATGATATAAACAGTTGACCTGTTTAAGTGGCTCATAGCTTATTTTTTTAGACGGGAGCGGAGTACCTGGAAGCACCTTCCTGCCTTGACAAGCTGGGTGAGAGCTCCCCCTCCTGTTTTAACATGTTTTAGACTATGGCCTTGGTTGTGACCCCCACATCTGGTCAGCTGCGTTTTCCTAGTATCAGACCCATCTCAGTATGGTCCTTTTCCAGGTTAGATCCAGGGTAGCCTCGAGTTACCTTTCTTTTACGACAAGAAACTATTCCACTCTCTTATTTTTGCATAGTTTTTATTTCTGTCTCCGATTAAAGAGTAAACTCTGGTCATGGAGACAACCCAAATTGCCTAACACCAAACCATGCAGTCTTTCTTGAAAATGTCTTTCAGTATACAATGGGAACAGTATAAGATCTTCTTTTTCCATTTTACTTAGGTGCTTGTATTTTTTTTGAAAACAACAACAAAAACTGAAGAGAAATTGGAACTGGTTTTTTTGTTTGTTTGTTTTTCATTTTATGTCTCTTTGTAGGAAGAAAGAATGAAAAAAAGACATATGAAATGAGGGGAATGAGAACGTTTGCACTGAAATCACTAAAATATGTAACGCTTTGTCTTAAGAGACAGAGGTGGTCATTTTGCTATGGTCCTTCATTTTAATAGTTACATATGCATTGAAACACCCCCAAATTAATTTACAATATGTTAGTGCCTTTTCCACTACAAATCTACTCTTTGAATCTCTGAAATTGTGCTTTTTTTTGGCGAAGCAGCCCAGCTGTAAAGAAAACAAAAATTGCTAAGTTAATCTTAAATTCTCAGTCTCTTATTCTTACTGTGTGGACAGGCCTACAGATGAAATGTCATCTCCTTGCTTCTGAGTTTGGCAACGTCTGTGAGTTACTGCCCAGCCACCCAACCTAGATTGTGGTCACTGTGTGTTGGATCTGGAACTGCTTAAAAAGGTTGGAATTGACTTAAAGCTTCATGTTGGTTTCTTTAGGAAGAGGGTAGCAAAAGGGCAGGGGAGTTTTAATTTATCTAGTGAGTATTGTTGACATTTTTTATGTTAACAACATTAGGAAGTTGCTGACAGTTTGTTTTCTTTATTTTTCTCATTTTGCTTAGAATTCTTCGATGGGAACTGAGTTTTTCATGCAGAATGAATGCAAATTGCAAGTCACAACAGAGTATAAGAAAAGGTGGAATTTTCCTTTCCAGACATGGCATTTGCTGGAAACCATAAAAATGAAATAACAAATTACAGAATGGAGATAATAGCATTTTAGAAAGCCACATTAAATTAGAACAGTTGAAGGCAAATTCTTTGCAGCCGCTAACGCCAATTTGTGGATAGAAAGCCAAGAGGATTCTTAAAGATCTTTTTCTTAATTAATTTAACATTTTTCTCGTTGGTCTGCAGAGCTGCCAGTGTGAATAACTTGTGTCTTCCTCATGGGCTATAGCTGTCTCGTTTGTTCAGCTTCATGAAGTCATGTGGGTTGGTTTTCCTCCCTTGGACATGTTGGAGATGGGGAGGCAGAGTCGGTGGGAGCCCACTGGAGGGCAATCTAGCACCGTCTAGCTGACCTCCGCCTGCGCTTCTGCATGACCCTTTTTGAAGATTTTTGATCTGAACTCTAATAACAGTTTACATTTCCACGTCCGTATTAGATCTGGGGTTCCATAAAGCAGGGCCAGCACTATATGTTTTTGCTCTCTCAAATATTACATCGTCTATTTATACTGTGTGTTTTTGTAGCCCATGATGTAATATGACAAAATTTCAGCCATGTGCATCACACATGCAAGTCCGAGTGCAGCTGGGTTGTGTAGCACGGCTGAGGTAATGTCAAGAAATTTCATATTATATTTAAAATGACACCTGTAAAAATAATCTTCAATTTGTAATTTAAATACTGTAATACTCAATTATGTGAACTGACAGGAAGTGTCCCAGCGGTTTTGGAAAATAACATTCTTTTATCCATCGAACCTTTGATGCATTTTTGAACAGCCATAATGGAAGTTCAGATCATGACCTTCTGCTTTGAGAGAACAAAGTCAAGGAGGAATAAGATCTTCTCCTACAGCAAGGTAAAGTCCTCTCTCTGCATATATTTTTGCTTTCTCAGGGTGAAATGTCAGCTGTGCACGCTTTATCATTATTCAAGCCAAGGAGAGCTCAAAACTGTAAATCTAGCCTCATTTCTAATTGTGTGCCTTGCTTATGGCAGCACATGCATGTCATCTGTAAATATATATCCTGCCTTACTCCTAACGAAAGGCTTCGAAGGTTTTCCTACAGTCTACATCAGTAGCAATCAGATTCTATTAATGTGGGAGCGAGGTTTGTGACTTGGCCATTGAAAAAGCTCAGAAGTCTTCCAGATGCAGGAATCAGTTTTGGAAATCTACTGAGCTGTTTCTTAAGTATGTCTTTTCTACGTATTTGGGGGGGAGGAGTTGGGGGGCAACAACAAGACATAGGCTTTGTGCAAGTAGGTTATGAATGTGATAGCCCTGGGATTTCTCCCACTGTAAATTACACCTTCTTCCCTAATTCCGTGGCATTTCCCTTATCCAAGAGCTGTTTCTTAAGGCTCTCATGAGCCTTAACACTGCCCCCCCTAACTTGTACCTGTTACTGGCTTCTGCAAAATCTAAGAGCTTTCTCTTATGTCCTTTTCCATCATGTATTTTCGAAATACTAAATGTGACTTCCAGAGAGTTGTGTTTTGTGCCACTTAAATAAACTCTGTTCTTTCCATTCAACTCTGGTAACCTGATACCACACAATAAATGCTAATAAGTTTCCTGCAGAGTAGTGCTCTTAAGACAGCTTATTTTTCATCCCTCCTTTCATGTTGTGCCCTTATTGATGACTCAGTCCATACCACAAGTGTTCTTAAAGAAGATAAAATGTAAATAAAAGTGAAAGATGCTGGTCAGATAAGGCACTCAGAAGGACACAGGAAATACTTGCTAAAGAACATTTTTTCTGCATCCAAAGTTGCCCCCTTTTAAGTTGTAGTTACTGGCTATTACCCTTCATAGGCAGTTAAGGACAAAATGCTGCATTAAATAATTAACAACAGCAAATTAATGCTTTGGTCTACTGCAAATAAAGGACATATGCCTTTACTGACCACCTTGTAGGCTGGAGATTGCTTTGTTTTCTATCGATAAAATGTTTTCCTAGATATATTCTTTGTGGGTGAAATTCACCCATAGTATTGCAGCAAGAGAAGGCCTGAATGACCCTTGTGGATACCTCCATGTGGGGAATCAGGAAACGAAAAATGTGGGAGGGTGTTGGCTGACACAGAGAAACTCTGTCAGTGGAAGCAAACGTGCAGTGACCGCCTGCCGTGGCTGCATGCGCAGGATGCACCAAAGATGTGACCCCTTTCCCTGTCCAGAGAAGGGTGGTCCATTACCGAGGGCAACTGAGGCTCTCGTTGCCCATATCGCATGCCTTCTCCTTTCCTCTCACATAGCTCCCACGTACTGAGCTTGCTCCCTTGGACACTGCTCTGCTGGTAAGAGGAGTGCCTGCATCTGTGTGTGCTGGTCTCCGGGAGCGCTATCTCCCTGCCTGTTGTGCGGAGCAGCCTACGGAGGGGAAGGGGCAGCCAAAGGGGTCACCTGTGTAGCGGGAGAGGTGGGTGCAGGAGAGGAAGGGCTGCCCTCCGGGGCGGAAAGCAGAGGCGGCCGGGGTCTGCAGGAAACACCAGCCGCTCCGCCCCGCGGTGAGAGGTGTTTGATGTTGGTTCGTTGTTGTGCGGGGTTGAGTGCGGCAGTGCCGCGGGGCCGTGTGCCCGGGGAGGACGCAGAGCTCACGGGGAGAACAGTAGACGGTGCCTGCCCTGAGAGGCTTCCCGCACTAATGCTTTAATGTAAAGAACAACACAGCTGGGCCTTTTTTAGTGCTTGGTGAGGAAGGGGAGCACATCTCCCTCTGCAGCCTGCTTGCCTCACGCGAAAGACAACAGGAAGGAAGTGCTCCGCTCTTAAAAGTTTGTTTCAGTCTCACGTTTTGAAAGAGCAGGTCACTTCAAAGTCCCACCACAAAATTACCACATACCATCTGCTCGTTACAAATGTGCAAGGGAAATTATTGGTGCTTCTGCCTTGTTTCTGTGATCCAAATGTATGTATGTGCCAATTATTTATTTTATTTTTAAACAGACACATTCAGTTGTCTCCCACCCTTCCATGCTTCTTACACTGAACATCTTCTCGGGATGTCAGCTCTTGGGATAGGAGACCACATGTGCCTGCACCGCTCTGCTCTTGTGTGAGTTCAGATGTAAAAGGACCACAGTGTCCATGAAAAAACCCAGGGAGGGCAATTGTCAGGTTCCATGTGGTGCAAACGTGTTTTCTGTTAAAGCAGGCTAAATCCAGTGGCTGATATCGTACAGCTTTCCCGCTGTTGTAAGCCATAATGCAGCTCAGGGTAGGGGCCCTTGATGTGCTATTTCCAGAGTTGATGGCCAGGCGAGACTATTGGTTTGTCCTGCTGCATATCCCAGACTATACGCTTTCACCCATATGCTCTATTAGCAACCTTTTTTAGACAAAATCTTTAAATCCTCAGCCACTTCAGCCATGTGGAACCTCTCATTAGAGCTGAGAGGAGCAGAGTTCAGTTCTTGTGTCTGCTGTGATCACTTAGGGTGTTGCTCATTTTGCTAAACTTCAGGTGTCTGGTCTGAGTCAGTTATTCAGATGGTGTCTACAGTCAATGCAGAGATATCTGCACCTGTAAGGGGCTTTTTTCCACATTGTTGAAACCTATAGTAAGATGGGTTGGACATCATTGTTTCTCTCTTTTTATTTTAGAGGGAGGTTGAACAAGAAGCTTGGATTAGATTGCTAACTTTTATAGCATTAAAGGTGGTACAAACCCTGCATTTAAACCCTCGCTGTCAGAGTCCCCTTTTTGTGAACACTGGATAATAATAAAACCTCTGAAGGGATTGTCCTACTAGGTTAATGGAGCATGGTCTCAATCAGAGCCTTAAAAATGCTTCCTTATAGAAACAGTAACTGATCGCAGTGGGGTTATTCCTGATTTATGCCAGTGTAAGAGAAGGATTGATTCTCAGGTTTCCTATTGCATTCAAGCTAGCTAATTTTTCTCAGGGCACATTCATACTAATTTGGGGCTGAGTGCTTTACTCATTTGTATGATGTATACATTTGTTTTTAACCAGTACTTGTTAAAAATAAACTTTTCATCAGTGAACAGTCCAGGGTGGACAGATGACTCACATGTGCTACTGGGAATGGGATGAATCAGCAACACTGTTTGATTCGTAGCACAGTCCCGGGTTGAGCAGCTGTGTCTGGAGAGACTGGACATGCTCCATCTTTCAGCTCGTTGCAGTCTTGTCCCCAGCATGACTGGCTTCCTCTGTCAGCACACAGAGCGGTGGGGCTCGCTGCATTGCGAGGTACCGAAGGACCTATGCCAAGTCAGCACTGGATGTATTTTCAGCTCTCTCTGGTATCAACACATGCTTCTCACAGCAAGTTGACATGGTCCAGCAGTGCTGGGTTACAGCTCAGGTGTCTCTGCGCAATGCTAAACCCCAGCCCTGGGGAAGGGGGCTGAAGGTGTGAGGGCTCAGCTTCTGGTCTGCGCTGTGTTTGGTGACGGCTAGGACATGAGCTGTGCATGACCTCTGCTATCACATCTGCACGTTGCCTAAAGCTGGCTATACCTAACTGCAAGTGGCGATTGACTTTCCACCCCCCTGCACTTCCCGGGCATTTCTAGGAGACAAAGGACTCCAAAACATGGTGTGGCCACAATCACAGAGTTATTACTGAACCATTAAAGTTATATTGAGTCTACAGATATACATATTTATACCATTCTTTTAGCCCAACTATATGTTTTTCAGGCCTTAAAGCTGCAGGACATTTTTTATATTTGTTATTGAGAGCAGATGTGCCCAATTCCAATCATATTCTACTGAAGAATGTCAGGGTTGCGAGAGGTCGAATGGTGAATGCCTTTCAATCTCCATTATTATTTCCTCCACTCAATTGCCGCAGCAGGGAGACTACAGTCGTTAATAGAGACCTTCAAAATATTCAAATATATTACAGATCAAAACCTTCCTTGCGCTCTTTCAGTTGCCTTCTTCCACTCTTGAAAACTGCTCTGGCTACACTGCTGCTTCAGCCTGGAACTGGAGCTAAGCTCAGCAACTCACCAACTATGGACACTGGGGAGACGTTAACCTGGTTTATAGTGTCATCTAACACACCTTTTGGGAAGGTGTGATGAGGCACACCGCTGCGGTATGTCCTGTAGACGCATTGCCTCTCTGCCTGGTCTTTGCCTTGCCCACGTGCCTGCATTGACCTCTGCCTTCGCAGAGGAGGAGCATTCCCAGCAGCCTTAAATGGGAGGTGCCAAAACCAGTTGCAAGATGGTTTAGAAAGCTGTTTTCGTTCTGAAATACAGGCTTGGCAATGACCAAAGGTGAAGAGAAGAGTGCTGCATGGGGAAGGGCACAGGGACAAGGCCTATGCATAAGCCCAGCTCAGAAATACAGCCTCAGTTTCCCCTGCTGTGCTCAGAAATGGTTCAGGGATGCATTCAGGTCTGCCGCAGGCCCAGTGGAAACAACCACTGCTAAAGACCAGAAAAGTCCAATTTTAGAGCTATGACAGGTTCTTCCCTTTCCTTCCGGGGCCTTGGAAGGAGGATTATGGAGGAACGTGTGATTAATGCCCTCTCTCTGGGAGGAAGAAAACATGATTGTGCATTCTTTCCTAGTCCCATCCATCATCTTCAGTGATGCTCATGGGGAAGCTTATTCCTTCCCATACAACATTTGCAGAACTAATTTCCAAAAAAATAGGAGTGGTTTTAAATAAAGCAAACATCGTTTTGCAATTATCTGCAATGCTTTAACGTTTACTGATTTTCTCACTCAGCCAGGGAACATTTTTTTCTCTCTCTGCAGAGCAGCTTTTTAATACAAATGTTCTTTTTTTCCTGTGGGACTTTTTGCACTGAAAATGCTCAGTGGGCAAACTGTCGCCATGCTGTGAAGGCAGGGGTTTGGAAGTGTAATTGGGAGATTTTAACGAACGTGTGAGCTTTGCTACCGCTTCTTGTCCTTTCTCAGTCAGGCCCCCTCTCTACTATGTGCTGTAAACGCTAAATGTTTCTTCTTTTGATTTCCTGAGTTTCTAACTGAAACAAAAACCAGGCACGGAACGAAGCTCAAAAACATTTCCAGTTTGGAAAGGAGACATAAGTAAATGCAATATCCTGGGACAGGAGGCTTCTTGTGTTCAGGAGCACTAATAGTCCTGAGGACAGGCCTGCCAACTGGCTTTAGTGCCTTGGGCGTTAGGGCAGGCCTGCATACTTTCTCTCCAAATCAGTGGTTTTTAGGGGACTGTTAGAAAGCACCACTATTGAGAAACGGTGCCAAATCCAAAGCTATCAAATTCAGCACTTGCCACTTCATCCTTTCCTCCAAATATTAAAGTCCCATATTATGCTGCTTTCGCCGTGCTAGGAGCCCTAACGTAAAAATGCTGTGAGATTACACAGTGCTGACAGGATGGTTAGCTTCATGCTCAGTTGGAAAATGCAATAGCTTGGGAAGGGATCTTAGAAAGAGCTGCCTGCCCCTTAGTTTATTCAGAAAGTAAGCACAAGCCAGTGGGAAGCCGAGGGGGTTTCTGCATCGGGATCTCTGCGTTGGCTCTGCAGTCCGAGGCACACTAATCATCACTTATAATGTTGGTAGCTGGTTTATTTTTCAGTAATTAAAATAAAGATGTGATCGGTGAGTTCAACACCTGATGCTAGAAAGCCTTGTGACGAGCTGTTGTGGTTTAACCCGCAGGCAGCCAAACACCACCCAGCCGCTCGCTCGCTCTCCCCCAGTGGGATGGGGGAGAGAATCAGAAGCGTAAAAATGAGAACACTTATGGGTTGAGATAAGAACAGTTTAATAACTGAAATAAATTAGCATAATAATAATAATAACAACAATAATAATACATAATGAAACGAAAGATAACAAAAAGAGAGAGAAATAAACCCCAAGAAAGACAAGTGATACAAATGAAAAAAACCCAAAATCAATTGCTCACCACCTGCGGACCAATGCCCAGCCAGTCCCCAAGCAGCGGCCCCCCAGCTAGCTTTCCCCGAGTTTATATACTGAGCATGACGTCATATGGTATGGAATATCCTGTTGGCCAGTTTGGGTCAGTTGTCCTGGCTGTGCCCCCTCCCAGCTTCTTCTGTATCTCCAGCCTTCTCAGTCTGTAGAGCATGAGAAGCTGAGAAGGCCTTGACTCGGTGTAAGCACTTCTCAGCCATAACAAAAACATCTCTATATTATCAACACTGTTTTCAGCATAAATCCAAAACCTAGCCCCATACTAGCTACTACGAACAAAATTAACTCTATCCCAGCCAAAACCAGCACGCTAGCAGAGGTGCTCTGTCTATCTGAGATAGTGCCAACGCCCTGAGCAGGACTGCCAGCTCTTGCCAGGCACCTCCAGTGATGCTGGGGAAGCCCACGAGGCTGTATTAGACCTAAAGGTTGAGAGCGGTCATGGCTACTGAGAGATGGACTCCCACCTCCTTTTGCTGGCGCAAGCATTGTCAGTCCCGTTGGCCGCACACCGATAGAGAGGTGGGGACATCTGGGACTGGACGTGAGCGACCTCAGCAAGGGGAAGGCTGGGCTGCTCCTTTTGGCAGGAGCTGCTGGCTTAAACTGTTTGTTGAGTGACATGTTTAATATATGTGTGCTTAGATCTCCTTTACGTCTAACAGCGGCGACAGCCCAGCTTCACCTCACAGAAATGTGGTGGCCATGAGTATATCACAGCACAGGACGTGCTCTGATGGTGCAGGAATAGGGGCACCAAGCTGCTTAGAAATATGGGTTTTAAAAGCCCATACCCGCCTCTCAGGGTAAGTTAATAGAAAAGCTCTCACCAGAAGGCTGCTTTCTCTGATAGATGAAGGACTATCTAGGGAGCAATCTGAGATATACATTAGGCTCTCACACAAACCTAGGGAGTCATTTCAGTTGGAGCAACACTGAAGATTAAATATTATAGTTCACTGAAGGGGCTCTGAGTGGCAGTGAAAAAAGCCAGAATACGGTTACCTAACATCTCACAGCGAAATATGGAGGACAATGTTTAATTAACCTCTTTCTCTGATGGTTCAGGAAAAGCCAAAATGGACGTGTGTGCTCTGCCAGCCTTTGGGGAACCTGTAGGACAGTTGTTCCTTCCTTCAGTGTGAAGTGCACTGAGACACCAGGGATATTTCTTTTTACATTAATTTGCAGGCATGGCTTAAAAAGTATTCAAGGCAATGGCAGCAAGAGTCAGGGACTTCTGGGGTCTGAGCAAGGCTTTCACCTTTCTCATCTCCATGAGATGCATGTTCAGTGCGGGGTCATTTATAATTGGGGCACTTGGTTCAGAATTTTTTTTTTTTAAATCCCTTGCAGCTGTGAGCTGCATTGTCAGAACACCTTGAGCAGAAAATGTTCATCGATGAAAATATATGGATTTTTTTCCAAGGCAAATCTTCAGCATTTTTGGCAGAAAGCTGGGGTATTGTCCACTTGAAAACATCATTCAGGTGCTTCACGCCTCTATTTTCCTGCAGGACGGGATGTCTGCCCCGGGCTTACCTGTCTCTGTACGGCATCTACAGTGTGTTGTGGGAATCTGATGGCAGCAGGAGGTCTTCAGAATGACAGAGGCTCATTGAGTGGTTTGGCTGGCAGAGAGCAGCAGTGTTGAGGAGTCACCTGAAGCTCTCATTTCTGAAATTAATGTTTATAGCTATGACTCTGTTTTTTTGTCTGAAAACCAGCAACTTCTCTGTCTTATTTTGGTGTCATTTTGGTATAAATTCTTTTTGATTTTGTTTCCAAATCCATTCAAAAGCTCTTTAGAAAAATACTGTTTCCTGATTAGGAAAAAAAAGCTGGAAAATTTTGACCCATTCAACTGACAACCCTTTCCCTTTGTAGAAGAACCAACATTGCAGGGGGAAATCTGCCCTTGCAGAGCTCCATGGTATGCCTTTGAGTCTCATTTACATGAACCTGTGGAGCTGCAGCCAGAACTCTGTTTTTACTGTTTTCATGTTTTTACTGAAGACCTGTCCCAAGAGGAGGCTCCTCAGGGTTGGAGAAATGGCCACGCAACAGTGGTGCCAGGGGAGAACTACAGTGGTATCAGGAAAGCCCTAAATGGGTGCTCCATAATGCATGGGTTAACTTGAAGGCAACATCACTACCCCACTGATCAGACTTAGTTTCTTTTATGCATTCAGTGTCACAAGTGGGCGTGTCGATGGATAGATTCCATTTTTTCCCTCTCTAAAGTAAAAGGCCAGTTGCCAGGGTTACTTACAGCTACTGCTGGCCTTAGCAGGCCCCCGCAAGGTGAAAGGTCCTTGTTCCCCCAGAGGACTGACACATTATGATGGCTTCATTTGATTAAAAGGGGATGTTGGTCATTAGTTATGACCCAAATTTCTTTTTTTTGGCAATCATTCAAAGTGTTCCCAGATGCCCATAAGGCTGTTGTTACCTGCAAATAAAACATATCTTTATAACAAGGACATTAATGTTAATGAATAATATCGAAATGTGCCATGTGCCTTTCCCAGGCCTTTTTTGCATTTTGATGGATTGAATGATGGAAGGGAAACATATGCTTTCCAGATTGAACCCAAAGAGCTCTGTAATTCAGAGTCCATGCTCCTTCAAGCTGCAGCCAAGCAGAGAATAATTGCATAGCATTTGTCATCCACTTGGGATTAATTATTGAGTTTTAGAGGTAAGTAGCTGCACCAGTGAAGGTTACCAGTTTGTTCTTTAATATCTAGTTAGAGCATTGAAGGAACTAGGAGGGGGGAACTGGCCAAACACAAACAACTCGGATATTTCTGTCCAGAGTAAACCGGGCAACAGTGAAGGAGGTCAAATGTTCAACTCATGAAATAATATGCATGTATGCACTTTTGTTGGTGGTTAGTTCAATTGCGTGAGAAATGGGTACTCCCTTCAGGTTAACATTAAAGAGCATTGACAGAGCAACAGGAAAAGTCTTTGGGTTTTTTATAGTTAGTGCCATAGTTGACCTGGAGCTGGTATTGGCTTGGAAAAAATGAGTATTGTTCCCTGAAGGACTCCTGTCAACCTTGAGCTTTGGACTTGTAAGAAAGGAATCTTCCATCTGTCAGACAGGACAGGGTTAGGACACTGGTCCCCAGGGTCCCCTTTGATTATGTGATGATGTTTTAAGGAAATTAGCTGATGACTGCGATAGGAAAAGAGCTGGATCTGAGCTTGAAAATTAAGCAGTTTTTTGTTTCATTAAACACAAATCTTAGCAGGAAGTTGAAAAGATAAGGTCAAGAGAGGAGGGTTGTGCCAGGGGTGACGGTGAAAAGGTGATGGATTAAAATATAGTCTGATTTAGCTATTTTTGAGATGAAATGAGTTCACTTGAAAAATGAGTTAATTAATCATCATGTCTTAGCTATTCAAAGAGCATTTCCAGTCATCCGAAAGATAGCTTTTCATATTCACTGTGGTCACAAGCTGCAGGACATTATAACCCTTTGCTTATTTTTGGTCCTTCAGCAATATTGCTATAGGAACAGGTGAGCTCAACTGAGACACTGTGAAGGGTAGTAAGTTTTCAATCTTTTTGTAGTTGTATCTGCTTTAGCATTTTGGCTTGAAGCAACACTATGCTTTGGAAGTGACTCCCGGGACTGTCCCATTTGCTGCATGCTATTTCCATCCACAGCGTAGGATTTGTGTGCACAAAGTAGATTGCTTTTGGGGTAGATTCAACTGGAATGTCTGCCCCAAATTTGTACCAAGGGTTTCTCCTAAGGGGAACATAGGGATCCAAACCAGCCACAGGTCCTTCACACAGCTTCAGACCACATGTTCAGTAGGGAAGTTTGGTCCATGCAGCCAGACTGAACCTAATCCCAAGGAATCCCCTGAACTGCATAAAATACAGATGAAGAGGTCTCAGCACCAACTGATTTATGTTTTATGCCACAAATTTAGCTCAATGCCCTCCCCTTCTCCTTTTTTCAGACCCTGTGACTTGATGCTCTTGGCAGTTACCTTGTGTCTGCCTCTGCAAAGCCAGCTCTGCTCTGTTAATGATACTGAAGCCAGAAAGACCCACTTTTCAGTCCAGGCATCAGCCCCTGTTTGATTTTTGGTTATCATCTTATGATAACCCGAGTGCTTGTGACTTGTGAAGGCTGGAGGGCAGCAAGGACTTTTGTTCTGCTCAATGTGTAGGCAATGGCACGGTGTGATGCTTTGCATCGTGTCTTAGTGTACAGTGATACAAGAAACCATTAAACACTGCCATTCCTTTAACCTTGTGTTTTACCTTAGTCCTGGCTTGTTTTGCCAACTGGTACTGCAAATGCCCCATAACATCCCTGTCCACCTCCCCCTCTCAAGTTCCAAATCAGTGTCCATGGACAAAATGGGGCATTGGGATGGAGGAGGAAAAGGTTCCTGGGGAGCACCCTGCTGCCCAGTCAGCCCTGCCTTGCGCAGCACCTCCTCTCCCAGTCTGGTGTCCAGGCTGCCCAGCTGCTCCTTCTCCTCTCTCCTTCCTCTCCAGCCCCAGACTGGGGCACTGAGAAGAATGGTAGTCAAAACATGGTTTGGGTTTTTTTTCCAGATATTAGATGTGATCAGCATTGTTTCAATCTTTTCTGCCTCATTTCAAGATGAGGTGATTTCTCAGCAACTTCAACTGAATTCCCTGAAGGCTCATTGGGAGAGTTCAAATTCAGTGGCATTTGCTCTAGGGAGCATGCATCTTTGGGAAATGTAAAATAAGCACACAGTCATGCTGTCCTGCAAAGTAAACTTCCCAGACTGCAGTCAGAACTTTAATTTCAAGCATTGCATTTTTTTTTTCTTTCAGCCAAATTGCAGGTGAACGAAGTCTGCCATCTCCACGAAAAATGACACATAGAGTAGATCTATTGAAGCCTGAAAGTTATTTATTTTCTACATATTTAAAGTTTAAAGAAGATTCCCTAGAGGAAATTGCAGATGAAATCAGCAGAAGAGTGGCCATATACTGAACTCGGTGAAGCTCTGCTGAGGAAAGCATCTGGCCCAACTGCATGTTTAGCAGAAAGAAGCCCTCATCCAAACCTACCCAGGAAAAAATAAGTACAACCAAGTCCCCTTCTGTTTTACTCTTGCAATTCTGACTCCAGGCTTAATTTTGTCTCCCTCACTAGTTGTGCTCTAGAAAGCATGTAATCACATCTTTGTTAACAGCTCAGTGAAAATAATCAAATCATCTATTTTATTTGACACTTGTCTTCTCCTACTAGCATTTCCTTCTAAATGAGATGAGGTAACAAGACACTGAGCAGTAAGCACTGGAAACTCATGACAATTTGTGAGAAATGGTCTCATTTGCCTACCCTACTTCCTACAGCACTTATTCACAGTAAGACAGTGTGGTTGCTACCAGTGCAGATGTGTTCACAATCCATAGAAGTCTGGCCAGATGCGCCAGCAGTCTTAAAGAGCTCCACCCACAGATCATTGCCTATGTTGAGGAGTGGAGACAACCATAGTTTTAGATAGTGTTTGTCTCTCTCTCTTTCTATAGACCAAAATAGTTACATCAGCCATTACTTCCCTCCTCCTTCTTCCCCTGGAGTTATTTATGATAACTTGCAAATAAAACTACTATAAGCCAAATGATCCCTATGAATTGCTTGGTCTGCAAAGGGATCTGCAGTCTGGCTGCTACAGAAGAGAGGTAAGCGCTTTCTTTGCCTATTGTAATAACACATTAGGGAGGAAAACTGCATCCATTGATTCCTGATTTCCCAGAGTATAAACTTCAGTCTCTATTGCCACCATGTTGTGAAACAGTATAGGGCTGTCTGCAATATCGAGTACAGCAAGTCAGTTTTCCCTCTGAAAAGCAGATGGACTATGCAATATTTAGCCACCATTCCACAATTATCCAGTGACTGACCCCAAATCTGGATGATCAGTTCCTCAGCCACCTGCACAGATATATATCTTAAATTTCTATTGCAAGAAATGTTTTTATTTGTTCCAAAGAGCCAGGATGCTACAGTTGTGTGACTGCATATCACTTTTTAGAGAGGTTTTATGTGTTGTCAACTGTCAGTACTGAAATTATGCTGAACTTTGTGGTTTAGTATTTATCATATGCGTAAGTCAATTTCCATGGTTGTGTTTACAGAATTGATGTCTTTAGGGGGATATTTAACTTCTGTATGTGACCAAGGAGTGCAATGTTAGTAATGAGTTCTTCCAACGGACAGTATGGCAGAGGAGTCTTGATAAGTTTCTGAGTTCCTGAGTACTGATCATGAGCACAAGGACCAGCCTTTTTCTTATTATCACTTCTCTATATTAGAAATATTTATTGAAGCCAAATAAGTTGCCTAAAGTTCATATCAATGGAAATAAAATTGGAGTATTGAGCATGGTACTGAGTCTTTCTCATCACGTTATGTGAATACATAATGGAATAAATTTTTCGGTTGAATTATTTTGCTGAGCTGTGCATGCAGTCTTGGTCCAGCGAGGCTCACTGAGGGGAAGACTGTGCTGCCTTAAAAGTCAGCTACATCAACCAGTGCTGAGGCAGTACCTACTGTCCCTGACTGAGGTGGGGTAGCAGCACCCATGAAATACATTACACTAGCTCAGGAGAGGAGCTACTTCTGTTAAGTTTCCAACACTCATCACTCAGTTATGTTCCCACACCAGAAAAATGGTACTGAAGCAAGAATTGGGAATTTGGTCTTGGCTTTGTTAGGTGGAAAGGATCAAGTCTGATAATAATCTGTTTCTGGAGGAACATTCAGCAGAGAAACTACAGCAGACATGAGTGAAAGGCTACAAGTTGGGAGATATATTTGCAATTGTTACAGATGAAGTTTAAAGAGTTGTCAGGGAGAATCAAACTTCTTTCCAATAGCAGACTTACAGGTAATTTAAAATATTTCATCGTTATTTTGGGCCTCAGCAACAAAGATAAATCTGGGGGTTTTTTTTGAGTAAATTTAGTATATCCTATTTGTAATAAAATTTGCTCTCTCAAAAGAGTTGTACCTCACAACTGGCTGCCTCTGTGACTGTAAGTTAGGGAGCTGCCTGCCATTAGTCATCAGATGAAAGGTGTGGAAGCTGCTTATCCAAGGAGATAAAACTCTCTTTCCTCTCTCACAGAGCAGAGGGAGATCTGGAAAACCATGACAGAGTGACTGTGAAGGAGCTCAAATCTGTTTCCAGCTAGTTAAAAAATATTTCATCTCCTTATTTGTTTATAGATTATCCATTTATCCAATTACATTATCACTGGATTTGTCTGGGCTTTTCATAACGAATCTCCCATTGGATTCCTTATTTATGTATTCTTCGTTTAAGATGCCTACATTCATGGAGAACCTGTTTCCTAACAGACTATACTTTCACACTGTTTTCCTCCTGTTTGTGTGTTCTCCAAACATGGAATAAATGCCTTGAAAAAGTGTCAGCTACAGCCTTGAAATAGGTCCTCGTGATCCTGGGACAGCGGGCGTGCCTTGCTAACACTGCAGATAGGGATTTCCATAGGAAGGAAAAGAGCGTGCTCATATACCGGTGTATGGACAGGTATCTTCCAAGGGCATGGTCGGTCATCACACAGTGTGACCATAAGTAGTACAACAGGGTTTGAAAGCTTAACCACAACATGAATAAAATATACAACCAAACCCTCTCATTTTGTGTACAAAAGAAAGTGTTTGTAAGACAGGCAGTTTTTCACGGTGCAATAGCCTCTGCTTCTGCATCCTCAGGGGTGTCAGCAGAGGTGCACGTCTGTGCCCGGGCAAGGAATTAGACGCGTGGGAGCTCACGTCTCCAAACTTGTCATCCACAGTAAGCTTGTGTTCAGTGATGTGAACATGAACAGATGACTTCTGTGCTCAGTTTACATTTGATTTGCAATGGGATTTCCCCCAGCTCTGGCTTCTAAATAGGAACATGGTGCCTTTCTTGCTGGCTCAGCCTCATAGCCTCTTCAGCTCACCACGCTGAGCCTGATTAGCATCAGGGGCTTCAGAGGGAGATGCATAAAACCCCACAGTTAGCAGAGGTAAGGTATTTATCACATGGGACAGTTTCTTAATCTCAAATAGCTGGAGATTAAATACTGACACATAAGGTTTTACCACCTTAGCAATGTGCTGCTTAGCTTTAGCTGTTATAACTCTGGTTACTTTTGTTAACTTTCCAAGCCATCTTTCCTCTGACAGCAGATGACACCAGTAAGATGTATTGCAACAAAACCCATTGCCTTTTTTCAGTGTTGAGATGGTCATTTTCCCTATTCTCCTTTTGCTGTGAGAACCAGGAAGCAAAAGCTTGCTCTTGCAGTCTGTCTACACTGCGGTGGAAAATCTGAACTCTTCTCCCTTAATTCCAGGTAGGATAAAACTTTCTCTGATGGGGCAGTGTGGGTTTCCAATACTTATTCCGCTGTCACTACTGAGATCAACAGACAGTGCTAACACAGAGCTTCATTCTGGAAAGAAGACATCTCTTTCCTTTCATGGGGAACAATTTTCTGCTCTATTGCTTATTTTTATTTACCACACTTTTAGTTGTTAAGTAAGAATAACATATTAATAGAGTACTTTGGATTTTACAAGGAAAATGAACATTAGTCATATTTTCTTCCTCAAACATAAACAGTCTCAGGCACAAGGTTGAAATGTGTGTCAGCTCACTCCACAAAGCTAATGAAGATGGTAAGGAACCTGTACCTGTTTACACCAGGCGGAGTGATTTAGTTCATGTCTTTTCTTTTTTTTTTTTTTTTTACTATTTACTGGATCATACCTTGTCCTATTAAAATGGAATGAAGTGGCAAATGCTTTACTAAAATAAGATTATCACTCTACCTTTAGGTAATAAAGAGCATGTATTTTGGGGCATTGATTTAATAAGTTCTCTCTCTCATCTTTCATATGCAGTAGGAGCATGACATGTATTTTTGATGGAAATACAACTGTGACCACAGTCTGTATTTATATCATGTCACCTAGGAGGTGTAATTGTGGATTGGCAGCCCAGCATGCTGGATGCAGTAGAAACACGCAGCAGAAGAAATGCTCCGTGTCTCAGAGAGTTTACAGTCTAGGTGTTGCACAAGAGATGGTAGATAGATATAAAGAGAAAGGTGGAAGCTTGTGGAAAGCCAGGACAGTGTTGCCCAGAACAATGGGCAGCCTGGCACGCTGCTCTGATCTGCCAAGGTCAGCCAGGAACTTTGTTGGTACAGTAGTCACTAATGAAGGTGTGGGATTGGAAGGTTTTGTGAATAAGGAGTCTTTGAAACTGGTCCTGGTGGGTAGTTAAAAAAGGTCCTATGGGGATGCGTTATTTGACCTTGCTGCAAGGTCTGTAGGTTAGAAAGGTCTGTAGGTATGACATTGTCTTTTTCCAAGTTCTGTCCCTTTTCAAAAATTAAGAACTTTGCACTGGACAGCGTTAGTTGTTGCTGATCGCAACTAGAGTTTATATGAGAAATATATTTGTACTTATAAACACAATTTTGAATTCTGATACTTGCATACCACTAAGAACAGCACTGAAACTAGAAATGCAACAAAATGTTTGGCAAAGCCTTCACAAAAGCTTAGTTTGTCCATTAAAATCTGAAACTGTAGTAAAACTTAAATTAAAAAAATCACCATTTCTGCATTTTTTATTGTTCTACTACTGAAAATTGGCAGTAGTAATTCACTTCTGTCATTTCTCAGTTTTTAACCTCTTGGGCCTTGTTAATGGATTTTGGTCTAAGCAAAAGGAATCAAAGTAGATGTACATTAAGTTGCAACAAGCATTTCAGCACAGTGATCATACGTCAGTTGTCTGTCAAAAGGGTAAATCATACTTGCTCTCCTTTCCTCTTTTGGCCTGGGATACTTGCTGTCCGAGTAGCTTGCGTTTGTTCTCAGTGCTACCATTTCACACAGGATTGCTGATTTCCACCTCGGACCCCTGGGGTTATACTGTCTCCCTGCTTGCTGTACTCACAGCTAATGCACAGGCAAAAAACGTCGCCAAAGGACCAGTGAGGAAAATTTTCAAGGGCACAGCAATACTCCAAGTCTGTAAGTCCTATTTTTGGAAGCACCTCTGGCTCTTTGGAGTTTGTTAGCTGGGCTGTGATCACAATGTAGGTACTCGCACCTGCCCTCGCTGCATTTGAAGCCAGGCAGCAAGGGCACCTGCGGTACATGCAGAACGAAGCCTTGGCAGTCAGTAGGGTGGGTACACCAACGTGACAGTTGTAATACAAGAGGTCCTGGGTTGTCGGCATCTTCGTCCCTCATATGCAGACAACTTCAGAGGTGTGTGGTGGTCTGCAGTCACTGCTCTGCAATGCATAAAAACAGACTTCTTTGGTGCCTGTGTCACTACTGAGAACATCCCTTGAAAAGAGACATGCCATCTTATATTCAAGACCGCAGTAGAAAATAAAATCAAACAGATTCCTCAGTTTTAAATATATTCCACAAACTTGCTCCAACCCTTCCTCTTGACCCTCCATGCTCAATTCACTTGAGTGGTACTGGTTTTTGGTCCTATCATAATATTTGCATAGTGTTTTTTTCTTTTCCCCCCCCCTGTACTTTCTGCTCATGGGACTCATTATTTCACTGGCAAGTCATTTCCTCTCAAAAATGTAAGCGAATCTTCTCTGTTTCTCATGAGCTGTGTATGGATGCCAGGTCCTGGGGTCAGTGCTGCACAGGTATGGACTAGCAGGATGGCCCCACGCTGGTTGCTGTGCGGTGGCCGTAGCTCCACCATAAAACCAACTCTGGGCTCAGAAGTGATTAAGAAATGAGAGGGCCTGTTTCTACATCAGAGCGCCAAATGCTGTTAATGTAAAATGAAAGTAGAAGTGAAAAGAAACAAGCCATGTAAGTATGGGAATATAGTTAATTTATTATGGCAGGTCTATAGCCTGGCTCTAATCCCTCGTTTGGAAATCAAAACCAGACTGCTGGAACTTACCTGCCAGACTCAATCTGTTTCATAATTACCTGTGGGTTGCTATTTTTGTTTACCTTAATAGCACAGTAAATACTGCTTCTGCCTTTGTTTATGACCTATTTAAGTGATGGAAATATCTTGAAGAAATTCTGTTTTTAATAGGGCCCCAGTGACTACCTTCTTTCACCTCCCAAAATAGAAGCCAATGGATCAGGCCTCCAGCATGAGCTATATTAGAGGGGAAAGAGATTTTAGTACACTGCCAAGCCTGATGTTTATAATGATCTTCAATTTTTAGTTGCTGCAAGTGATTAGAAAACATGGGGGATTTTCTTTTAAGTACCAAGCCCATTTCTGTGAGGAAAGGTCCAGCAGTCAGATGAGTAACTAGTAAAAGCTTGAAGTTTCATTATCATTGGCCCTTTCTGGATAGCGGAGGTTGGGAGAAGGGACAAAGGGCTCTTCCCCCACCCCAGCAATCCTGCAAACAGGAGGTGTGTGAGGTAGGAGCAAACTCATTCATACACAGGTAGAAGTGCCTGGGTTGGGCCCTCTGTATGTATGTGCTCAAAGGTTAGAATTGGCTCCACCTCTTCCCATTATATACTGTGAATCCTAGGATGATTTTACCTATTCATTCCTCTCCTGGGCTCAGAGCTGTGTCTCACATTACTTCAGCATATAGGTAGTAATGTAGTGGAGAGCAATACACTGCTTTGCCCAGCACATGGTTGCAGGTGATGCTCACATCCTCCTGCTCTCTTTTTTCACTTGAGTACCTTTAAGAGTAAACACAATTTTCACATGTTAAAGAGGCTTCCTGTTGTAACCAAGATCTACAGGGTCACACAATTGCCCCAAACTGACCTTGATGCCCTGTAGCAATGATGTGGTGAAATGAACCCATCTACAAGAGAGGAAAGAGGACTTCTGAGAGGTTTGGGCTACAGGTGACTTGAGAAAAATCCAGGTTATGGCAGCTAAAAAAAAAAGGAAGCATTTATGTGCAAGGAACATTGTGAAACTTCTCATCATAGCTGCTTTTGTATCTGTGTTGGATGAGGTAATTACGAGCCTAGCCCAAAACACTTTGCATGCTAAAATAGCTCTTTTCCCTTTGGAAAATCTTACTGAAATGCTACCATCTGTAAACAAAGTAAAATAACCCAAATTGCAGCTCTGAGAGCCTATTACCTTGGCATTTGGTCACTTCAGGTCACACAAAGATCTACATTACGTCTTGGTTAAGGTGATGTAACCATCACTATAGTGCCTTCCAAGTAAAGTAATACTAATAAGCTAATAATGTTTTATAGAGCCTCTACCACTTCTCTGTTTCTTTGGGAGTGTGTGTGTCAAAACAGACATTTTTCTAAGAGAATCAAAAAGCTGGAATGATTTCTTTTGTCCTATTTAACAATTGTGTTTTCTGAGGGTGGACTTTGCATGAGTTATACTTTGCAAAAAAATTAGCAGTTGCTGTTTATGAAAATAAGAGGGAGCTGAAGAGCCCTTAATGTTTTGTAATAGCAGGACACTTCTCTGAGTGGCCAAATTAAGGCTGGGTTTCAGGATCTGATTTTGAAATCATTAACTTTACACCTTCATATACTTCTAAATGAGTCATGCCTGAAAAGTAGTTAACGTCTCATGGTACTTTGATAATGTACAAAACCCCCAGTTTCAGTTTAGTGCCTAACTGGTGTATTTTTCTCATAAAGAAACATCATCACAGTTGGAAACTGCAATGTCCATCTCTACACGCAGAAAGTAATAGGAATTTCCACCAGTTTTAACCGGAATGAAGGATTCTTTAAAGCCGAAGGGAAAACTTTACAGTCTAACATTTTAATGGATTGTACCAATTCGTGTTTTATGAAATATGATCACCTTGTTCTATGTTTTTAACTTTATAGCTAAACTCCTTTAATTTAGACTTAGGAATCGGCAAGGATATAATCAATTTTATTAGTTTCTCAATTTTAAAAAGCTTGTAAAGATTATATTTGAACCTGCAATTGAAAATGATCATTGACTTTTTTCCTTCCATCTAAAAAAAATTTAAAAATGCCATCATTAATATGTGAAATTTTACAGATGAGGGATAGTTGAAAACATATGAAATGTAGCATTTGTAGACAACTGGTATCCTTTCTTGAAGTCTTATCTGGCAAGCTATCAGAACTGAACGTTATAAAATGCTATTTTATTTATGAATCTATTAGGAATCGTGACTCCTATAACAGATCTGGTAAGAAAAAAGAACAATTAAAATAGAAGGTTGTAATTTACTGCTGGTGGAAAGATTGACGTCAGTAAAATGGGAAGAACTGTAGGGAAATAAACATATATATGCATGATCAAAATTCATTAAAAATAAAATCAATTTCCTTCAATCCTAATTATCTTCACTATGTCTCTTACCTCTGGCAGATTTTCTTAGTGTTGGAAGCTGTAACGATAAAGTTTTTCACTTCTTAAGAGGAGTGATAAATCTGAAATCAACAACTGTTAGTATGATTGGTAGGTTGCTGGAAGAAAATGCTTTTTGTGCAGCATCTTGTCCAAGATTCAATCAGGCTTCAAACCAAAGCATTCCAGTCAGACAGTTCTCATGGATATTCAGTAATGAGCAAGATGGGGTGGGTGGGGAAATATTTACCAGTGTCTCTAAGGCTCTTGAACTTCATGTTCCTTTGCATAGTTGATTTACTAATCTCAATTATTACAGTTGGAATTTTCAGTAGAAGGTTTCTTTGCCCATATATAGTCCATGCAACATGTGGCAGGGCACGGCTTGAAGCAGCAAGCTCTGCTTTTCCCGCTTGATTACTTGTGTCAAGATACAGATTGATGAAAGATGAACAAACTCTCCTTAAACTATTACTGCTGAGGGGACAGGCTCTGAAAAGGTTCAATCATTCTGCCTCCAATGACTTCAGGCCTTAGGGGGTACGGATGCGTGTAGACACAAGCTAGTGTTTAAGAGCAAAGACGGATGCTTCAGCTTCCATGGTGTGAAAATTAACCTTGGGCGTATTTCTGGAAGACATAGTTTCAGTTAACAACAATGAAGAAAGAGTAGTGAAACTCCATGAATATTTCTATGATTAACTGTGAATTTATTGTCATTCTCCATGACTTGACATTGAAATAAATGTAATCAAAGAACATTTTCTTTTCAGCTAATATTCAGTAGTTCATCTTAATTTGGATATGGCCATTTCGACATCTGATTTTAGGCTGATATTCTAAATGAGAAAACAAAACAAAAAACCAACAAACGAAAAGACCAACCCAGATGAGACAGGGTGCTTAATTTCAAGGTGTATTTTTGTATATTTGATCATTTCCACACAGCCACGCTTCCCTCCTTCTGTTAACAATCAGGACTCAGTGTCTGCCCTAGACCCTTCACTCATTTTCTGGCCAGGTAGTATATGATTATATACCCTCCTGTTGCATGGGTCATAGTCTTCTAAAATGATGGTTGCATATTTCTGTGATGAAGCAGTAAAATTTACACAGAAATGTGCAAAACAATGGCAGCTCCTACATCCCAGGGAGAAAAAGGCAGGTTGCTAGAAAATGGCATGGAAAAGAAGGACAAAACCTGTCAACCTTTACATTTGTTATCCATATTCACATATCCATAGCCACAAATTCTTCATCAATTCATCTCTTGCCATTTAATTCATCTACTCGCACTCTAGGAAATGTGTTGCTACTGAGAGCTCTGCAAAAATCATTGTTATTAACCATTAGTTAAAAAAATTCTGTTGAAAAATCTTCCCATAAGACTGAAAATTTATGTTGTACAAGTCTGTGGCAACAGAAAGTGAATATTAACTATTTTTTCTTTTCTTTTCTTTGGCTGGTACTGGATGTTCTGTTTAATGCCTGAAGTGTCTAAAGCACAGCATTAAAAGAACAGCTGTTTTATAAAGTATTTAACTTGTGTTCTTGCATCTTTGACAAGTATTACATTCAAAATATTTGTTTATAGAAGACTGTACAATATGAATATTCAAATATTTAACAGCTTATCTTCTAGTAGAAAGGTCAGCCCAGCTGAAAAGGCTCCAGGAAAGAGCAACTGATGTATGGGAAAATGATTTACATCCACTAAGGGGCTGCTAACTTTGCATATTGATTGTATTAAAATCATGAACCATGGTGTAAAATGAGAGTAATTCAGTTTAAGAGAGGAGAGCTGTTTTAGATTTACATGAGGATTAAACTGCAGTATGTATCTAGCAACCTACGAATGCTGTCATTGCAACAGTTTCCTACTAATTCTCTGTTAAATGTCTGTGTTTGATATGCAGTTTGTATTTTAGAATGTAAAATGCACAGTCATTTCATGTGTTTTAAGTCTGGCATGTGCCAATGCCTTGGGGAATCAGAGCTTAGTTGTTTTGTCTTCTTTATATATATTTTAGTTTATTACGTTTGGGTCTTGGAGAAATGTTCACCTAACGGGATTTTAGGAGAAAAAAAATGCATTGAAATTTTTGTGAAGACACCTGTTTGTTTCTCTTTTTTAGCAAGGGAAAAACCCCCTGTATATTTTGAAGGTTTGTGTTTTGAGATGTAAGGAGCTTATCTGAAAGACAAAGCACCTCTTACGCCCAGGAGAGTGGAAGGGAAGGGAGAGGCTGGGACTCCCCAAACCCTGCAGCTTCTCACTGTTTTCAGGGAGCAGGAGACCTGTCAGAGCCCAGTATGGTCAGAGCACATGTGGAGATCTCCAGCACCCTGCATCAAGGAAGCAGGATTAGCCCTGCAATGCCATTCCTGCCACTTTCCATCGTGTGCCAAGCATTGGTGAGAAAAAGGGGAGCTAAAAGCCATAGCACACTTCATCTCTGGCTTTACATCCTGTACAAACATTTCATTTTGCTTGTATTTTGGCTCTATAAAATAAACAAATCTGTACTGCAGAAATGTCAGTTCAATAACTTTTAGTGCTTTTAGTGGGCTTCGCATGGGAGACACTGGATTTGTATTGATTTACACCAGCTGATGAGCTGGCACAGCGTGTATTCTCTGCAGCTTTTACGAGACAATTAATGAATAATTCAAAATTGCCGTTCTTTGTATGGTGGTTGTGCCTCATAGAGGGAATGGCTGCCATCACTGTGTTGAGAGAGATGTTTCGATGGCTTTTTACTTTGATTGCAAAATTCTGAATTGGTCCTGGGAAGAAATCCAAACAAACCCAAAGTACGGCAACTTCTGGTCAGATTCCCACCCAATTCCAATTTTTCAGGTCTGAAAGCTTTCAACATCTTTATGTGTCAAGGCAATTAATATTCCCTCATCAGCTCTTCAAGATGACATATGTAATGTCATCAGCATCAGGCATCCTCCTCCTCTCAGTTGCTGCTTTTCTCTTTAACTTTTCCAGTGCAGGCAACAGTCCACATGATGAACTCTATTTGGGATAGTAAAAGCCTTACCTTGTTTAGATGGTTTGTTCCCTCTTTTTCCTAGCAGGATGAATGGAGAATTTTGGACAGAGCATATCCCTGGCCTGAGGCTGACCCCACCAAGGGAGCAGCTGTAAGACACTCCACTATTGCTGTGAGCAGATTTTGATACACCACTGAGCATCCCCGGAATTCTGTCTTCACCCCCAGAATTCACGCTCTGGCATAAATAATTTCTGACAGCAATCGTAATGCAAGTGTAATGATGGCGAGAGATGCCAGTTTGACAGATCTGGAGAGTTGCAGCCTGTGAGCTTCATTCTTCTGTTTCATGAGGACACAAAGCAGGAATTTGATCCCATCCCTATCTGCAACATCTGCATACACAGACTTCTCCCCGAGCTGGAGAGATCAGCTTTGGAGCCAGCCAGATAGTTTTCAAGCAGGGTAAATATAGCTTTTGGAGGAAGTTTTCCTGTGTAGGGAAGCCAAGGTTGCCTCTTTACAACTGGTTTCCACAGTTCAAACACCAGTTTTCTCTGTTACATAAATTATTTTACTAGAACACTTTAATATCCAGTAATATTTTATTAAGTGAATCATGCAGCTGACAGAAGGTTTTTGTGCTAAAGAAGTACACAGCTGTAAGGTTGAAGGGAATATCAACGGGTGATGTTTTCTGAAGCTCTCCCTTCTGGATTCTTCCTGCTATCCCTCCAAAATTGGGCATGGGATTTAAGATGTGGCCTTGTCAATTCTGAGAAGGGCTGAATAAATACTCCATTTCTTTTATGGAACAATTCTCTTAATATAGCCCAGAACGAGAATTGTTTCTTCTGCAAAACACCACGTTTGACTCATCATGAACTTGAGATCTGCAGTAATTCTGAGATCTTTCCTGCTGAACTGTTGCCTAGCCACAAATATTCTCCACTCTGTATCTGTGCATTTCAGTTCTTCCGAACTGGAATTTATCGCACCTTACAAAAGCCACTCAAAAGCTAGGCATTTTGTCTACACAGTTCCCTGGGCTTCATCTAGTTGCAGTGCAGAGACACAGACATCTCTAGAGGGCAATTCACCCCAACTGTCCGAGATGCCTGGATTTCACATGAACGGTTGCAACTTGTCTTTCAAGAATTTCATCCTGTTTGGACTATTTCTTCACTCTCCCAAGATTACATTGAATTCTGAGCTTGTAGCCCAAGCGCTTGTCAATTTTTTTACCTTGTCATACATGTAAGATATAAAGATCCTATTTATAGTACTTGTCTTTGAGTGGTCATCTTTATCGATAGATGTGCTTAGAGTAGGGTTTCCAATTAGCTGTATAAGATCTTATGGGAGTTTTATCTAAACTCTACTTCCCTAGTTTCTTTATAAGAAGTAGTGCCTGTGCCAGGACATCTTACAGGGACTATTTCTGCAATCCCTATATCCAGGAGGCTGGCAATTGTGTCTGAAAAGGAAATTTGGTGGGCTTCATATGGTTTCCTTTTGATACACCTACAGAATTCTCCTTTTGATATTTTAATTATTTTCTCTATGTATTTAAATTATTTTAAATAATAACTGAAAATTAGGCTCCCTGGTCTTCTAACTCCTGCTTTTAAAGTATGGTGAGATTGACTTTTCTGAGATTCATACAGTCATCCATGAATCCTCAAAAATAATCACAACTGGTTCAGGCTGCTTTAGTTAAGTTTAGCAGTGAACTTGATGGTATGCAACTTCTTTCATTCTTTAAACATATTTTTCCCCTTTCTGATCTCTCAATTTTTGAAAAAATGTAAGCATCTAATTAATTATGTATGTGATTAATGCTGATATAATTAAAAATTATTGCAAATAGCGAAATGACTAACAGTCGTCTTCTGCCTTCTCTGTGGAATTTTCTTCTTGGTAAGGAGTGAATCTCTGTCTTCCTCTGATTTCTAATGTGTAGCTGGATTTTGTTGTTGTTTCCTGTATATTCTTGCCGTAGCTTTTCTAGTTTTATCCATGTGCTTTTTGTTCCCATCCTTAGTTGCTTTTCCTAGATCTCAGTTTTTATGATTCCTTTTCAAATTTCACATCGTTAAGGAGTTCCTATCGGAGCCATATCAGCCTTTCGCTGTACTTTTGAACTCTCCCCCTTTTCAGGTTGTCTCATTTAGAAACTCCTCCTCTCTTGTCTTTGTTTTCCTGTTCCTTTTCCCCAAAAGATCTTCCAGTTCCCTGAGCTTTTGTGTAACCCATTATCCCTATTGTGCTATTGTCCCTGTTAAAGAAAACTCCATGATTTCTAATCTGATATTCTCTGATTTCTAATTTGATATTCTCAGTCATAACCTAAAATAACCTCTCCTTTTCTGCTACCTTTTGCTTTCTGAAGTAACAAATTGTCCTCCAAGTATGCTGCAAATATACATCCCCATCCCAACTGACAGTTAGTCAAATAAAGTCACTGATCTCCAGCAGATCCTGCTCTTTGAATGCTTCAGAAGTTTGCCATCAGAAAGTATCGTTTACCTCTTCCTTCTTACTAGGTATTTATAGTATGTTGCAGTGTTGACATCCCCCTTTTCTGTTGCCCTTCTTTTTACCAAGATATACAGGAGACATTCATAGCTGCTTCTTGCCTTCTCCTGGATTTCAGAGCAAATATATTTGCTTGTTCTTTGTGTACAAAGGAATTTCCCTAATTTTTAAATCTTTTTTTTCCCCTAAGATTTGGTACCGGTATTCAGATTCTGCAATTTAGCATACTGTTTCTTGTGATGCATCTTTGCAATATCATTTTCTGTTAGAAAGCTTCAAGGTCACTGAATTTTATTATTCTCAAGTATCATCCTGCAAACATAAAACACTTCTGGGACCAACCTTTAATTTCTTTGGGAACTACTCAGTTCACTATATATGAAACACAGAGCTGCCACTTTATCAAGGAAGAAGACAATGTATGTCTCTCTTTTTGTAAAGTATAACTTCTGTTACCTACCTTTTTCCTGATCCACATCTTTCCTCTCCTCTATCCCACTACACATAGCATGTACTCAGTTCTAGTAGTTTCTTTACATTACTCTAAAGCGAGTTGCTTGGTGCATACAACATGAATTAAGGCAAATTTAAAATTGAATGTAGAATTTTATAAGTACTGTAGGAACTCAAGGACATTTCATTAAAAAACTTATTTTTCTGGTTTTATTTCAGTGATAGCAGGGGACGTCCCACTGCTAATTTTCCTTCCATAACTTTCATTCTGGATTCCATCCTTGTGTCCACTGAATTATTATTACAAGATATAAAATCTTCACATTATACACAATATTTAAAAAAACCTGTGGAATATTGTATGCTTTGTAAAACCTTTTTTGCTTGTTGTTAAGGGTAGAGGATGCACAATGTTGAACAGTTGTAAAATACGTTAGTTTTACATACGCATTTCTGTAGAAATAAATCAGTCACCAGAGAATCATTCTCTTGGAAACCAAACAGTGCGGGTGAGTAAAGAGGTTTGGGAGTAGGGATAATCAGCCATGGCTACATCTGCACAGCAAGGACCAACAATAGTCTATCCCAGAGCATTGCATAATACAACAAAAGTCTCCCCCTTAACCTTGAATCTGTCTTTGTTTGAGCAAAGTCCATGTTTAGTTCATTGCTCCCAAACACAGAAGTGTTAGTTTATAAAAAAAAAAAAAAAAGGTCAAGCTGAGTCCAGCTGACCCCTTTCTTGTTTCCCCTCACACTCAACTTTATTTTTAAAAAAAGCTCAGCATGTTACAAAGAACTCATATGTGAAAGAAATCTGGACATGAGCAGATAAGGGATGCAGCATGATCTTTGCTGCCATTTAATATTCCATTGTGCTTCCCATGAGACCAGACTCCAGCTACAATGCCATAATTAAATAAAGAATTATGAAATACCTCCTGCCTCTGCTGGAATACTCCTTCTCTCCTCTAGGCTACCTCTGTGAATATTGGTCAGACAGCACTGAATATCCACGAGAAACTTTGCCAGCATTTCTGACATTGGAACTCAGATTTTATTTTCTGCTCTGCTAAACAATTTGTTTGCTCACTATTTATGACTCTCTTGTCCTGTTCTTTACTCCATCTTTGTGTCTTTTTCCAGGGATGCAAAGGGAACAGAGACTGGGGACCTTCTTGAAGTAGTGCACCCCTCTTTGTTAGCTGCCATGGTTGATGTCACCGATTCCTGGCTCTCCTGTCTTCACAGAATATGTCCACAGGGCTGAAGGTGTCTTGAGTTGTCTTGTGCTCTTGTTACGGCAAGTTGAGTAGACCATTACATAGTCAACTATTCCTCCTGATGCAGAGCAGATGTTATGGCTGTTTTATTTCTTGCCTGATTAAAATAGTTTTTGTAGGGCCAGAGGACCATGGGCGTAGTCTCTAGTCACATCCTCTCATCTCATGTTTTGTGCTGGACCCAGAGATCTTGTCCTACCTCTCAAAAGGGATTTCTACATTTATGCCGAGAGGGCAGCAACCCTGTGTCATACTGAGCGTCTTTGACCTCTACTAAAACCAAGTAAAGGGAGGCTGTAAATGAGAAATATATCTCAGAAGAAAATGAAAGTTGTTGGTTTGTTTTGGTTTGGTTTTTTTATTATGGCTATTATCACCATAGTAAAAGAGAAGGCAACATCCATTGGGATTTTCCTCGTATATGAAGTGAATTAACAAACAAGGTAAATATACTGACCTGTGGTGAATACAATGATGACATGTAATGGAAAACTATCAAGCTCTGGAGGTTCAGTCCATATCAATTCTTAGCACCAATGGTAGCTTTGCGGTCCAATAGGTGCAATATCCTGTATGTATGTATCCAGTAGGATATAGGGATATAGGATAATTGTTCATATATAGGATATGACATCCTTTGGGTGGATCATACATATATGCCTATGTATTTAAATCCTCTTTCCTGATTTAAGAAGAAAGGATTGCTTTGTATCCAGAATGGAGCAGTCCAGGGCATTAAAACACAACAGAGAGAACAGACCCCTGTGAAAGCCACAGAATCGTTGAACATTTCTGCTATGTACAGAAAGTAACGCTAACTTAATTTTCCTGCTAGAAAAAATTACAAATCTTTGAAATAATTCAGAGAGCCACAAAAGTTTGAAATTGAGGCTGCTTCATTTAGTTCTATTTTTATTTGATTAAACTTTATTTTAACTAGAAACTTTGCATTTCTAAAAATAAATAAGAGGACTTAGAAGCTTTTTTTTTTTTTTTTACAAACATACTTTGTCCTTTCTTTGCCAAATCACATATAACAGCTGCAGACTTTATAACATTATCTAAATGTTCAGACTGGCTATAAAAGATTAAATATAAAATTCCAGTGCATAGAACAACTGGTATAAAGAACAACAAAACTGAATTGACTAAAGGCTGTTCATTTAATCTACCTTTGTTAATTGAAACCTTCATCAGGGAACAGAAAGAATCTGTTTTCTTTGCAAGGTGCTGTGGTGGTGGTAGTAGTTCTGCAGAAAAAGTACAATGCAAGCAGAATTCCCTCTGGAGATATCTGGCTTGAGAAGAAGACAAAACTATAATTTTACTTTAGCTCATGGCTCCCCCTTAAGTAGGTTGGGAGTTAGGGAATTCTGTAAGGAAAGAAAACCTGGAGAACATTTACTGTTTTGTTCCAGCTCTGCGGTCCCACTGGACTCAGCTCTGTGCCAACATCATAACAGATAAGACAGCGGAAAGAGAGAGCCAAGAGTGAATAAGCTCACAGCTTGGGGATACTGCACTAAAGAAGATACATTTTGCAACACGCACTGCTCTGCCCTTTTTGCATCCATGCTACATTTAACAGCACATGATCTGTTTTCAAGATAATTTCCTTCTGGAAGTCGTTCTTGCAACCTGGTCCTGGGAGGTGTTAAGTGCCTTGAACTTCCCCTGACGTCAGCAGGGGCCAAGCACGCGGCACCTGGGATGGGGCCCGCTGCCCTCCCCGCTCACCCTCCCAGTGGCTCCAACGACAGCTGGACACTTGCAGGAGCTGGCCCGCCCTTTACACCCAGCGTACCTGCCTCTAAATGTTGGTGCTCTCTGCTTATGGTTCCAAACCATTTTGTGTCACGACTGCTGAGTCCTGCAAATGTTATTTATCTGTGGCTCCAGCAAATGCTATTTATCTGTGGCTTTCATCAAAATCCAGACAGTCTGTGGCATTAAATGCAGTTGCTGGGCTTGCTGGAGTCTCCCATGGGTGAGCTATTGCATGTGCCACCAGTGCTGTGCATCTAGGACAGCAAGGGGATGAAATGGACTTTTTATGCTGCCTGCGCCAATTGCTAAAGTAACTGAAGGATAACAACATTCATTTTGAATGCTTCCTTCACGCTTTGCTGCCTGCTCTTCCTTCAGCATCACCATGTCCCTTGTTTCTCTTCTGTCCCTAAGCCCTGTGCTTGAAACCATAAAGGAGTGGGTCTGGCACTGTTAACATCTGTTGGGACGGTGAAAAGCAGTTCCTCTGTGAGAAGATCCAAATAAGCAGAGATGCCCCCAAGGGAAGGAACAAGTTTCCAGCATCTTCTGGAAAAGTGAAAAGTTCGCTGGATAGCCAAGGCCTTATTTGCATTTCTTTTACATAACAGTCTGGAACGTTTTTGTCTAATATGATTTTATTGATAACACATCTGAATGTAACTTTTCAAAATACCTAGGCAAGAGACCCTGCAGCAGGGTGAGGGACTCTCAGAAAAGACACAGAGCAGAAGGAGGAGGGGAGGGAAGAAGGCACGGGAGGATGCTCCCTGTAGCGGAGAGGACTAAGCGAGTGTGTCACTGCGCTACAGGCTCCTACTGCATTGCCCAGGTGCTGCCAAAGTGTCAGAGGGGAGAAGAGGTGACGCGAGGCTGAGCCCAGAGGAGTCCTGTTCAGGAGCCGAGACATGAACCTCCCTATGCAACAAGGGGGATTTTTAGTCTCTGGCAAAACTATTGCCATCTGTTCTTATTCCTGACTGGTCAGGGTGAGCTACACCCCTGTCTGAAAAGCTGCTAAACCCTCGGCAGCCCAGTGATGGCAGGAAATGGAGCTGCTCTGTTTTCTTGGTCCTTGCTTGTGTCTCCTGTCTGGTGATTTCAGCTAAGCTCAGTAGTAAAAGTCATGGAAATTACATGTCCCTGAATGCCTCCAAGCTTGGACACTGAGCTGGAAGGGGTACAACAAGGAAGGTATAATCATGACTTCCTCAGTAGCCAGTCCTAGTTACAGGAGAAGGAAAGGCTCAGAGCTGTTGCCAGAGCATCCTGAAAGATGGGAGTTTTTTCAACTGTTAATTATTCAGCTTTTCCAAACTAGTGTTATGCTTCTCTTCTTTGGCCTGCTCCCCCAAGAAAGTCCTGTTTGTTTAAAAATATTGCTTATGAGTGGGGAAGCATTGCTCTTTCTCAAGTATCCAGATGGTGCAGTTTAGGTCATGTCAACCAGATGCAGAGATTCCAGGACTAGCAAAGACCCGAGCAGTGAATCCACATGTTCCAGCCCATCAGATGAATGGGGACTTATAAGCTGGAGTCTGGAAGTAGTTTAATCATGTTCACTTGGGGCTGCATTTGAGCTATTTAATCTCTCTGCTAGACCTGCATTGCTTGGGCACAGTACTGCACAAGTGGGAGTATGCTGCACCTGGAGCAAAAATAGTTTAGGTCTGGCCAGGTTGTGTGTCTTTTCACTACCCACCTGCGCACTCATGATTCTGGCATCAGCATGAATAGAACAATTTGGGTCTACCTACTTCTGCTACTGCCCTTCATTTCCTAGGTTTCTGGGGATGCAGCAGGAAATGTTGATATTAAAAACTTCTTCAGCGGATACCCGGGTTATTGATTACAGACTTCTTTTTTGTCTGGCAGCAGTCTTACAGAAGTCGTAAGTTCTCTTCTATATCCTACTTCTCCCTTTTCTTCTCTACTCAGGGTTCAGAATCTTCCTTCATCTCATGTCCTAACTCTTTCCACCCTCCCTTCAAATATTCCTTCCTTCTCCCCTCCCTCCCAAATTAATAAACTTTGATACTGACAATGCAGGTGCTTGCACCTGGGCTTCTTTTGCAGTTAATGGGAGGAAACTGGCACTTTTAGCGCGTGATTCATTGTACCTACCTTTAGCTGTTTGCATTAGGATGAGACTAGTTGTGCCCTAGAAGTATGTACGTTTGCTCAGGTGAATCCCAACCTATTGCCTAATTCTACCTCCTCTGCCTTCACTGGGACTCCGCATTTCTGGCTACCGATTCCTCCATCTCTCTCACTATTGCATACCCTCCTGAATCTATCATCTTCTTCAAACTCCATCTGCTTCTCCAACCTTCTCTACAGAAGCCCATTGTTCGTTCTTACTTTTCCATTTTCCTCTGCACTTAACTCTTCACATAACTTCTCTATTAACTTCTACACCACAGGCTCCTTTCTAAGCACACTGCCCTGATTCAGGAGATCTGACTACAGTCCAGAGCCCTTTCCTGCCCTCTTCGGCTCTTTAAACACTCTGTTCTTCAAAGCTCTTTCCTTTCGGAAGTCTTGAACATATGAATGGTTTTTTAACTTTCTTGAACTTTTTGCTGTTGTAGATAGCCTCCGTTAGTGTATGCTTCTCCTTGTCTTCCATGACTTTCCTCTTGGTTCTCTTCCACGTTCATAGCTCTTGTTCTCTTGTCTCCCTATTTCTCTTGAAACCCCTCAGAAGACATTGTCAAATTCTTACCGTCCTCTTGCTCTTTTTCTTTCTCCTTTCATTTGACCCCAGAGATGTAACAAAACACTCTATCGTTAGAGCTTTCAGAGTTGTCTCTCTCTTGAGGTTCCATGCCCTGTGATTCGATCTGTCATCTCATTTCCCTCTACTGTCTTAGTCTGGGGGTTGGTGGTCACCTCAAACACAACTTGCTGTCTCAAACTTCACTTCATTGCCACTGACAGCAACTCACATCCCTTTCTCCACTCAGGTCTCTCTTCCATGCTTCAGCTGAGCTTTTCTGCTTCTTCCTCCACAATATTTGCCAAATCTACTCCCCAGTCAGTGTATTAACAGTGCACTGTGTTAATGAGATATACTAGCTGTCATGATGAAATGTGTCAGTTAACTGACGATGTAGAAAACATAATATATGGAAAGATGATAGTAGCCAAATGCAGTAACACAGATCCCAAAAGTTTTCTGTGGTACCTATGGAGGGAAACACCTTGCCCAGTGCTGAATGTACCCGCTCAAGAGGATGCAATTTGTTAATTCACTTACATCTGTAAGAAACATTCATATTTTTACAGAGTTAGAGCCTACACTATGCTGCTTGTATCTTAGACTTGGATGTCAACAGCAATATTTATAGTGAATGTGTCACTGAAAGAGATCCTGAATTTCAGATGGAGTTTGGAAGTCTGTAATTTTTCAAGAATTTGTCATATGAACCTGCTGACAACTTTAGCTGCTATTCTTCTTCAGCATCCCTCAGCAAAACCCACGTGGAATTTCTGGGACGATATGCATCATGCACCTCTCTCTGTTTAAGATTGAAGTCTCTGGCAGGCAGTACAGATGTAATTTTCTTAAACTAACAGAAAAAGGATCCATATACAATTCACAGTCTGAAGCCCAAAAGCATATAGGTCTAAAATGGTGCTTCTTTACTGCAAAAAGAAATAGTTTTATGTTCCAAAGTTATTCCAGTTCTGGATAAAACTAAATGTTTTTTTTCCAGTTTTTTTCACTTGTCCCTTTATTTAGTTATTCATGTTTTTTTCCTTCCTGTGCTCTTGTCTCTCTCCAGAACTGAGCTCAATGATACTTTGCTCTTTTTAAAAAAGTGAACAATCTCTTTTGGTGACATATGATGACCAAATGGTCAGATTTCACTAGAACTCAGGTCTCGGGTTAGTTTTGAATGTAACATATTTGGATTATTATTAACAACACACTCAGATTCTCTAAAAGAGGGAGTGGGAAGAGGAGAAGGATCTCATGACCTTCAAATGGATCCCAGCATATCCATACTCCATTATCCTCTGGGGCCCCCAGTTGCACAATAACGTGTCCTGCAGCAGCATAGGGTGGAAAATTAAATTTCCAAACCTCTCAGAACATCAAATAAGTTTATGTTCAGGTTCCTGATTTGAACAAAGATTCAAGGAGTTTTTATTTTATCTGAACTTTTTTCACCCGGCCTTGAAATAACACTGGTTTTTGTTTTGCTTGAGAAGGAAAAAATTCTTAGCATGCATGTGACTCAGAAGAAAACCTGTTTGTTTTCTGCAATAAGTAAACGATGAATCATTGGTGGTTTACCACATTTATTTCGCTGCACATGAGATGTGTTGTGCAGTTAAATTTGGTAATTCTTTCTACCTCAAGCCCTAATTCTGCAGCCCTCGCTTGCACTGGTGCCTGTAGAGAAGCCATCTGCAGAGAAGTCATCTGACAGAAGTGCTAGGGAGATAAAGCCAGCAGGTTCATTCCTATGCCATAGGGCAGGGATGCTGAATTTGTCCCTCCAGGAAGAACAACTTTCAATTAACAGCACAATCTGACAGCTTCAAGAAAGGCCTGGCTAGAAATAAAAGTATATTTCAGAAACTGGAATAAGCTAACATCCTGGTGCTCCTCCCTAAGGGAGAGGAGACTGAGAACAACCAGACTGAGAAAGCCTATATGTTTCAGGACGTAGTAATCCAGTTGTAATTAGCTGGTGTCAGCGAGGCTCTCTGGCCATCCTTCAGCGTGGCGGCTGCACAGGGCTACCCCGAATCACCATAAGCCACCTATTCCTCCTTCTGGGGTCACACCTGCGGCTCTTTAGATGCTTCCTCTTCAGTTTAAGAAAGGCTGTTGAAAGTGCTCCTACTTTGATATACTGTAGAGAACAGACCTATATTGGCAAAGGATGGACCAGGTGACTTCATAGTCCCTTTCTATCACAGATCCCTGCAATTTCTTCTCTGTCTTTTCCTGTTAAACATGCCAGTGCCCAACTGTGTGATACAAGTAACAGCCCACAAAGCAATCAGTAACACAGGCTTGACACTTGTATAGCATATACCAGAAAATCACAGAACCTTTTCTTTCCTAACTAAGGAAAAATAAAATAAGAGAGTAGTCTGTTTGGAAAAAAAAAATGCCACTTGTGTTTTGATATAGTGGCAGATATTAAAAGCTTTCCGTAGGCAGGAATCCTGGCATGCAGATTTGGTGAGTGTATTGTACTCAGGCAATGGACAAATAAAGTTGGATGAACAAAGAATCAAACCACGTTGTGATTCATCCCTTGAAATGAAACTCAGGGCATTCAGAAAAATGCAATCTAGCTATTTTTTACACTTTGTACTTCTTTCATGACTAACGAGGCCTAAAACATCAAAAGAACAGCTTTGATAATTCTGATGCTGTATTTACTTGGAAAGGAAACTTCTTCAGAAATGTGCTTGTAGACAGGTCAGGGTCAGAATCCGTGCTGCGGGGTGTTCAACCTAGTGAAATGGATGACTTCTGGATTCAGCCATTACTTCAGTAATGAGAATGAAGAAGCTGATGAAGGATAAACTGGGTAGAATATTTTTTCAAGCAAACTGATAAATGGAAAAGAGATTTTATACTGTTAAAATAATGATAATAAAGAGGATGAAAATCTTTGGTATCTGGTTGCTAATCATTATGCCATATGCTAGCAAACCTTCAGAGTTTATATATTTGCTTCAAAATGTTTTACCTGGATAAATGTATTTAGAGGTTTAATGTATAAGATTTAGTGCCCTACAAATCTTCACAGCAGCTGACAGCTTCCTTGCTGTTCGAAGAGATGAGCTTGGAAGATAGAAAATAAAGGTCTCCCTAGGGAGAGCAGATGGGGTGAGAATGATGAGGGAAAGGGATTTATCATGAGATGATTTGAGCTGAGATTTAGAGTGAAAATTACCAAACAAGATAGGGACTTACAGATGTCACTTCTACAAACCAGGACAATCAATAAGGACTTAAACACCAGATTCTAGCAAGGAAGAAGGAAAACTGATGTCTTGGCTATAGAAAAGTGTTCTGGAATTTAACTTGCTTTACCATACATACAAATGTAGTTCGTTTAGGAAGTGTGTGAGGGGCTGGATGGGAGAAGGTAAAGAACTGCAGTGCTCTGAGAAACCTGAAAAAGTATGAGTGCAAGCTCTGTGTCTTTCAGAAAAACTCATCTGAAGAGGAGCTGAAACACAAAACACTCCTCAGACCGCTTTCTGATCTTTCCTTAAGGCTGTATTTTGGGCTCAGGGAACATCTCCATATATGCTAGCAATCAAGTAGTCACAGCTACAGTGCTGGTTTCTCTCACGGCTAATCTCCTCCCTTACCCTCAGCTGTAGCCCTACAGTGAAGTCATTATGCTAAACCTCTGACATCCCAGTAACTTCCATAGCAACAGAGCATGATGTCCTAAACACAGGATTAGGCACTTAAGCAGAGCCTGTGTAAAAGAGGAAATCAAGTTGTGAGGGCGAAGGCTGTCAGCTGGACACACGCGACACACCTGCCTGCCCCGCTCCGGTGAGGGAAGAGCAAAGCCGCGGCAGTAAAAGCTGGCGAACTGAGAGCCAAACTGGTGATTCAGTTTGTGGCACTCCAGGGAGGCATTGCTGGAGCCCTGTTATCCTTCACCACTGAAGGCAATTTTTGCCTGGCTTCCTTCTGCCAAAGTGCTGCATACTTGAGCTGTCTGTGCTATCCCTCGGTAGGCTAGGCTTGAGCACTGACAAAAACATCACCATAGCTAAGCAGGACTATAATGCTTCCTGTACTCAATGCACTTCAGCCAAATTCATGGTTCGTTGTAATCTAAGATGGTCATACAGTAATTTAGACCCCCTTGAACTCACATTCCCTTATGCAGTTAGATTTCCTGAAGATAAAGCCCTGTTGACATGGGAAAGTTTTACTGGTTATATAGACAAAGTGAAGCTGGTATAACCACACCCTGAATATCTTTGAGTGTGTGGAGACTCCTTTGGGTGTAAAAGTGACCTTTTCAGTTTAGCCTGTATGTCTTCTTGTGCTAAACCAGAAAATTCACATTGATGTTGTATTAAAGGTGTACCCCTACTATCTAAGCGTAGACACCTTTACTGATTTAGTGAATTTAGGAGGCCAGATGCCCCGGAAAGTCTCTGGGGGCAGGTGGGTGCACCTGGAAGGTGACTGAG
The DNA here is from genome assembly GCF_964195595.1 of Calonectris borealis. Classification (NCBI taxonomy): domain Eukaryota; kingdom Metazoa; phylum Chordata; class Aves; order Procellariiformes; family Procellariidae; genus Calonectris; species Calonectris borealis. Next base: position 11,591,714 of record NC_134314.1, read on the forward strand.
AGTTTCAAAGTTATGAGCCTAACCTGTTGCCAAACTGGTGTGCTCTGAATTTATCACCAACGTTTACTACAGATTGCCTTTTTCCATCAGCCATATAATGAATTTCTCTAGGCTAATTTAAACAGAAAATAGGTGGCATATCAAATAGGTAGTCCCTCTTTTCTAACTTGAAATAGCTAAACGTTAGTATCAGCTTAGCCTTAGCTGGTTCAGGAAGCTCTTTGTAGTCACATGGGGAGACCAATACCCCCAGAGGACAATCAGCACTGTTGCGAACGTAGATGTTCTTAGGGGGAGCAGAAAACATATTCTTGACACAAAGGGTCCCTGTCCAGTATTATGTCTTTTCACAAGGAGGGGAGGTCAACTACTGAAAGAATAAAATCTGCCAGATTTGTTAAAATATGGACAAAAATATGTATTCTCTTCTGGCTGAACTCTTGGAAATCCTTGATGTTTTTTGGCTAAGAAGTTTCGAAAGAATATTTTGTCAAAGGCAGCTCAAAATTCAGGCTGAAGCAGCTTAAGTGGTTAAAGTTTAATAATTTTCTGAGCTACTGAAAACATTTATGGTGGGGAAATTGCTGGACAAACTTAATGATAGTTGGTACTATTGATGGTTGATAATGTAAATTCTTGTAGCTGGATAGAAGTAATTTCTGTGGCTTATAGATGTGGATACTCTTATTGTGCAGATACAGCTCTAATCTGCCCAGAATCCCTGAGTTTCTGGCCTCTCTAATACCTTGTGATAGTCTTGGTAAATAGTCCACTGATTAGTGGTGTTTTTGTTGGACTTGAGTTCAGGATTGCTTTCTTTTTCTTGTACTACGCAGGCAGCTCCGTGGGAGTCTGCAGCTTAATTAGTTTCCCTATCTTGATCAGAAATCAAGGTTAGATCCAATTAGCCTAACTTAGACATCGAACTTGTTCCTATATTTTACGAATCTGATGAAGTAGCTCTCCCAAAGTAACTGTGCCACTTGCTGTTGTAGTCAACGGAAGAGGACAGGTGACTTTGAAGGTTTCCAGAAGAGAGTCTGTCTAAGTGGTCAGACCCTTTCTTTCTGCAGCCCTTCAAAGACACCTGTGTTTCTCCTTCTGACTGTAAAGGGAATTTAAGCACTTAACTCAGTGTCACTAGGTGCCTAAAATTTAGGTGCCAAGTGAGTGCTTGAACGAAGTCAATACAATTCTGTTTCAGATTTATGGAGTTTAACACTGTATGAATGTGTATATATGCATATATATACGCATATATATTTATGTATGTCTTTATCCAAGTTGGCATGCTTCTTTTGAGATCTTTTTATTTATAAATATCAAAAGTTTATATGGAAACCTGCCAGGTAACACTGGGTTTGTATTTCTGATTTCCATTTTGACACAGTTCACAAATGCTATGCCTCCCAGAAGCGCTAGCTCTCTTACCTCTTACTAAGTTCGCTGATCTGGCCTCACTGTGTCTGGTTTGCATTCTTTTTTAGCCATCGGAAATTTACTGCCAAAAAGTAGCACATTTCAAACTGCACAAGTTACAGAAGCAACAGTAGATGATTCATTGGTTAAGCTTTAACTTGAGTACTCAGCAAGAAAATACCATGCACGGATCTTTGTGGTAAGGGCAGCAGATGCAATGTTTTCCTTTTGTGCGCAATTACTTATTGTAAATTGCAGCTTTCAAGTCCTGATTGCACTGTAAAGAGGTGTGTCTCCACCATTGTCCATGCACGGTAAAGATGTACTGTAAAATCCATGCTTTATATTTAAACCACCCCTTTTGCCTGCCAGTGAACAGAAGCCAAGAAAAATAGTTGTGAATATTTCATAAAGCCAAATGTTTTGTGCGCAACTTTTTCTGAAATTAAACTGCTACCTAAACTGGGTGGCAAATATTAGTTCTAGCCAGCTATGGAGGAAAAACGAACTTGATTTCATCTTTTAAGCTCACCACAACACTTTAAATGGTTCCTTCTGTCATTTGGAATGGAAAAAAACATTTTAAGCTAGCATATATTTATTCCGAAGCACTAAAAAAATCAAAACTTATGAAAAAATAAAGAGAAGCTGTTCACAAAATGTAAACACGCAGTATATATTTCACATGTTTTTCTGTTGAGACCCAAAACCTGAATCCCTCTGGCTAATTTGGGTAATTAAATATCCCATGACATTCTTCATCTGATAGTGTCAGACTTGTGTATTCTGGCAGAAACCTAAATGTTGAACTCTTCCTAGTGTAAGAAGACACATCTCAAACTTCATTTTGGTTCCCAGTTTATCCAAGCACTAGTTATGTGTTTGGTTCTAAAGCATATAAATGGACCCATTGAAACTGATGTGCTGTGAGAGTCACACACTAGACAAACGACCAGCTCTGACGTTGACTGCGGCTGTGCAACTTGACAGAAGCTAATGGTATTGCCGCGATATAACTGAGGGCAGAATTTGGCCCTGGTCCCGTGCTTGTCATAACTTACCATACTAAGCTGAATGTTAAAGGTTTGGTACAAGGAACTCCGTGCAGAGCTCTGATGATTAATGGGATCTGGATGCAGAAATTCCTGTGGGCTACAACTGAAAATTCATTCCTCTATTTTGATCGCTGTTCATTTTAATATAGGACTTTGATACCACATTGTGCCGACAACTGTGGAATAGTCTGGCTACTTATATTTATCACTTTGAACTTCTGGAGGCTTGTGAAACTGTTACGGAAGTAGGCATTATGCACTGCTTGCAATTCCAAAGTACCCAGAAGCTTAAACCTGCTGTTTATTCCTTCCCTTGAATTTTGACAAGTCCTGAGAGATGTTGTTTAAGCTTCTGTAGAGAGTATTAGTAAATTTGAAAGGAAGGTAACAAAAGATAATTCTGTTTATTTACGTACCAGTACAGCCTAATAACATTTTCCTTTGGTAACTTACACAAAAACATAACTGTGATCCATTATATTGGGAAAGGTAAAACTCAGCTAGTTCTGTTTCTTGTATGGGATGTTTTACTAAAGAAAGCATGGCATTATCCCAATGGGACATTTGAATCTATTCCAGACATTATGAGCTGCTAATTTGCTGTCAGAACAACCCCAAAGGCTTTCCTTCAGATTGGGCTGGCAGCAACAAGGGTGTGAGCTGGAAATCTTAATGAGATGAAGGCCATTTTTAGCTGCCTTTTTTTTTCCATCTTTTACCTGTAAAATATTTCTTTTAAAATTCTGAGGTGTATTTCTCCAGTGCAGGATATGCTTGGTATAAAGAAGATCTGAGTATTGCCTAGCCTGCCCTACAGAGTGGTCCACCTGAGCTGGCAAAGTGGCGGTATCAAGAAATTTGGTCTTTGATCCTTGAATTCTGTGATTACATTTATAATCCCACTGGTGAGCCAACCACTTGTGGACATTTAGTACTGTGTGAGCGAAGGAGAGGGAAGGATGGCAGACTGGATATGGTGTGATTACAGCTGCGTGGAGATGGCAGGTGTTTGCATGGCACAGATGTCACCTGCATGTCTTGCTCCAGCAGGTTTTTTTCTAGACAGCAGGAAATATAATACCTTGTGTCCTTGTGGAGCACCAACAAAGTGCTGCAGAGTGTTTCTTCTGGTCACCTCCATTTTCTGCTATTGCAGAGAAGATGGGAAAGGGGAAAGAGGAAGGAGGAGGCATTTTCAGATACAAGCCTCATCTAGATGCCTGGTACAAAGCCCAGGACTGGACACACTAGGCAAAAGCAATCCATGATGATGGTTTGTACCAGTGCAGCTTAGCAGAAGGAAGCTGCTCTGGTGCCTTTTGCAAACTATTGGATTTTTTGTCTGTCTGCACTGCGTGTCTTCATCGACACAACTACTGAGTGCTGAACTCAGGTGCAGACCAACCTGTCCAATCTCTGGCCCAGCAACTCCTCTTGAATGGAACGGTCGGGGAAGTGAATATGGGTGAAATGGAGAAGGCTCTCATCTTCCCATAAAATACAGAGCTTGTCAATACCAGAAGAGAAGCGAAGTTGCAAAACATGTTGGCAGGAGTGCAACCCAAGTGAAAAATCGGTACAGGACTGCCAGCTGAATTGCACTCTTTAACTTTGTGAGCCAGTTTCTGTTCTCATAGGGTGCAAATCTGAACCAGCTCTACTGACTCCAGTGAAGTATTTCAGGATTTATGTCTTCTGAGCGGAGCTGAATTTGGCCCTCTCTTGTGCAGACTGGAGTTATACTGTCACTCCACAAACTCCAGTATTTTTAGCAGCAGTTGTCACATCTAATCACACACAAAATTTAGCAGGATGAAGTGAGAAAAGTGCATGGTTCAGGAGATTTAAAGCCAAAATTCCAAACATTTTATCCAATCTCTATACTGACAGCTAAGTAAAGAAGTTTGTATAGACATATATGTATTTAGCAGTTATTTACTGGTACTTTTGTGCTGTTACCAGCATTGTACTTCTGAAATCGCTAGCAGACACCTACTATCCTGAGACTAGTTCATTAAAAAAAACCAAACCCAAACTTTCAACAATTATACATTATCTTTAAAGTGAACCATTCACAATGTTAATTCAAAGACTAACCACATCCATTTAGCAAGAGAGCAGAGACAATATTATGTAATCTATTTTCCAATGCAAATTCCAAGTCATAAATGCTCACAAGTTTTTAAAAAGAATCTAGGACCTAAGAGCTGATCATACAAATTAGCTGATAAAAGAGTTAGAAAAAGAGATAACAATAGTAATTCATAAGCAGAACCATGTGTACACATAAGGAAACAAATTTCATTCAGTAGGCTATTCCTTATTGTCTATTCATTACTGATTATTCACTCATCTTTATCTTTTAATTCCCCATATCAAATCTTTTCAATTCATCATCAACTATGGAGACTGGCTGACATATGTTTGCCTAGTCCAATCTGGCATGAGGCAATATCGCAGCTGGAGGTATTTCATGGAAAAAATGACCTATCTGAAGTGTATTGTCAGTTATCCAAATGATATAAAGTCAGTAATCTTGAAGAACTGATTTTGAGGCGTTGGTGTATTCTTTTTCCATGTTTTTAAGGAAAAGGTTGGAATAAGCAGGAGGTATCAGAACTGAATTAATTGAGCATCCTGAATTCTCAGTGAGCATCTTGAAAAAAGCAGTAAGTACAGCCTGCTGTAGTCGTTAATTTACTGTGGGACTATTTGGAAATTTATCTTTAGAGTTCAGTTACTGTTGTGAGCCTGATTTGTCAAGAAGAAATTTTAAGTCTGTGCTGCAAAGAGCGGCACAGGAATGCCAATGAGGCCGTGATCTCGTCATCCCGTTGTTCTTTGAGAAAAAGCTCAAGTTTTGCAGTTCCTAAAGCAAAGAAGCAAATATCTGTGAAAAGAGGCTGAACGTGAGACACTTTCAAATTAATAGTTAATTCTTTAAGAACTAATTGTAGTTGGAGACACTCAGGAAGGCAAACCAGAGTTACGCTTATTTTTTTCTTGGCGTATTTCAAAGATCTCAAGGTTTCAAGTTACTTCTTATGCATCTTTCTAAAATGGCTGTGTATGTGCCGTTGCAGTTTTTCTGTGCATACCACCCCCACCCTTACGTGGTCCCGCTGGTATTTCTAACTGAGGTTGTACAGCCTGACTCACGCCACACATGTTAAAAGGAGTCAGGCTGCTGATTTCAGTGGCTTTTCAAGAAGCCTTGAGGAACCAAATGAATTCTGCCTTTTCTCCATTTCATTTCATACTGGTGCTTGAATGGCAGAAATGTGCAACAAGATAGTCCATTTGGCTGCACATTTTCTGAGTTTAAATGAGGTGGGTGAGTATGCCTTAGCGTGTGTTTGAATATCAACAGCTTGCAAACAGGCAGTCTCTGTGGGGGAAAAAAATCTTATAGCAAAAGGAAAAGCTTTTGCTGCAAAATTTTACCTGATAGTTCATTTTCTTTATCCTTCAAACATCATGGAAAGAATAAAAGTTTACTGGTAGACGTGGGGTGAGGGACTGCTGCAACAGTACCTTGTTTCCACTGTAAATCTAATATGGGAGAAAAAAGTGTAGAGAAGGGTGGGTGAAACATGGCACATATGTCATCACAGAAATGCAGGATCTGAGAAAAATAACTTTATTTGGCTGTGTGTCAGGCTGGGGAGTATTTCTCTGCTTGAAGCAAGCCAGATCGCTGTGAAAAGAGCAGAGGCTGACTTGATGGTCCCAGTGACAACTCGTGTGGTGACAGAGCAGAAGGAGCTCTGCCACCCGTGTACCACCAGCCTCCATGGGAGCCTCGGACCATCTTGGGATGAATTCAGTGATTCAGGGTGCTCATAATGTGTAGGCTGTGCTTTCCCATTCCTTCACTTGGTACTCATCTGGGTTCCCGCTATGAAAGTGCACAGATGTTTACACGAAGCAGATCCGCGTGCGATGTCCCTTCCCATGCATCTCACACCTCTCTCTCCCCAGGACACACATCTTATCCTCTCTCTTAAGAGTGGCTGATCTGGCCCAAGTCCTCTCCCACCTGAAACTCCAGTTTCTCATCACAGCCCTGGCAGACAGCCCCCTCCCCATCTGCTCGTCTCACCTCCCACCTGGAAATCCTGGTTTTGGCCCATTCCAGGGACCTGTGTCCTGGGGGTTTGTTCCCTCTCTGCACTCTCCCTTACCTCCACTTCTTTTCCAAAGCACACTCCTGCGGTATGTTTGGCTGTCACTTGCTGTCCTAGAGCTGCCAGCACCAGTTGCCATTTTGCTAACTTTAAGGGTACCTTTGTGAACATATACCCATCCTGCTGGATACTCCTCCAGGAGCAGTAGCACTTCTAACTGTACTTTGCAGGAGGTGCCTTTCGAATCCCATCTCACTGGGATCTCTGTGGAGACCCAGCTCCTTTCCTGGCCTATCTTCCTACAGCATTTCTAACAAGATTGTTGTTAATATATTGGGTAATTTATTTTCCTTCAGTATTTCAAGTTGTCTTCCCCCCATATATCACTCGTAGACAAGTCTGTCAGATCTCTTTGGATGTCCTGTTATCTGAGATCAGTGTTGTACAGCCTGGCCTGTAATGCATGAAATCAGAGCAAGCTGTATGCTTATGCTGTGCGGCATGGCTAATCATTCTCAAATGCTATCATCGGTTATCTTGGAGGAGTTAAAAAAAAGAAAAAGACTCAAGCAGCCTGTGGCTGATTTAATCTTTAAAATCAGGAGAGACTTTGCAGTGATTAAAGAGCCATTTCCTGACTACATATTGATATGAGTTGCTTCCAAGTCAAATATGAGGGAGACTGACAGGCATTCAGTCTTGGTCTGATTGGCAGGTCCCAACCCCATGAACAGTGATCTCTTTCTTGCTCTTGTTTAAAGGCATTCTGGGGTGGTCTGTATTTAATACAGAGCCATCTCAAGTAATGGCCCTGGTATTTTCTATTGTAATTGACAAAATTGCACACTTTATTTTTCAGCATCCATAAGGACAGGTGGAAAGTTTTATTCAGAAACTGAAGGCTTCGTGTTGTTTTCCAATAGCTTCCAGAAGCCAGTCACTTTGGGAGCAATTCTGCATTCCGAGAAATGCCAGAAAAAAATGTGTGCTGAAGAATTTCTCCGATATTACCACAGAGCGCTGAGTCCTTTTTAACATAAATCACTAAGGCAAAGCATTGCAAGCATGAACAACAATGGTGTTGTGGGATACTGATCTCTGAAATCTGGAAAGCACCTTTAGAAGCCCCTGATCAGCACAGGAGCTAAAGCATGGGGTAGATGCTCAGGGAAATGGTCATGTAGGAAGTAGGGCTTCTTGCCCCAAAAAGGTGGCGGGGTCAATAGCCCAACTGAAGTGCATCTACAGCAATGTACACAGCAAGGGCAACAAACAGGAGGAGCTAGAAGCCATCGTGCAGCAGGAAAACTACGATATAGTTGCCATCATGGAAACATGGTGGGATGACTCGCACAACTGGAGTGCTGCAATGGATGGCTATAAACTCTTCAGAAGGCATAAACAAGGAAAGAGAGGCGGTGGGGTAGCCCTGTATGTTAGGGAGTGTTTTGACTGTCTAGAGCTTGACGATGGTGATGATAGGGTTGAGTGTTTATGGGTAAGAATCAGGGGGAAGGCCAACAAGGCAGATATCATGGTGGGAGTCTGTTATAGACCACCCAACCAGGATGAAGAGGCAGACGAAATAATCTATAAGCATCTGGGAGAAGTGTCACAATTGCTAACTCTTGTTCTCATGGGGGACTTCAACTTACTAGATGTCTTCTGGAAATACAATACAGCAGAGAGGAAACAGTCGAGGAGGTTCCTGGAGTGTGTGGAAGATAACTTCCTGACACAGCTGGTGAGGGAGCTGACTAGGGAAGGCAGCCCGCTGGACCTGTTGTTTGTGAACAGAGAAGGACTTGTGGGTGATGTGATGGTTGGAGGCTGTCTTGGGCATAGCAATCACAAAATGATAGTTTTTGATTCTTGGAGAAGTAAGGAGGGGGGTCAGCAGAACTGCCATCTTGGACTTCCAGAGGGCAGAATTTGGCCTGTTTAGGAGCCTGGTTGACAGAGTCCCTTGGGAGGCAGTCCTGAAGGGCAAAGGAGTCCAGGAAGGCTGGAAATTCTTCAAGAAGGAAAAGCTAAAGGCTCAGGAGCAGGCCGTCCCCCTGTGCCGAAAGATGAGCCAGCAGGGAAGAAGACCGGCCTGGCTGAACAGAGAGCTTTGGCTGGAACTCAGGAAAAAAAGGAGAGTTTATGACCTTTGGAAGAAGGGGTGGGCAACTCAGGAGGACTACAAGGAAGTTGTGAGGTTATGCAGGGCCAAACTAGAACTTAATCTGGCTACTGCCCTAAAAGACAATAAAAAAAGTTTTATAAATACATTAGTAACAAAAGGAAGGCTATGGCGAATCTCTATCCTTTATTGGATGCGGGGGGAAGCATAGTGACAAAGGATGAGGCATTTAATGCCTTCTTTGCCTCAGTCTTTAATAGTAAGACCAGTTGTTCTCAGGGTACCTGGCCCCCTGAGCTGGAAGACAGGGACAGGGAGCAGAATGAAGTCCCCATAATCCAAGGGGAAATGGTTAGCGACCTGGTACACCACTTAGACATACACAAGTCTATGGGGCCGGATGGGATCCACCCAACAATATTGAGGGAGCTGGCAGAAGTCTCACAAAGCCACTTTCAATCATTTATTAGCAGTCCTGGCTAACCGGGGAGGTCCCAGTTGACTGGAGGTTAGCAAATATGACGCCCATCTACATGAAGGGCCAGAAGGAGGATCCGGGGAACTACAGAACTGTCAGTCTGATCTTGGTGCTGGGGAAGGTTATGGAGCAGATCATCTTGAGTGCCATCACACAGCACGTACAGGACAACCAGGTGATCAGGCCCAGTCAGCATGGATTTATGAAAGGCAGGTCCTGCTTGACTAATCTGATCTCCTTCTATGACAAGGTGACCCGCCTAGTGGATGAGGGCTGTGGCTGTTGTCTACCTAGACTTTAGTAAAGCCTTTGACACCATTTCCCACAGCATTCTCCTGGAGAAACTGGCTGCTTGTGGCTTGGACGGGTGTACTCTTCGCTGGGTAAAAAACTGGCTGGATGGCCGGGCCCAAAGAGTTGTGGTGAATGGAGTTAAATCCAGTTGGCAGCTGGTCACAAGTGGTGTTCCCCAGGGCTCTACTGGGGCCACTTCTCTTTAATATCTTTATCAACGACCTGGACAAGGGCATCAAGGGCTCTCTCAGTAAGTTTGCAGACGACACCAAGCTGGGTGGGAGTGTTGATCTGCTTGAGGGTAGGAAGGTTCTACAGAGGGATCTGGACAGGCTGGATCGATGGGCTGAGGCCAACTGTATGAGGTTCAACAAGGCCAAGTGTCGGGTCCTGCACTTCGGCCACAACAACCCCAGGCAACGCTACAGGCTTGGGGAAGAGTGGCTGGAAATCTGCCCAGAGGAAAAGGACCTGGGGGTGCTGGTTGACAGCCGTCTGAGCATGAGCCAGCAGTGTGCCCAGGTGGCCAAGAAGGCCAACAGCATCCTGGCTTGTATTAGAAATAGTGTGGCCAGCAGGACTAGGGAAGTGATTGTCCCCCTGCACTTGGCACTGGTGAGGCCGCACCTCAAATACTGTGTTCAGTTTTGGGCCCCTCACTACAAGAAAAATATTGAGGTGCTGCAGCACGTCCAAAGAAGGGCAATGAAGGTGAAGGGTCTGGAGAGCAAGCTGAGGAACAGCTGAAGGAACTGGGGTTGTTTAGCCTAGAGAAAAGGAGGCTGAGGGCAGACCTTATTACTCTCTACAACTACCTGGAAGGTGATTGTAGCAAGGTGGGTGTTCATCTCTTCTCCCAAGTAACAAGTTATAGGACGAGAGGAAATGGCCTCAAGTTGCACCAAGGGAGGTTTAGATTGCATATTAGGAAAAATTTCTTTACTGAAAGAGTGGTCAAGCCTTGGAACAGGCTGCCCAGGGAAGTGGTTGAGTCACCATCCCTGGAGGTATTTAAAAGACGTGTAGATGTGGTGTTTAGGGTCACGGTTTAGTGGTGGATTTGGGAGTGCTAAGTTGATGATTGGACTTGATGATCTTAAAGGTCTATGATTCTATGAAAAGGTCCACGTATTTCTCTTGGGCTATTGGATGGTCATGGCTTTGTCATTTCACCCCTCCAAGGATCAAGTTTCTTCATCTGTGAAATGGAGACTGTGATAGGTACCTCCATCATAAAGGATTTTGGGATCTTCTTCATGAAATGTATCTTGCAATATACTGCCCAAAGTAACAGGAAACGAGACTCAGTGATTCAGCGCTCTCTTCCAGTTCTGCATTACTGAGGATGTAGAAAGGTCTGTGTGAACTCAATATTTTTATTAAGGATGGCCTGGATTATGAGTTTACAACAGATAATCATGTACAAACGGTCTTCCATTTTTAGATTCCCCTCCCTTCAGAGGCTGTCTCACTGCACTGACATAGTTTTCCCCGTAATTTCAGTGTGGCTTTAGGCAGAGACAGAGTACTTGCAGCTCTGGGACACTTAGTGCTGAAACGTCCTCAGTTGCAATTGTTCAGAGTCCTGTGCTTTCCTCAGAAATCAAGTCACTCCTGTATCCCATATCTTTTCCCTTCAGAGATCCCAAGCCTATCCTAACAAATCACTAAATTCACAAAAATATCCAGCATACTCAGGCAAAACAGCATTAGAGATTTTGTCCGTTTTTTTTTTTTTTTCTCCTGTCTCGTCCAGATCTGATACTGGAGACGAAAAGGAATTTTGCTGTCCGGACCATTCCCTTTCAGTTATTTACATTTTGTGTTATTGCTAACAGCTAATCAATTCAAATAAAAACAAATACTTCTCCAACCTCAAATGTGAATAGTTTGTGTGTGCTTTTTTATATGAAAGATAGCTGATAGTTATAATCCCAGGCAAACAAAAGTTTGCTGCAAAGAACTAAAAATGTGCAAAGACATGAAAGAGAAAAGAGTTGAGGGATTCAGGAAGAAAAAAAGGCTTCAGGGAGTCATTGTGCTATTTGCAAAGCAAAATTGCCGTTTCTGTAAACGATTATTTAATTGTTGATATGAATTTAGCCTGGTGATAAAATTTTTTCCTGGCTCTGACAGACATTCTCTAGTGGAAAGAAATAAATCTGGTGAGTTTGAATTATGCACAATTGGATCACTGATTTACTCTAACTTCAACATCGGTTGGATGTCATTGTACTTTCTGCTATACTTCTATATATGAAAACACAACTTGAAAAGTATTAGAACTGATTAAATGTGACATCCCTCAACATAATGCTAACATAAAAGGCAATTCCAAACTGTGGGACACACCTCTTGAGTGCCTTGCTTTTCTCACAGAGGCTGGAAAACGTGCTCTTGTCTCAAAAAAAAGTCTTTTGCTACCTACAAGTAATGAAAGTATGTCACAAATTATAATTTGTCCGAGTATAGGACAAAATCTGAAACATACTCAGCAAACAAAAGTAATCAGAATTATCATACAGGAAGAAGTTAATGTTGAGCTTTTAGATATGTTTGTGGAAATATCAAATTCTAAAGTTATTAATAGGCCAAATGCAGAAGACCAACCTTTGGTTGAGGAGTATGGGTGTACAAACCACATCACCTGTACATTTAGGACATACCAGTGAAGTGCTGAGTGCCTCTGAACTCCAGTATGCAAGTTGGAGTCAAAGAGACTAAATCTTTTATTAAAAGATGGAGGTATTTAAATAGGAAGTATTGTTCACATTCAACTGGGAGAAGTAGAGCCACAGCAGTGTTAGTTTACCCAGCTCAGAGTTGTGATGAACATGACCATGGAGGTAAGGAGCACATTCCCAGCTTGCCTGGAGCCTGAGGCAGAAATCCCTCTGGTTTCAGTGGGATACGACTTCTCCCTGATCTTCCTTTATTTTCCTCTTCTCCATCCTAGTCATTAAGGATTTCTTCCTCATTTGGTTCAGCAGATGTTGCTTGCCTTATGCAAGAAGATGTTGTCTTAAAAAAATTTCAGAGGAAAGTTCAGCCTGTGGCTTGTTACTGCCATTATTTATTTTGAATGAGGTCCAAGATTATAAGGCACATGGACAATCAGGCTATGGATAAAATGATTAGGATAGGGCTGACTCAGACCTGTTAGTCTGGCAAGGACTCAGCAGTGTATATTCCAGAAAGTGAACTCCCTAGGAGTAATTTGCCTTATCAGAAGCTTTTATAATTCTGTATGAGATGATAGTGGATGGAAATAATCCTGCTTGAATCAAGGATGTAATTTTTTTCCCATTTTTTGTATCTCCAGAGGCGAGAACTGTAGTCATAGCTACACACAATGCTTTTATTTCCATCCTATCGTATATTTATGTCCTACACTTCTCTTGCTAGAGGAGCTGAATCAACAATTCACATTTATCTAACTATGTGAGCCTAGGAGAAAAATCCATCACTGCTGTTCTGAATTCCTCCACGTGACGATGTGTGAAAAGATGTAACAATTTTACTTCCTTAGCTAGTTGTCTAAATTCTTTTCAGTTCTTGTTGCTTTGACTTTCAGTTCAGGAAAAGAGACAAACTGAAGTTAAATTCTGTAAGAATAATCTGAATTTACCTGCATGAACTGAGCACATAATATATGCAAAAGTATTATCCGCATAAGGAACAGCTCCTTTTTTTAAGATTCATTTCAACATGTTAATGGAAGTTGGAGACTGCGTGCAAAAAAAAAAAATGCATATCAAAACAACGTACTTAATTTATATTTATGCTGTTAGGTATTTCCTTTCACTGTTGAAAGCGAATTTCTAAGTTCTGAAAAGCAGAAAGAGAAACTGAAAAAACAATTAAGGCTGAACAGGGCTACTTTATTATCTATGTCTACCTTCTCTGGGCTGCATCCAGGAATTAAATTATTTGTGGGTTTGTTTTTTTTTTACATAGACATTTCTCCACCATGCTATATCATAGTAAAAAAAGGAAAAAAAAAGCAACAAAAACGTACTATGCTTTGTCTCTCGAAGGATTTAACACTGAGATAGCTATCTTGAAGGGAAAACAATAATAAAGCATTGCATTTATTTAATTTACTAGTACATTTAGTTTTGCCTTGAGTTGCTCATAAAAAATGCGTGCAAGGAGTGTTTTGCCTAAAAACAACTTCTAAAGGGAAAAGTTAAAAAAAATCAGTGTGATGGAAATAGTCTTTGTGTTACTTCAATGATAAGGACATTTTATCACATTTTTAACTGAAACTCTTTTGAAACAATTATCTGTTTTCTTATTCTGAGAATAAAATTCTGTTCAAGCCTACAAAAATAATTTTAAAGATTGCAGAATATTAAAAAATGTGTCTGTTAAGTATTCAGTGAATAAAAAATGTTCAATGTTTAGAAAAAGAAATTAGAAAAATGATCTTAAATCTGCATGGGAAAACATGTTTATCCTTAACTTTCAAAAGAACACAAACATAAACTGGGTTTTTAATGAAATCACTATCCTATTCATAAGTATCCGCAACACTATTTTTTAAAGGGGAAAATTAACTTAGACAGTAGGAAAAAAACCCTTTCTTGATTATTTAATGTGCACTGAGTGAATAAAGTATAAAGAAGTATGTGGCTCCTATGTCAATGGGAATTTCATATATCCTTATCAGAATATTGTGGTTAAAGAAGTAGAGCCATAGTCTCTCTTTCTTTGCCCTGAGGACTTTTCTACTCAAAACCAGATGGACATTAGAAAGAAGCACTTGAGCAAAAAGAGTATATGAGTTTCAAGGAGTGCTCTGCAAGAGGAAAGGTCTGCTCACAGAGGGAAATCATCTGCGTGTCCTGAGCAGAGAAGCCAGCGGATGGCGGGGAACCACCTCTCCAGGCATCCCTCGGCACGTCCCACAGAGCACCCTCCTCTGAGCCGGCAGTGCCCATCCAGCACACTTGCACTGCCTGTAATCTTACAGGAAAGCAAAGCAATGAACTTTCTGCTATAAAAGAGCTCTAATATGGAAAAAAAGTAAGTGGGAGAGAACAGCTTCGGCAAGTTAGAGCTGAAAGCAGAGTCATCAAAAGGATTTTGGGGCTCTTTCCAGTTTTACTGTTTGACATAATATGGATATTTTAGAGTACTTGAGAATTCATATTGCTCCATAAAGGGCTAAAGCCTCTTTCTTAAAGCAGACCCAGCACAACCTTGAGCCCATGCTTGAACATGAAATAAAAAGAATTAACCGGGAGAGGCTGAGAGAGTTGGGACTGTTCAGTTTGGAGAAGAACAGGCTCAGGGGGGATCTTATCAATGTGCATAAATACCTGATGGGGGGAATAATGAGAGGTGTAGCCAGTTCTCAGCAGTGCCTGGTGAAAGCATGAGAGAGCACGAGAGAGCACAAACTGAAATATAAGAAACTCTGCTTAAACAGAAGAAAACACTTTTTTACTCTGAGGGTGGTCAAACACTGGAACAGGTTGCCCAGCATGACTGTGGAGTCTCCATCCTTGAAGAAATTCAAAAGACATCTGGACGTTTCCAAACACAGCCATTCTGTGAGTCTGTGATTCTGTGAAATAGTGGAGGACTGTGTTTCAGTGGAAATTTCCCCAAAACTTCCAGTCAGAAAAGAACATGAGCAGAGAGGCACCTGAGGTGTAAGCTTTCTCACCTTCAGAGCTGTTCCTCAGACCACTCCTCAATGTAGGCCCGTGCTCAGTTTCACAAGTCAGTCACTACCAAACTTTTCTTTTCCAAAAATCAGTCTACAAATGAGCTTTGCCATGGTCACTTTTCTTCCTCTTTTTGCCCCTTCACAGTTTGACAGTCAAAGCTTTAGTTGGCAGCTAACAGTCTTTGGCAAACACTATTTTATCTACAATATGGCCCACAGACTGCTTGTCTTGTAGAGAGGTGAGATTCATCTTTAAAACAGGTATCCAACTGAACCAGGGACCTGCAGTGAGCATTGTGTTAGGGGTCTTCACACCTGCTTATCCCCTTACTAATCTTAAGCTGTTCCATTTGTCTGCAGGGTTGAAGCCCCACTGCAACTCCTGCTCTTTCCCTCTCCAATTCTTAACTCACAGAAAGCTGCTTACAAGGTCAGAATAAAAGCAGAAGTTCAGAGGGGTTTCATGTTGTTGAAGTGAGATACCATTTAGCTGAAGTGAACTGTAATTTTTCTTCCAGTGTGACAGTGACAAATGGTGTTTAAAACATTAAAAGTGCTTTGTAGTAGGTTATTCAGAATGCAAGTTTAGTGCTGATTGACTTGATTTTCCTCGGGTTGCATTGTACCTACAGTAAGAGCGCTTCAGGAGAACATTTATCTCTTTGCTGCCACACAGGAGCAGTCAATCTAAATAAAGCCTATGAATGCAGATTGATCCTAAGAATAAGGACCTTTTGCAATGTTAATTTGTCTGTGAGAATATTAAGAAAACTCTCGATAAAAATGAAAGAGAAAATTAGATTTGCTGAGTACACAAATATTTAATATACTATTACCTGCATTCTTCAGGTTTTCCTTTCCTTGGGCTAGACACCTTTCTCCCAGGTAGGTACCTCAACTCTTTCTCCTCCTTTCTCTGTTATTCACACTTAGGAAGCTTGAAGGGAGAAGAAAGATTGCT
This sequence comes from Calonectris borealis, assembly GCF_964195595.1. NCBI lineage: Eukaryota > Metazoa > Chordata > Aves > Procellariiformes > Procellariidae > Calonectris > Calonectris borealis. The sequence continues at coordinate 11,607,850 of NC_134314.1, forward strand.
TTTACCTAGTTTCACCGCACTGTTAACAATCTGCAAGAAGTATGTAATCATATGTAGTGCTGCTGAAGGAAATATTCAGAACTCTTCAAAGCAAAGTCATCTAATTACCCATGTACCTACTACAGGACTTACTGTCCCATACTGATTTATCCATGGGTCTCAAAGCTGTGCTGGAAAGACCACCTCTGAGGGGTGAAATCGAGGTTCAGCCTTTCTGACTGTTCCTACTTAGCCCCACAGCCAGGACAGCTAATGAATGCCAAATGTGGTGTTGTGGAATTAGTCTACCAGGATCCAGCTGAAGACTGCCAATTTGTCTCACATAGGCCAGCAAGTAGCCAGATAACAATCTTAGGTAGTAACTTTTGGGTAAAATACTGGCCACTTCAAAGGCAGTAAGATTTGTGGCCGTTGACACTGGGACTGTGATTTCTCCCCTGGTTGCAGATGACTAGTTCAGATCTTAACCGCCTGTTGATGGATTTAAACTATATCTTCCGAGTCACCTAGACTTTGCCTCTCCTTGCGTTCACTCCCCTCACCTCGCTCCTGTAGCTTGTTTCTAGCTTTGGTCACCAACCACAAGGTTTATATATAAAAAGCACTAATCTCTTTCCTATCTTCCCCATTCTCAGTGAAAGCTGTTTTTACTCAAGCTGTTGTTGGAGCTCTGGATGACATTGTGCAGCACACGAGGAGAGCTGGTGGGGGGAGCGCAGCGGGGAGGCCGGGCTGTCGCAGAGGTTAAGAAAACAGCTTCCAAGGAGCACCCAGCCTCCGCCTTCCCTTCGTCTTCCCTGTCATTTTGTGCGCATGTATGTTTGAAAGCATGCATGTACTTGGAGAACATTATTTTTTTCCACTTTCCTGCTAAGTCTTTTACATATGCCCTCAGGCAGATGTGTTACAGCACTCTGAAGCTTTTGTTGTTTGTTTTTTTTTTAAAACACAAATTCCATGCTTGCAGGTTCCTTCACATATAAATTAACACTATCTGAAATAGGAGGCTCTATGAAGTTTAAATTACTCTATCACTCATGAGGAACTATGTCATTAGTGTTACTGTTCTCCATTTCATTTAAAAAGTGAGGAAAACACAATTCAAATGTCTGCAGACTCAGCCTAATAAAAATGATAGATTAGATGTCAAACTGCTCCACTCCCACCCAGCCCCTCCCTTCTCCAATCTTCCCTTCTGTTGTTTGAAAAGAAGTCATGCAATAGTTTCCTTGCTGCTGTTGGCTTTTGGAAATAGCCAGCTGATTCTAGTAGCTCAGGGATTAGTCTATTTTGCTTGCACTCAGTGGGCAACGCTGTGCAAAAACCTACCCTGCCTGAATAATTTAGCTCTTTATGCTTCATTGGAGTTTACCAGCCCACCTTGACTGCCAAGCAGATTTGAGATTAACCTCTGTGTTCTACCAGCCGTCTGAACAGCACGGTGGTTCACAAATCCAGAGCTCGCAGGATGTTCGTGTAATTACGTGAAGGTGGTTTTGCAGAATGAGCTGATGAAAGGAATCTAAGACGGAGATCTTGCAGGCTGGTATTTTGCACTAGTAATCAGATTAAGTCCAAGCTGAACACTGCTGGTATTTTACAGGCACCCTCACAATATAGAAATAATTACAAATACTATAAAAGGAGATGATCTGAACACTTGAAAGAATATCAATGGAGTTAATGGTTCTAGCTGTATGGCATATTAAAATGAACAGGTGAAATGTCTGCCTCAAGAGTTACTCAGAGCTAGTAGATGGCGCTGAGGAACATTTCCAGGCACTGGGACTGGATTTTCTGTACATTTAAAGTGTCAGAAGGGACCCTGGCATGGTTTGGGTTGGGGCCAAGCAGCACCCTGCACACAGCACACAATTCCTGGGAACAGTTTGGGAGCTTGCACAAGCCTTTCCCAACGAAGAGTTTGGATATGACCACCCTATTTAGTGATATAGATGCAGGCTGTTCCCTGCCAGCTGGCTGCAGCACCAGAGAATGGCACTGGGCACATTTAATTTATTAATATCGACATAGCCAAAGAGGCCCAGAGGAATTTTGCCATGAGCTTGAAAGGAACCAGCATTTGGCCGGTGTTGTGCAAGCATCACTTCCAATCTGTAGCTCTCAAAGCACTTTGCTAAAGGGACTAAGAGCTAGTCTCAGTTTACACGGGGAGAGTTAGATTTGGAGAGGTTGAATGGCTTGAATAGATCACAGATTTCATCTGCGGCAAAGAAAGGAAGAGATTCCTATATCAGCTTAACTTCAGGTCTTATTATCAGACTCATTCTAAGCTTTCACCTTGATGTGAAACCTCCAGTTTCATGGCTGAGCTTCAGTATGTCCCCATCAATCAGGCTGTTCTTCCTTCTTTCTATGCCTATGACCCAGCCGGTTTACTGTCTCATCTTTTTAAGCTTAAAATCTTTCTGAATTTTAATGTGGGAGAACACCCTTTTCCTGTATATTGGCCAGATTGTTACTTACATGTTATACCATCTGTTTGTATTTTCTTTATGTGTAAACCTGCTGTAAAAATTATCTTAGCGAAATTTGGAAGAACCTACTATAGCTGTTATTTAGTAAGCCAAAGAAATAAGAGAGACAGATCATCAAAATTGAAGTTGTCACCCCTGTAGTTTTTGACACTGCAAGCCTTTTTTTTTTGATTCTGTGCTGCATTTTTTACTTTATTTTAAATATAAAATAGGCATCAGCAGTCCAGCTTTCCTGACTTATATCTGCTTCTTTAGCCAAAAGGCATCTCCCCCTCACTATATATCTTTCCTCCTGGGACACTTGTGATCCCAGCTGCCATGATGGTTTGGAAATGCTGAGTCAGTATCCTTGTCCTTTTTAATTGCCACCGTCTTTACTGGCTTCTCTTTTCATGGTTGGGTGGAGTCCATCCCTAACAAAATCTCCTAGCTCCCTCTCTGAGTAAAAAGGGGAAATATAAGGAAAACAAAACATGTAGAAACTGTGACATCTCAGGGGACCATGACTGAAATAAAGAGAAGGGGTGCAGGGGATTTTCCAAAATAAAAAGGCCCATCAAGCAAGGCAGTGCCGACTGTTCCCTGAGCATGTCCTGGGAGCCTGTGGGTACCGCTGATGCTCTGCCTGGAGGGAGGGTGGGACAGGGGAGCTGGTGCCCATGGCTGCCAGAACTTCTGCCTCCTGGGTGAGTTTGGGAGAAATGCATGTCTGTGGTGGTTATTCCATCCTCCCCATCAAAAATAACCCAAAATATAAAAAAAAATATAATGGTATAACCCCAGTAGAGAGCTAAGCCTCACACAGCCACTCGCTCACTCCCCCCCCCCCCCCCCCGGTGGGATGGGGGGAAGAATCAGAAGGGTAAAAGTGAGAAAACTCATGAGTTCAGATAAAGACAATGTAATAGGTAGAGCAAAAGCTGTGTGCACAAGCAAAGCAAAATAAGGAATTAATTCACTACTTCCCATTGGCAGGCAGATGTTCAGCCATCTCCAAGAAAGCAGGGCTCCATCACGTGTAACTGTTACTTGGGAAGACAAACGCCATCACTCTGAACATCCCCCCTTTCCTCATTCTTCCCCCAGCTTTATATGCTGAGCATGATGTCATATGGTATGGAATAGCCCGTTGGCCAGTTCAGGTCACCTGTCCCAGCTGTGTCCCCTCCCAACTTCTCCCCTACTCGCTGGTGGGGCAGCGAGAGAAACAGGAAAGACCTTGACGCTGTGTAAGCACTGCTCAGGAATAACTAAAACATCCCTATGTTTTCAAGACTGTTTTCAGCACAAATCCAAAACATATCTACTATGAAGAAAATTAACTCTATCCCAGCCAGAGAATGAAAAATAGAAAGGAAAGGAAAAGAAAACAGGGGAAGATAAGTTTATGGGTCAATCAGATGTACACCAAAATGCCCAACTGAGTCAAACTCAGTTTAAGGTTAAGACCTGTATTACTGTTTATATGTATGAGTCTATACATGTGCCTCTTTTGGTCAATGGAGTCAGTACTCTCAGCAGAGCTTGTAGAGTGACCCAGCTGCGCAGTCAGCAGTGGCTTTACTCAGTTACCCAAAGAGTCATTTTGAGATGCTTCAGAGCATCCAAGGCATGCAGGTGCAGCTGGCGTATGTGGTACCTAGGAGCCTATAGGAGATCTGTATAGGGATTTGTGTCCTTTTGGAGTGACAGCTAAAGTACAAACACGATAACTTAAGACATGCTAAATGTTGCTAAAGAAGTATTAATTGTGATGCTAATAAGGCCAAAATATTTAACGCTTTTTATGCAGCGGGCACCCAACTGGCAGTCACCATCAATAGTCTGGAGAGCAAGATTTGAATTCAAATAATGTTGGTAAACTGGAAATAAGAAGTTGAAGAAAACAAGATAAAACCCCCATGTTATTTAATAGGATCAAATGAGCTTAGTTCAGAACAGTCTGTTGTGTAGATACCAAATAAGGTACACTTGGCTAATTAGAACTTTTGCAGTAAAATAGATTGGGGGGGCTATGGAGACTACAGTGGTTCTCAAGCTGCACATAAATTGATGTGGTGCTTTTGTGAGATCAGCATGCTGGGAAGTGTGGACAAAAGGCTGCAGTGGAGATGAAGTAGTCCATCATTGCCAAGATCCTGGAAGGAGCTCTGTATCCAGTTCAAGAAGGATATGGGCTGGTAAGGAAGAGTGTAAAAAGCAGAAACAAAAATCCTTCAAAGTCTAGAAAATATGGCTTATCAGGAAAGGTTGCATCATCTGGGGTTGTTAGAGCAGAGAAGAGACAACCAAGGGGACATGAATTACATATAAGACTGACACAAGGAAGAATTGAAAAATCTGCTTTTTTTGCCAATGGTAAGCAGGAAAAAAATAGGGTTATGTTATAGAAAAGATTGCTTTTACATTTTTTTCCCGATATGTAAAGAACAGTGAAAAACTGAAAAAAGGGTCACCAACAAGGTTGTAGGGTCTCTATAACTGGAACTATGAGAGAACAGAAATTGCCAGAAATAGAAAAGACACAGGTGAATCAAGGGTTACTTCCACCACTGTAGTACTACCGACCACATATAGGTCTTACTAAGCCAGATTCTCAGATGACAAAACTGGCACAGTCCATGGAGTGAGGAACGGAGGGGGTTTTCAGTGATGGGGGCTATAGCTCAGTCCTGTCCCTAATGTGTGTGGCATTAGCAGAAAACTTGAGATCAAGACTAGCAATTCATGACAATGAGGTTTTACATTCCAAGACAAAATCTTGATCTCTAACAAGGATGTTAATTGTACTGAGGACAATACCTGAAAGGTTTTTCTAATGGTAATGCCAAATCGTGATCCATTACAGACAAGATGTATCAGAGAGAAAGACATTCGCTATTTAGAATCCATCTTCCGTAGAAGACTGACACCTTCGGTTTTCCTTCCAGGGCTGACCTTAACTCTACTGATCCATTCTATGCTCTAAAACTTTTCTCTCTCAGATTGAGATAAAGTATAATCAGATATTAATACAAGTTGTTCTTCTTACATCCTTGTCTCCCACCCTTGATCACCACAAAAGGCGCGTGGATGCGGGGGGATTAATGAGGTGAAACAGTGCTGGTAGGTTTTGTTCTTCAACTGTTGAAGCAATGGAATAACTCCCATTTTACAAAACTCTTAAGATCTTAAATCCCATTTTACAGATGGGTGCCAGTGCATAAAGTGCACATATTCTGAACTCTTGGGGAGTTTGTTCTGAAAAAATAACTGAGTTTTAACAGTATAAGTATTTTGTATGCTTAACTTAGTAAATAAGATGAAGTTAATGACTAGGGCACCAGATGCAGACTCAGGAGAACTCTTTTCTACTCCTGTCTCAGTCATCAGTCATAAGATTTTGGGAAAATCATTTTTCTCAGGGTACCTCTGTTTCCTTATCCCTAAGATGCATAGGTGCTTGAGCACTATTGATGAAAAGTGCTACTTAAGAGGGTGGTATTAGTATTTTTCTTGATTCTCTTCAGCAGCAGTGTTTAGTTTGAAATAATTTGACTGGTGTCATTATCATTGTTTTCAGCAGACCCTGGAAATATCCCTGATTCCCCTGTCCAGTTCTAACTTTCCTTTTACAAAGGTTAGTACTGAAGTTCTGCACTTTTCTTCAGCTATGTATAGTCTGTGAACATGTGTAAAGGCATTTAAGCTCCCCATAGGAAATCTGCATTAATATTTAACTCAAAGTGCTGCTCACTACTGCTTCTGTCACTTAACTATCAAGTCTTCCTTTTTTTACAGTATCTCTGTAATATAACTGTGATGTAAAAGCTCTGGAAGAAGATACTGTTTCCAGGCCCTAATCATCACATCTCAGCTTCTTTTCACAGTTTAGGTGAGGTAAAGAGTCTGTCAGTGGGATTCCAGAAATTTTTCTGGCAGCAATGATGGAGACTGAATTTTATAAACAACCCTAGATGGAGAGTTGCTCAGTGGAAATAAGAGATATACTCCTAGGACATGTTGTATTTTTAGTTTTTTGAAACATCAAGTGATGCACTGAGCCTGAGTCCTTGCAGTCAGAACAGAAATCAGAGCAATACTGGCTCTGACTGAGGCTACATTTAGCTAAACCAAGGACCAAGTTGTCTCTCAGGCAGTTTGCAAATATGGGGAATGTTTCAAAGCTATTTGCCCTACTCTGCCATACGCAGATATGGGGAACTGACACCTTTCACAATTGCAGTCCTTCCAAGGGCTTAAAATAAAAAGCTTGTAACCCATGGGGAGCACTGCATTTAAAATTGGCTTGTGAGATTTGATTTTTAAGAAAAGTTTTATGTATTTCAAACTGTCCAGCAATGGCAGGTTGTTGGAAGGAAACAAACAAAAAATCAACCCAGCAAATATCAGGCATAGCGATACACGAATTTGAATGTAAGATATATGAAGATATTTTTGCCTTCCACTCAGCATCTGTGGAGTCCCCCCTGAAGTACTGTGGCCAGTTTGAGCCACATTTAAGAAAGATAAGGGTCTGTTAGAGAAAGTTCTGATGGTAACAATAGGGTAAGTAGGGGTTTAAGAAGCACATATGACTGAAAACCTGTGTTTGTCGTAACAACAGAGAAGAGACGCCTCAGAGGACACATGAAATTAGATTACAGATACTTAAAAGATTGTTACAAGAATAACAGAATAAACTCTTTTCCATGTCATTGGGGATAGTACAAGGAATAATGCGCTTAAATTAAAGCAAATAAGTTTTAATTTAAATGTGTTACCTACAAAGAGATTAAACCCTGGGAATGTTGAAGAGTTGTCTTTTAAGAACAATTAAAATGCAACTGTTTAAAATGACAGAGTTCGAACCCTGTCAGCACTGGGCTGGGAGGAGGACTAGAGCATCTCTAGAGGTTTCTTCCAGACTGATTTGCTGTGATTCATATACATATACGATTCATATTCATATACATTTTTTTCAGCCCAGAGGCAAGTCTCATTCTGCTGTGGCTGAACATTTCTGCTTTAGGACAAAACACTATGTAGTGAGTCCTGCCAAACATCTGATTTTTTGTTGTAATTTTAAGTGTTTGTCCTAGCTTTATTTTCCATTTAATTGCTGCTGCACTCAGATTCCTTGTTCATGTGATGTTACCTCTCATTGTTTTTGTTTTTCTCCCTTCCCCTCCTGTGCCCAGCAGCCTGAGCTTCCCCTCTCCCCACTGCTATTACTCAACCCTCGGCTTCAAACCATTGCTCTCAGAGTGGAAGTGTAAGATACTTTCCATGTCCATTGGCTTGTTGACCTTGGAACCTCTAAATTGTGGAAACTGAGTTTGCCACACAGATCAGGATTTAAACCACCTGACAAAATCAAGTGCAGAGCTACTGAAGGAAGAGACCTCTTCTTCCCCTGCAATTTACCAAAGTCACTGCTGTCAGAAATGAAGAAGATGAATTCTGCTTCCTGGCCAAAAGTTCTGCTCAATAGCTTAGCCTGTTGGGAAGCCAAGATCCACAACTTTTTCTGGCTTCCAGATTACTGATCAAGGTGGCCCCTAGTAAGTGTTCAGTGCTAAACAAACTAAATGATGACTTCCTTTACCAATACAGGGTCTCTGCTCTGTAGAACTTGCTAATCTGCCATAATGTAAACATCCTTCCATCATAACAGAAACAGATGTCTGTCTTTTAGTTATGTTGCTATGTCTGCAGGTGCCAAAAGCATCACACATACTATTTGCTCTGCCTGAAATAATGATGGGCAAACTTTAGGCAGTTTGGTGAAAATTCTGATATGGTTGGACGGGACCTGAACTTCTGTGACCTAAGCAAATCAGGAGAAAGGAGCTGTAGAAATCTACAGTTTTTTATTTGACACTGTCAAAATCTGCAGAAATCAGGTATAAAATTACTTATCCACTTTCAGTTACTTATCATCTCTAGGCTGTAGGAAACCAGCCCACTGGAAGAAAATTTTGGACTGTAAATTACTGTCCCTGTTCATAAAAGAGTAGTCCCATGGACCCAGATCCTGTATTTTGATTCTTATTCAATTCTAGAAATCAAGGATTAAGGTTTCTTCAAGAAATGAGATTTCTTGCATGGACTGGGAGACAAATCATCTTTCTATTTAGGGAACAGAGAATATAACAGAGAAGTAGGGAAATAACAGTACCTATTTTTTTAGGAATTTCTAAAGGACATGGAAAGCAGAGACTGAAAGGTAATATTTATCTCTTCAGAAGCCATCGATGTCTTATTCTGGATAAATAAAAAATTATCAGAAGTTTTTAAGCATAGAAAACATATCAATCCTTTGCAGCATGGTCCCTCGTAAACCATCAGAGATAGATTTGGCAGAGAAGAGCTTGAGTTAATTTTGAGTATATCTGAATTCTTAGTCTCGCTCTTTACTGTCAATTGTTTTTTTAAATTATAAGTGTTGAAAATTGTCAAAGTGATCATAAATTTTAGCTCCCTATAAAGAAAGGAAATGTGACAAGAACTTCTACTATGAATGGGTCATAGGATATTTAGGAGTGTCTTCCACAGATAATGACTCTTGTCCATGCAGTGGAATGATATCCCAGGAATTCTTTAAATATTGCCATGGTATTTCTTGTGGTTCTGCTGGGATATCTTCTATATCACACCACTTTTACTGCCCAATATAATAGTTCTGTCTCATATCACAAGGTGAAGAGGAAATTTAAATAGGGGACATACAAACACATTCACTTTAAAAAAATGTTGTTAAGCTTCCTGACAAAGTCTTAGGTTGTACCCAAGAGATGTTCAAAGTAGCAACGGACCTGAATGAAAAACTCCAGTCTCCTGAATACATTTGCAGCTGGTGTATTCATTTATGAAACACAAATGCTAGCCCTATATAAAAGCTGACTCCCACCTAGATCCTAAAGAGATCTAAGTCCAAATGTCCACATCTCAGTTTACATATATTTTTGAAAAATAAAAATCCCACTTTTATTAAAAAAACCAAGCAATTAATAATTTAAATTACTGTGTTGTGTTTTCTAATAATGTCTTTTTTAGTGATCAGATATTGTAGTGATCAGATACGTAGAAATACCACTATATGCACCTCTAAGACTTCTGGCAATTGCTTGTCTCTTGCTACTGCTGGTATTGTTATTCTGAGCTGATGGCCACAACAGAAAAACCTAAAATAAATGTGTACCTGAAATCAATAACAGCTTGCCAAAAAACAGTTGCAAAGTAATTCCTTTTGTATTTGGTTTTTCTGACATTATTTGTGTGACTTTCCCTCATGTAAGATGGCATCTAAAGAGCTAGGGATTCTTATGAGACAAAACCAAATGTTATGAGTTAATTAGTACCAAAATGTGAATGAAAGACAGTCTACTCAACCACGTTAGGCTTGGTGAATGAAGGAAAGAGATTTATCATTTTGAAAGTTGCTAATTGTGCCTGTTTCTCTGTTTGGAGAAGGGAGTCTGTAGGTCTGGGCCAGTTGCCCTTGGGGACCTATCTGTTAACTCACTGTCACCTTCTCTTGAGATACCATCATCTTGTAATGCTGAGCAATAAAATTTGTAATTGTAGGTCTTTTGAAGCACATAGCTAAAGGACACTAACACAGTTTGTTTACACTGAAGGAGTTCACAAGAAAAACTTAAGTAATTAGATGAGGATAATGGGTAGGTACCAAGAATAAGCTGTGCCAAATACAAATTGGTGTTTCAACCAGAGTTCCATTTAGCTTTGCCTTGTAGTAGAAAAAATGCAGTATTAAAATGTCTTCAAAAAGACTTTTTTTTTCAAAATTAAGGGACTATTTTCCCCAAAAGCATCAGCTCATCTTGGAATTAACTATCATTTTAACTGCAGCTACACTAATTTATGAGTTTAGTTTCATTTCCATGAGCTACTTACTTTTTGCACAGCTAGCAATAGGAAACACACAGAGGTGATCATTTATGGCATCAGTGGCTAACTGGCTAAATGCAGTCTTTGTTTTTTAGGAATTTTCTGGCTTCTTCATACCTTGTTTCCAAAATATGCATATGGGCTCTGATTCAAGAAAGTTACTTTACTCCAAGTCTAAATTTGCGTATGTATTGCAATGGTTCAGCTCACATGCACAATACTTGGAGTGCACTTTGTTAGTTTTTGAACTGATGTCATGACAGACTTAGCTACATCAGTTTATATGTGAAGAAGTAGTCTTGAATGGCTAAAGTGTTTTCATTCTGTTTATTAAGGTTTAATCTATGGGCAGAATCATCACTCTGCTTCTTTGACCTGCTTTGGATGTGGTTGGATCAAATCTCTGTACTGCATTGCCTTGCATTTCTGGTTCCAGATTTAGTCACGTCAGGTCCATCAAGAGCCATTTTATCTTATTTATAACAGGTATTGCTAAAGCAAACCGATGCAATACCATCTTAGGTGTTTCTCTGGCACAAAGAAAATGAATAACGGCTAGCCAGAATAGTGATGCTTGCTGGCTTGGGGGCAGTTCTTCACCATGTCTGAACTGGTCCAGGTAGTCAAGATTCATACAAGGAATGGTCCATTGGCAAATCTGCATCAGTAAGCAGTGCTAGGGCCTGTACAGTTAAACCCTCATCTTCCAAAGCAGGGGTGTTGCATACAAATTCCTTATTGGGAATGGTTCCTGTACTGTGCTAAAAATTCAGAGATGCTTGGGAATTGTTTGCAAGAGTGCTGGATGGCACAGGCCAAAAATATATAAAAGACCTTTTAAGCAAAGTAAAATTATACAGACAACCAAGTTTCAGTGCATGGGACTGTTACCATGTACCAGTATGGATGCAATCATTGTTTCTGTAACAGTGATAGGAGCACCAGAGGAAGCACAGCACCAGGTGCTGAGGAGCTGCAATGTCTGGTGCTGTACATGGAAGCACTGTCAAGCTCTTGGGGGTTCTTTCAGACAATGGTGGTGGCAGTGCCTGGCAGAGGTGACAGTGGTTATGCCACAGACCTCCCTTTCCTCTTGTGTTGTTCAGCTCTGAGAGCTAAAATGTGGATGTCCAAAGTGTGAGAGCTCCAAGAGGTGGGTAGAATTGGAGAGGTCCCCAAACAGGGTCTGGGCTAATGCCAGGAAGAGCCCTGGAGAGTGTAGGACTGAGCCCAGTAAAGCTGTTTTGTCACCTAATCTTCTCTAGAAGGATGAACATGTGATAGTGAGCATGATGGTTGCTAGAATAAGCCATTCAATTATGTTCACCAGCAGGGAGAGAGTTTTGTTCTGTGTGACATTTTCAGAAGAAATTGGTTCTGTTTTTCTTTTAGCCTGTAGGACATTTTGATAACATCATGAATAAATATCTATAATTTAACCCTCTGACATTAACATTAATTTGGATGTTTTTAAATGAAACTGGGCTAATATGTCACTCACTGTTTGTTTTCTTTATATTACTGTTTTAACCTCTGAGACGAAGATGCTTCCTTCAAGAATTTGCCCTTGCCCCATTGGGAAGCTTGTTGCTTCCAAACAGTGCTATTGATGAAATGATTTCTGACATCTAATGGCTTTTCTGATAAAGAAAAAACACCTTTGAAATATTGAGTTTAATGGCAGATGACTAGATGGAGCCACCACTTGGTTTTGGTCTGACAGCAGTATTTATGGGCAGTACTAGATGAAAGTTAAACTGGCATTTTTATGCCCATTCCCTTAGCCAGATGCTTGGCAGGACCAGATGTTGCTCTTGTTTTCTTCCAGCATCACCTACAACAGAATGAAACATAAAACATGCCCACTGAAGCCACTGGAAATTGCTAACTCTGTCTCCCGAAGGCCTGGAGGATGTTCACAATTACTGATCCACTGAGTCCTACTCGGCTGATTATTGCTGTGATATTGCTTGGCTTCCAGCACCTGTGGGAATATCCCCTGAGTACAGATCATCCACAGCCACCACTGAGCCTATTCGCTCTAAGCTGACACATGTGATATGTAGATGAACAAAAATCATTTTTCAAAATCAGGCACTTGAAACTGTTTGTTTGTGCTTAGAGGCAAGCCTTTGTTTTTTCCTTCCACAAATATGTGTGACCACTTTTGGAAAAAAAGGTTCTTAAAAAAAAAGTGGAAAGCAATTTCGTCATTCATGTTTCTGTTTTAGTTTAACATATTTGATGTTCCTATTAGTTCCACTTGGAGAGAGAAAAAGGCTTTCATTCTGCATTAGTTGATTGTTTCCATCAGTCTCCCTTCCCCCTTCCCCCCATTTTTCACACCTCCTACTGTGTATGAACGCCTGCTGCACCATTTATTTTTGCAATGTGTAAACTGTTACTTCCTCCAACAAATCAGATCTGCTTAGGGTGAAATTAAAGATCTGAAGAGGTGACCGTCCTGCTGGTTTCGACATTTTAAGATTTTAGTGCTATGCAAGAAGCAGCTGCCCTTTTCTGACTATAGATATTTATTAAATCTCCAAAGGCATTATGGAATCAGAAATGAATTATTTTGGCATAAAAAGAAAAAGAGAGGAATCTATTCCAGGAAACACAAGCTGCAGTTCTTGCAGTGAGATGAGATCTGACAAGTAACAGGGTGAGAAATAATTGCCTCTCTTTGGTGCCTCCAAGCAGTGGGCAGGAGTGCCTGGAACTCAAATTTTAGTGCCAAGGTTAAAAGTCATGGTACAGACTGATTTAAAACTGACAGATTTGTGTGCCTAAGGCAGAAGACGGAGTGTGGCCTCCTTGTACAGATCCTGGGCCCCATTCTGCAAATGTCTACTCATGTGAGTTACCCACATATCTCAAAACAGCTCCCTTGGCCTCAACGGGAAGATTTTTCTTGTACGCAGGGGTTTGTAGGATGGAGTCTGTGCATTGTGTGCTAAAAAAAAAAAGCATGATGCTACACAATAATCTGGTATCTCAGCAATGATCAAGTTGCAGCTGCCAGGACAGGAGCTGACATATATATCCAGAGGATGATACAACCTGTCTGACATGTCCTAGGATAGGACAAGCCATGCCACTGGCCCTCTGGATGGGAGTTGAGACTGCCAGGTGGGAGGACAGGCCTATGTTTTAGGTGGCTGACGATGGGTGAGATGAATTTCATCTCCAGGAAAGGCTCTTGGCTCACAGTGAAGACAGGATCTCTGCACAGGAATAACTCTGTCAAAACAAGCTTGTGACTTTGCATCCAAACTGCTTTTCTTTCCCCTCTCAAGACATGTTCATAAGTATTTCTAGAGGTATGAACCATTAAAGGAAAGGAATCATCCCCTTGGCAGGTAGGCTTTGGGCCAAATGTGCACCATAATCACTGAAAGGTTGTCCTCTTTATCCTTCCCACTCCCTCATCATGCCATGGATGGTTCCAGCTGTGTTTCTTTTTTTTTACAGGGACTAAATCTAGGAAAGCAACCTGGTCTGCTCCCGGGGGGAGGGAAGATCATGAGAATAACCAGGGAACACCCCCAGTTCAAGGTCTGAGTCCCCACTATCCACTCACTTTTTAGCACCTCACACCAATGTTCTAGTTGTACAAAGACTTTTCCTACCTTTTATTCAAGCCTTTTCACTCTTTTTTTCACTGCAATATATATATCTTACATAGCAGTGACTACTGCTTAGCCTCACCGGCTGAGGTAAACATTGCAGAACAACCAGAGTCATTTGTAGGGGCCAATTCAAAGCTCTATTGCATTTTTTAAAATTTTGTTATATCAATGCTTCTTATCACTATAGTAATTGCACATTTTCTAGTCATGTATTAAATGATGTGATTAACATCTGTTGCATGTGGTTTGTTCTGTTTTGCATCCTCTTCCAAAATGATAGAATTAAATCCGTTGAGTTGAGTGTTCTGGTTGTGGTCTTTTCCTTTTAAATGTACATGAAATGTAAGAGAGGACAGAGTGAAGAACTACAGCCTGCGCTCAGAGGAGGAGAGGTGACAGTGGTGACAGCCTTTAATCCCTGTGGGAGTTTGCTTTGCCCTGAGAAAGTTCATAGTCACACTTTACTTTTGTGCTATAAAGCAGTTGCACCAGGGAGGAGCACAAAAACGAAAGAAAGAAAAAATTCTAAACCTGCCCAGTTAGATGTTCCTTATGGGTACGGCTGTGAAAGCTGTTGGATGTTTGGTTTCAGTTTGCGTCAGTTTAAGCAATCCAGGTTAAAAAAGCCTATCTCCAAATGCTCATGGACTCCCAGGCAAATATTTGGGCACCAGCCCCAAATCAGCTGTTGGCCTCTGGAGCTGTGCTGTTGCTCAGGAAAGCCATTGAAGCTATTCAGGTAGCTCTTCACGAGCCACCTTTGGATGGTAGGACTGTCTGGACCGTGGAGAGGCTGGGGGCTGGATCACTGCATTTCTTGGATGCAATGACCAGGACAGCAGGCTTGAGTACACCTGAAGTAGCAACCTATGCTGTTTCTAGACCACCTCTGAGGTCTGCACATCTCCGTGCCAGCAAACCTCCTCATCCTTCAAAACAGGGCGGCTTCATGCAAACTGCCTGCTGGGAAAGGCCCCTGGCCGGATTTAATGTGTGACCAGTGCCAAGGGATGGTTTCTGTTTAATCTACTTGTGTGAACAAACCCTACGGAAACATGGTGTAGCAAAGGGAAACGTCTCTTTTTCTTAGTTCCCTTGCTTTTTCCCCTCATTTGATAGCGGCATCTCTGTATCTTTATACACAGACTGCTCTTGCTGACCTCAGACATTGCTCTTCCATGAATGAGGTTACTCAGCTCGTTTTAGAGTTGTCAGGATTAAGGCCTTAATTCATTACAAGTTTTCTTAAACTGCTTAAGGATTATCAGGAAAATAACAAAGGTGAGGCAAAGCATTGTACTAAAATCTCCTGTAAGGAGAGAAAACTTCTAAAATTTTTCTAAATTTGCATTTTTTCCTCAGTGATGCTCGAAGCCGAGCACACTGCTTTTGAGCAGCTGCTGCTTTGGAAGCCGGTTTGTTCGGTTTAGGATGTAGGTAAAAGTGTTTTCCTGCAAAGAGAATAATTATACGCTCCCAAACACACAGAAGCATCAGAATTCACAGCATGCTTTTTACAAGGGCAATAAAGTTTTATATGCATACACAGAAGAAAGGGTTTGCAGCAGAATACTTAATACACCCAATTATCCCTCAAAATAAATGGGTGGGAAAGAAACTGGCAAAATTTGGCTCACGCTTAATTATTTTACATTTGAACCTTTCTGTTCCTAGCAATAAATTCCCATTTCTGCCACCCATTTCTTGGTACTTTACTTGGTCTGGACTCTTGTAACTGCACTCTTAGCATTTAGGAGACTGCCCAATGTCAGTGTGAAGAATATGGGAAAGGCTTGACATCAATTACAACATTACACACAACATAAAATTTAATGGCTTGAATCAGCCTTTCATTGCTATTTAAAGCAATCGTGTATGGTTTTTCTAAGATCCTAAAAATTAACCAGCTTCTAAAAGGTCTAAATTTTTCAACAGCACAGGATCTTACCCTGAGGTTTTTAAAATGTTATTTCAGTTCTGTGGTATAACTGGAAGGAACGTTTGACAGGTAAGTGGATTTTTTAAAACAAAAAAGAAATTGATCTCACGGGCAAAGGAGAACTCTGTGGGGTAAATTAAAAGAAATAAAGCTGATCAGATTCTCCACTGGCTTGCACTCTTTGCAACTCCTTTGAGAGGAGGCAAGCCCGGCAGTGAGCCTGCTGGGCTGAGACCTGGGGACGAATCTGGCCCATAGATTTTTATGTTTGTTCTTAAATAACCAGGAATCGCATCGAGGACTTGGGTGGCTCAGTGATGAAGTGCTGGTTTTCCACCTTTGTGGCCAGAGTCAGAATTTACGTGGCGGCCTCGGCTTCGTCTCTCACCCACGTGCAATCGTTTCGTGAAACACCAGTTTCTGCCCAGGGGAGACCCAGGCGGAGCAGGAGGGGGACCTGGCTTGCCTCTCACCTCCGGTAAGGGTGGTCCCTGCAGGTCAGAGCCGGGGTCGCCTCGAGGGCGCTGCGAGGAAGCCTGCTTGTCCTGCAGCTGCAAATTCTGGGCCGTGGATAAATAAAAGGCTCAGTTTCTAATTTTTTAACTAAATAATCAGATAAAACTTGGGGAAAAAAGAGATCTTGAGACTGTTCTTAAGGAAAAAAAAAGTCCACAGGAGATCTGCAGATATGTTTTTACTCAGTGCACTGGAGTATAATTAAAAAGTCACTTTGATGCAGAGTGAAATGGTTGCACACAGACCTTGACTATCCCACCTTTAATAAGGGGCTAGTGGAGAGAAATATATAACCTTTACATTAGGAATGTTTCACTGATTTTATTTACAGTCCATAAAATTTTACTTCTCTGAGCTGTTGCTGTCTGCCAGGAGTAGCTTTAGTTTGGACTGGATGGGCAAGGATGTTTAGTGAGTTTTATTTCACACTGTATGAACACCAGTGTTGTTTTTTTGGAAATATTTTTTCCCAGCTGAAGTATAGCTGTAACCACGACCTAGGTCACAAACATTTCCTGGAGGGGTTGTGAAATTTTCCACAGAATCTGATGTTTTCATTGTTGATTTTTCCTCCATTTAAAATGTATCTGGTTTTAAATATAGCATTTTACCTTATCAACACTGGGAATCGCATGTAACTTTTATTGACTATATGGAAAGAAATAGCCATTAGCTAGGGCCTTTAGCTTAGAAGTCTCCAGATTTCTCAGAAAATCTTGGAAAAATCATGCAAAGGCTAGTCATAATTGCAGGTACTTGACAAGCAGCTTTTCCCCTGCAAAAGCTGGGCGTCTTCTGTCCTCCCACCCCAGTCCTGGAGGAGAAGCCAGAGTGGAAGAGTTTGGGTTGGGACCATGTCATATCCCCCTTCCTACGAGCGGACCTAAAGGAGACAAGGGGGATTGAGATTCCCAAAAGCAGTCAGCAAGGCCTCTTGTTGCACCCAGGGAGATTGGCGAGGGATAATTCAACTTCCATTAAATCTCGGGCCAACACACACATACATACATATTTTCTGCAAAGCATTTGAAACACAGTCTAATTCCTCATCCAAACACCACACCCGCTCAAAGGGAAGACTGGAGTCACCTCTATAATGTACATGGTGTGATTTGATGGGCAGTATGAAATTCTCCCACAAAAAATAAACATCAGAACAGAGAAACTGATCCTGAACCTTGAGGGAAGAAAACATCCCAGGTTAAAAATCAAACATTGGCCATAATGTCTGGAAACTACACCAGCTGGTCTTTTACCTGGTACATATTTGGAACGTATTAAAAATGAATGTGAAATGAACCATTTTTATATTGTAAATTATCTAGAATTTATTCACAGAAAACAAAATCTATTTCATTACCTCAGTGGTTTAAAGGTCCCCAAATCTCTGTCTAGTTTAATGGACAAAAAAATATTTATATAAAGCATTATCTGCTGTTGGACAGCTAGGCTTTCAAACCACAGCTTATACACTTCGAACAGCCCCCAACAATTCAGCCATGCAAGACATAAAAAAACCCTAATCAATGCCATTTTTACATAAAAAGCAAAAGACTCTGTTTCCCATCATAAAATGTTATGATGTTTACACAAAAGCTGCAGCTAACCTCATAAAACTCTATTGATTTCCCAGTGGGGTCCTCAGAGGACACTTGGCTGTGTTAGACGACACACCGATTCCTAGCACCAGAATAACCCTGGGTTCCTTTCGGAGACTAGATGCATAATGCTGCTCTTATCAAGTGGGCCTTTTGACGAGCTCATACTGAATTCCTTGTTCGGAGAGCTGCCTCTCAAGGACTTCACCTCCAGTGGTCTTTTTATGAAGACAGACAAAACCACTGGAAGTAAATCACAAAATTGGGAATTTCTGTTGTTTTGCTCTGGGTTTTCTTTGGTGGTAGGGGAGTTTTTGTCCTTTTAAAGGAGTGCCTCTCATAGAACATTATTCAATAGCTACAATAAATAGTCCAATGTTTAGAACAGCTAAAGATCAGCAGAAAAAGAGAAACAAAAAGAAAAAAAGAAATCATCAGAAGAAAAAAGAAGAGAAAAATAAGATTAACAGAAAATCTCCTGCTGACTTGAATTAATTTTAAATGAGGCATATACTGAGAATTTCTATTTGTAAAAATTTTTTACACTAGGCAATTAAGCAGACAACAGACTTCCATATTTTCAGAGACATGTCAAAAGATTTTTATACAATAGTCAACATCAAATGTTTGATTTTTCCATAGGGTGAGTAAAAGAGAATGATGTGAAAAAAATAATAAAAATATGACTAAATTCTCTGTTGTGGCTTAAAATGTTATATAAGATTTAAAGTCTTATAAAACCTGAAGTCTTCTGGTAAAAATTCATTGTTATAGAAGAAAAAGAATAGGAAAAAAGAAACAACTCCTTTTCTTTCTGTTTTTGAATCTTATATTCATGTTAATTTGAATCTTATATTCATTTGAATCTTATATTCAATGAAATGAACTGAACAAACTAAATCCTTTCTAGACAGTTACACCAACTCCAATTTGATTTTGTTGCCAGCAGAACTTACTCCCCCTCCTCTTGTTGTTTACTTAAAAGCATTTAATATTAGTGTCTAAATTATGACAGGACAAGTCCTACACTTTCTAGCTAACAGGAGCTGGGGAGTGCTTTCTAGAGAATAGGATCTAGTCCTGCAAGATCAGAGATTGCAAGATCAAATAGATTGAAAATAAAGATGAATTATGTCCCATCACAGGTCTTAATTTTAAGAAAACCCATTGCAAAGAGACCAGAGCAGCTAGTTTTAAATTACAGAGAAATTCTGGAATGAAAAATAGAGAGATAAAACATGCTTGTTGGGAAATCCTCATCTTTGAGTAATAAAGGCTTTTAATATGTGCTTTTCTTTCCTCTCTTGCTCAATTAAAATATGTTAATACAATGTTAAGTTTGAGATTTAAACCCACAAGAGTCAGGAAATTCAGAATTAAGACTCCCTTGGCAACCTTAATTCTGTTCCCATTGTGCGTATTATATTTTATGATAGGGTCTTTCATTACGTGATCACATAACACTGGGGCAGCGTGACATGCAAAGAGTGGTATTGAATAAGTGTGGTTTGTTATGGAGGTTAAAGAAATGTCAATGTCACTAAGTAGTCTTGCAAAAATGTAACAACTGCAGTTTTTATAAAATTATTTTTTCATTATCAAAAAAAATTACTTCGAGTATACTGTTGTACACAAGAACCTTCTTTTTAATAACGGTATGTGCAAATGCATAAAAAAGAGATTTCTCTCTTTGTTTCTCCCCAGACTGTTCTCAAACACTTTTGGAGAGGATCTTCAAGACCTCTGTAGTTTTATGTTAGGAACTTCTGCTTTCTCTTTTTATCTTTGGAAACAGTGTGAGTTGTATCAAGCCCTGGGAAGATGCTGGGCTACTGTTCTGGAAGATGAATAGTTTTGTTAACCCACAAAAATAAGTTTTGGGAACTTTTTCCTATAAAAGTAAAAATGCTTTAAAATATTCCCCAAAAACTATTTAGTATCCTATAAGTAAGGTGTGAGCCTTGCCAACTTTTGAATTTGGGGGATGTTTTCAGAAGCACTCCCCTCATTTCTGGGGACAATTTTTGATTTGGAGACATAAAGCTGTATTGGAGGTAAAGATCTGAGACATTCCTCCTCAAGCCCTCTTGACTGCATGGGCAGTCTGAACATGCCAATTTCTGTTCGGGCATTTTCTCACAGACGTGCAAGTTCTGTAGGTCTGAGATAAGCCTAACATCTTAAACAACCACCCAAGTAGTACAAAGGTACATCCATGGCTCCACAGACTCTCCCAGTCCTCAAGTAGGAAATCTTAGTCATATTTCTCTTTTTTTTAATGGTAACCATTGTGTATTAAGAACATGTCAATATGCTTTTTTTTTTTTTTGAGGGATACCACTCCATGGGTGGAAGAGCTTTTAAAGAAGGACTAGTAGTTCCCTGTTAGATGATAGGAGGAAAGTTCTCCTGTTGTGTATGTGTCCTGGCAAGCTCTCTGTGTAATGGTGAATGTGCCAGGATCAAAAGCACAGGAATGTATTCAGAAGAATGATTTGAGAGACAGAAGGCATCCCAGATGTCTTGTCCAAGTAGGGCATGCACTACAGCCAATGGCAGAGATGGTTGAAATGTTTCAAAATATAGTTCACATTTTCAACCCTTTGGCCAGGAACTTAGTCAGCTCTATCCTTTGGCATGATTACTTCCAGGTTTTCTTTTCTTTTTTTTTTTTTTTTTAATTTTTTTTTTTTTTAATCTTCTTTATAAGCTTTCTTAATTTATCATACAGAGGATAAGGTGGTGAAATTTAATGACCTGTGACAAACACAAGGTCAGTTTAGATGATATATAGATCTCATCTGGCCCTAAACTTCATTAACTGATCAATTTTGGAAGAAATCTAGTTGCCTAGCTTAAACATTTAACTTGCAATGAAATTTTAAGTGCTAGTTAATGAGTTTCAAATTGTCAAAATTCTCTCTATAGGCAATGAAAAGATCCAGGTGCTTTTGAAATGTAAACACATAATTTGGAGAGAGAATCTTCCCTGCAGGGCACAAGAATGCAGGAATCTGAAGGTGGACATTCTGGCCTAAGAGGCACACGCAAGATCCCCTTGCCAGGATTTTTCTATTCCAGCCCATATGGAAGCCAGGGGGCACTAAGCATACTGCTTAGGCTGAAATTTCTGCACAAGTGAAGTCTTATAAGTAGTATCTTAAAAAGTAATGTAATTCTTTCTGAATACCTGTAACTTCAAGCTGTTATGGCAGTGGACATGCAGTGCTTCTTAAAACCAGTTATATGTTACTGGGGAAATAAAGTAGAACATAAAGATCCAAAAGTCTGGCTTTTTCACTTCTGATCTTCAAACATATTTCAGTATCTAAGGCTTAGTAAACTCTGCAGGACTTATGAACCTGAATGAAATACGCCCCTGAGCCAGGCACATAGGCCTCGATTTTCTTTTCAGTAACATGGCAATGATGGAAATACCAAGCTATTCTGCCTGGAGGAAGACAGGAGAGAGGAAGAGCCTTTTTGACATCTCTTTGGAAAGAGGAGCTGAGATTCCTCCCAGCTAGCCTAAAACATGTTTAAAGTCCCGTTCACTAAAGTTAGGACGTGAGCTAAGTTATGAACTTAGGGGTCCATAAAAGTGATGCCCTTCATTTAGGTAACCTGCATGTGAGAAAATGAAATTGGGTAAAAGAATCTTTGTCCACAAATGTGACAAAATGTAGGTATTATCGCAGTGTGCTCTGTTACTGCAGTGTTGTTCACATTCACTTATCTTTCCTCTTCTGGCTGAATTTCTCACTTAGTAAATGGACATTCATTTTTGTTGTAGAGTAAGACTGCTCAGTTTTCATGGATCATATTTTTAAACAGCTGATGCTGGGGGAGGCTGGTAATGGGTATTTTGTCTCGTAACTAAGAGCATCGTCTTAATGACAAGGCTGGAGGAGTGGCTGAAGTGTGGCAGGACAACAAAGAAAAATGGTGCTGCATTCACAGTCACCACAGCCGCAGTTCAATGCACCAGCCTCAGCCCCTGGCAGGAATTTGTAGCTTCAAGTAAGCCAACTAATCTCTGGGTGCTCCTACTGGAGGTAATGTAACCTTGCTCCTCCTTCTTTTATGTATTCTCTTAATCTTCTACTTCATTGAGTTCTTTGTGGCAAGCACCATCCTTTACTATGTTTAACAGTCATACTTGTAAATAATTATGAGTGATGACTTCAAGGTGTAAAACTAAAGGCTGCAAACTCTGAGGGCAGATACATGCTATCCAATACCGACAGGGTTTTAAAGGTTTCTCCTTCCTCTCCTTTCGGATGCTAAAGGCATAATTAGTAACATGTTTCCTGCCGTTGACATTAAGTACCACCTCAGACAAGAAACATAATGATACTTTGTCATCACAGACATAAAGAGGTTAGGTTCAAAATGGTGGCGTTCCCCATACTTAACTAGATAGTTTCAAAGAGATTTATAACCAGCTGTAGAGTTTTCCTCATGTGGCTGCCCTTTCAGTTTCGACTTTTTAAAGTCTCTGGTGATCCTAAAGCCTTGCACGGTTTGACATTTGAAGTGTAAAATTTTTTGTTTCCTTAAAGTAGCAAGATCCTTCTTACTCCTGGAGTTTCAAAAAAGAAAGGAAGAGAAGAAAAAAAAAATAAAGGGAAAAAAAAAAAGAAACCCTAGGGAAGGATACAGACTAGCTCTCATTCAGAAGCAGTTGCTTTGTTGCTTTGCCAGGTTTGTTTGCTAGCATGCAGAGCATCTTGGACTGTAAGTGTACTTAGTGCAAGCAATCCTTTCTCTCTGTGTTGGGACTCCTCAATGATCTAAATTTTAGCAGCAGGCAGTTTCAGGGCACTGTGGGTGCAACTCTCTTTTCTGCTTGATGGGGCAAACAAGTAGCAGTGAGAAGGTGTGGGAAGAGTGTGGTCATTGGGTGGTGAAGCAGCCCTCTGCACAGTCAAGAGGGAGAATAAAGACACCCTTTCTCCCACGCCAGTGTTTGCATTTCTCCTGTCCTACAGACAACCTCTGTAAAACAGTGAGAGTCACGCCCCAGGGCGGTGGGAGTACAATTAATTTAATCTTGGGGGTTTTTTTGCACTAGATCTTAATAAACTCTTCCAGTTTCCACCATGCTTTCTCACCCACCAGTCCCAGTCCTGCTGCCTTATTTCTGTCACAGAGTGGTTTGCCCATGAGTAGTCTTAGTTGGGTGACAAGGGTTGTTCAAAGGGCAGCTCTGGGTGTCTCTCACACCCGAGACCCTATAGGACATGGAGCGATGCAGTACAGGATTTATAAAGCACCAGTAATATCACCTGAATGGAAATGCTGCTCATTTGATTCTTTGCTTGCTCTAGGACTACATGATTGTCCTGGTTTTGGCTGGGATGGAGTTGATTTTCTTCCTATTAACTGGTATAGT
This sequence comes from Calonectris borealis, assembly GCF_964195595.1. NCBI lineage: Eukaryota > Metazoa > Chordata > Aves > Procellariiformes > Procellariidae > Calonectris > Calonectris borealis. The sequence continues at coordinate 11,631,321 of NC_134314.1, forward strand.
GCTGTGTTTTGGATGTAGTGTGAGAATAATGTTGATGACACGCTGATGTTTTGGTTGTTGCTAGGTATTGTTTACGCTAGTCAAGGACTTTTCATCTTCCCATGCCCTGCTAGATGTGCAGGGGGCTGGGAGGGAGTGTGGCCAGGGCGGCTGGCCCAGCTGGCCAATAGGCTATTCCATACCATATGACGTCATGCTCAGCATATAAGGCTGGGTGAAGAAGAAGGAGGGGGGGACGTTCGGAGTGATGGCGTTTGTCTTCCCAAGTAACCGTTACGCGTGATGGAGCCCTGCTTTCCTGGGGACGGCTGAACACCTGCCTGCCGATGGGAAGTGGTGAATGAATTCCTTGTTTTGCTTTGCTTGCGTGCGCGGCTTTTGCTTTCCCTATTAAACTGTCTTTATCTCAACCCACGAGTTTTTCTCACTTTTACCCTTCTGATTCTCTCCCCCATCCCACCCGGCAGGGGGGGTGAGCGAGCGGTTGCGTGGTATTTGGCTGCTGCCAGGTTAAACCACGACAATGATGCAAAAACCTGGCTTTGCTTTCAGAAGGATTTTGATGTCCATTTTTCCATATACTTGTTGGGATTTTGGTATTGTAACCATGTTTTCTTCTTCTGTTTGTGTTTAGGCTCTTGACAACCAGAAGGAAATGTATAAATTTATAAAATTGACAATATATAAGTCTACATGTAATGTATAAATCTATAAATAATGTTGTAGGTTAAATGGATCCAGTGGAAGCTCTCTCGTCTATTTGCTTTTTTTGTGTGTAAAACAGCCTTAATCCTTGTTAGAAGTCAGTAAGTCATTTGATGTCACTTGGAATGTGGTCAACGTTTGTTGGTCCTCCCCTCTCATAGTGATGTTTCATTAGGTCATGAGCTGATCCAACGGTTTGTAATCAATACTGACCCTGCCTCTCAGCCTCCCCTGGGTTCCTGCTTTCATTGGTTTGTCTCTAATGCTTATCTTACACTGTGGTGGGCTGTTTCAGTCTAATAAACTGATAGAAAACCAATCAGAAAAAAGTTGACTGTCTGCTGATTAGCAAGCTGAACTGGCTCGTTAGGTGGTCAGGTAAGAGCAGGAGTGGGAGCATTGACATGGGATAAACAACAGGGAGGGAGGGGAAAAAAGGCCTTTTTTTGGAGGCAGCAAACTGTAAAACTCATAAAAGTTCCTTTTGGCACAAAAAGCTTAAACTTTTTTCCAACACTTGCAGGGTGAACTGGCTACAGAAATTAAACTGACTGGATAATAATAGTGATTTTTTGGTGAGATTCATTCCCTGCTCTGATTCACTGGGTGAGTGCACAAGCCCAAATCTCATTTAGTTGGTTAGAGCCTTGTCTAAATTAAACAGTGCAATACAGCTACATTAAGTGAGATGAATGTCATGATGAGCTATACCTATTCTTTTTGACTATTGACATAAACCTAAAAAAAGAAGAAAAATAAAATGCTGGAAATTCAAAGTATCAATATTATTGATTTTCAAACAAAAAGAGTTTTTATCTACAGGGCTTACAACAGTCTAATATGATATAGATTTGAAATGAGGTAACTTAATTTGAAATGTCTATTGCTTATAGAAAACATTTTGAAGTGTGTCAATTATGGTGTTCATTAAATATTACCCTAAAATCTCCTTCACTTTCCATACCGTGGGAAAAAGTTTGGCATTATCTATTTCTTTTCAGTAACAACATCAATTATTTTTCATTGTACAGTTGATAATAATCACAATGATATTTCCAGACCCCAAGCTAATTGTGACAAATGGAAGATTTATTTTCTATTCTAGCTCTGTAACCAGTATGATGAGAGACCCTGAGCAAGCAGCTTTCATTCATTCGCCCCCTCTCCCCAGTCTGTAAAACGAACATAAGGATAATTTGTAATTTATCTCACAAATTTTGAAAGAAAAGTACTGAATTAAGTATTCTGATCCTGAACAGACGGCTATGCCGCTGCGGAAAAGGGGATCACTCAAGGTCACACTGGAGTGATGGTTAGGTTTCATTTTTTTTGCTGCTGTGTTCATATTTACTTATTAAATATGCCACCTGTAGGCAGTAGGAATTGTTTATTTTTTACAGATGTGCTACTATTGGATGTTATGTAGGGGTCAACTTAATTTCCTCAAATATCTTACGGTGTCAGACATCTTTTCTTTTGAACGTTGTTTTCTTTTTCTTTATGTATGGGGCCTTTTATGCTGAATCAGTAGCTCATACACTTGCAGTTAAATATGAACTGGGACTGTGGCTTCGGTGAGTCATCAGTTTACCCTTCTGCTATCTGAGAAGTCATGCAAAGGGGAGATGGAGGTCACTCCTGTTACAGGAGTTTGGTCAGCTTGTCGGGTTATTATCATGGGTGCTAAAAGTCAATTCTAATTTCAGACAAAATATATATGGTGAGATTTCTTTGCCATTCAGACAAGGGTGGTTTTAACATCAGGACATGACAGCTTTATGTCTCTCACTCCGTATGTTTAATTCTTCCATCTCTGGCACTTTTAACCTAAAGATACAGAGAGGAAGTATTTATAACTGTAGGTGTATCCTGGTTTTGATTTTATTAAGTGTGCTGGTGTTAAACAATATGTATCAAGTAGGACCTGCTCCTGGGCTCAGTGCCTTGCTCCTGCCTCTGCTGCCTGGGCAGAACTGGGGGAAATGTGGGCAGCCCCAAAAGCAGCACCATTGCACAGCAGAGCTTATTTGCAGCTTGCTGGCTAATATGGCCTCTGCAGGTCCGTGTGTGGCCCTGAGCCACTGACAGAATGAGATTCTTACTGAAATATTATGGACATAGCCTGTAACATGGTGTGTCAGGAGCAAACTCTGGAGAATGAAAGAGCTGGAGTTGAGGGTTTTACCTCAGAGCAGCTCTTGTCTGCTTTGTGGACTGAATGTCTGTCAGCTGCTGGAGCTCACGGAGGGCTGTCCTGGAGGGCAATTTCTCAGTAAGTTTCATCCCCAAAAGCTCCAGTTCCTGCTGCAGGAACAAAGCAGGAGTCAGGAGTGGGGATAGTCAGGAGACTCCAAAAGTGCATTCCTAGTGCAAACGTAAGAGCAGCGTAGACATACTCTTTGATTGATTTCATACTTATTGTGAAATCCCATTCTGGTTTCATGGGACATTTTTTTTCTTCTGATTTTATCAACTGTTCTATGATTTCTATAATTTCCTTGAATAGCGTCCCCAGGATTCACAGCATAATAATCAGATCTTTCTAAAGCTGTTGTCTCTTCTTTTGGTTCCAGTAACGATTTGTCAAACTACACCCTCAGAGCTCTTTGGAATATTTACACACGGTGGCAAAAGGAAACAGGAAAGTGGTCGAATCTCCCTTCTATCGATGCAGTAACTGAGGCAGGTGCTGGAGGCTAACTTTAACATCTCCAGTTTAACAAGAAAAGTGCAGCCCTCTGGACTGCAAACAGCCTGCAAACGCGGTCCAAGTGGGTGAGGCAGTGCCTGGACTATGAGGCCATACTGCCCTTTCCTCCTGCAGAGCAATAATGAAAAGCCTGAGGTAAAGTCATCTTAAGGGAAATGTCCTGTAACGTTAAAAATAAAATGGGGGAAGAAAACAACAAAAGGATTTGTTGATTATCTCTGCTCTCCATCCTGCCTGGCAGCCCCCTTTAAGGTCTGCCTTATGGTCCTGCCAGTCAGGAAACAGGAATTAAAGATCTGTCAATCACAGATAGCAAATAAATGCTATCCCATCCCATGAGCCTTTTCTGCTGCAATGTGGCTAGTCATCAAAGCCACTTCCAGCTGTTTTTGTCTTTTCCTGCATGTTGAATGTGGCTGATGAGTATTTGAAATGATGAGTATTCATCCCACTGCTGGAGAGAGGGTGGCTGTTAAATGTGCGGTGTTTAGGGCTGCTGGAGAGGATGAGAGGAGAGAAGTGCACAACAGGATTACACACGGTCATCCTGTTTGTTAGCGCCCGCTCGGCTCCCATCCTGCGTCCTGGCCAGAGCCCCTCCGGGAGGGTCACCCGGAGGACTGCACTTTCTGCTCTTGCTTTGAAGTCCCCCCCGGGAGGAAGCGGGTGGGCTGGGATTTGTACATTACCCAAGACTGAAGGATGTTAAACTCTTGTCTTCCTGGAAAGTGAAGCCATATCTCCTGTCGAGGGGGCTGCTGGGGATGATGGGAGAAGAGGGCACTATATCAGACCGAAATCCAGGTGAGAAAGAGTCCTTCCCTGTGAGAGCGCAAAACTACCTTTTCACCCTGTGTATTTCTAAGGCTGACTCTCTGGAAGCTGACATTTTTTGGGAAGCCTAAGCTAAACGTTTTCCCCTACATTTAAGGACTGCAAGGGAGCACATTTCAGAAAAGAATATTTCACCGTCAAGTTCATTTCCCTGCAGTTTAGTAGATCCTGTTTTCCCTAAACTTTGGGGCTTATCGTGGCTTCTCCTTGAACCTTGAGGCTCTCTCTTTTATCTCTTTCTTTCTCTCTCATTTCTTCCTTTCTTCTTCTTTTTTTCTTTTTTCTTCTTTTTTTTTCTGTTTACCACTTCATTCAGAGTTGTGTGGATTGTGCAGACCAAGGAGGACTAGTTACTGAAACATTAAATGACTACAGCAACCTAGAATGTGCAGCAGATTCCTGATTTTTGTCTTAAATCCAAAGAAGATTTTTGAGGTTTATTTGAGAGCAAGTCAACCAGAGTTTCAACTCTTGGAGAAACCTAATGATTTCTGGAGGAAGGGAGTAAATTGTAACACTTCAGGGAAAGAGATCAGAGTGTATTCCCCACTATGTTGCCGAGTGTACGTTTGACTTTCCCTCTAAGACCCGTGAAATAGGTAAAATAGTGGAGAAGAGGATACTGCTGATACCTTCTGTCTTTGTGAACTTGTAGGTGAAAAAATTCCTGTTAACAAAAGGCCTTAATCTTCTTTCAGTGGTGTTGGTTGTGGCTCAAGAAGAATCAGGCTTCGTTCAGGATTTTTCAGTTTCAGGATTTCTTTGGTGTGAAACCATCGTGAAGACAACAGGATTTTATCCAAGATAACTGCAGTCATTTTATACTGCAGTTTCCTTCTGTCAAGGAAATAATTTCAGATTCTCCAGCAATCCTCAGTCCTTCTCCAGCTCAGAGCCTTGCGCTTGCCTTTGAGATGATCAGGAAAGATGTACAGCCCATGTACTAAATGTGCTAAATCTACCTCTTCTTTCCCCAAAAGGTCAACTCAGTGCTTAGTCCTGTCCATCAGGCAGGTGAAGGGAAAGGACATATGCATGTGAGAATGGCTATGCTAGATCAGACTAAAGGTCCCCTCAGCCCGGTGTCTTGGCTCTGACAAAAGCCAAGGGAGGCTTCCAAAGCCAGAGAAGGTCGTGCAGAGATATTTCCGTCTTCTCTGTCCTCCCACCCAGCCTCCAGGAATCTGGGATTTCCTGAGCACGACATAACATCTTGGTGGACCCTAAATTTAATCTGAGTACAACGCCTTTCTAAAATTACCTTATTTGTTTGTATTGGTACAGATCATAGGCATCCTAGACTCGCACAGAAGATGTGTTAGGTGCTACACAAACATGGGATAGAAGGGCCCTCTCTACCCCGCCAGGACCATGCTGACAGTTGAATTTACAGGTATGTAAAACACATTAAACAATTTAAAGTAGAGGAGGACGAGGCAGCTGTGAGATATTATTCGTCTGCAACCGTATCAGCACATCAAGTATCTACATATTTTCCATTTTTTTGTAGATATCACAACAGAGGAAAGTTCAACAGAAGGACCTGAGGAATGCTTCTTGCCAAGTGTCCTGGTTTTGGCTGGGATGGAGTTGATTTTCTTCCTAGTAGTGGGTATGGTGCTATGTTTTGGATTTAGTATGAGAATGGTGTTGACAGCACACTGGTGTTTTGGTTGTTGCTAAGTAGCATTTACGCTAGTCAAGGACTTTTCAGCTTCCCATGCTTGGCCAGGTGCACGGGAAGCTGGGAGGGAGCATAGTTAGGACAGGTAGCCTGGCTGGCCAGTGGGGTATTCCATACCATATGACATCATGTTCAGTATAAAGCTGGAGGAAGAAGAAGGAAGGGGGACGTTCGGAGTGATGACTTTTGTCTTCCCAAGTAACCGTTACGCGTGATGGAGCCCTGCTTTCCTGGAGATGGCTGAACACCTGCCTGCCGATGGGAAGCAGTGAATGAATTCCTTGCTTTGCTTTGCTTGTGTGCGCGGCTTTTGCTTTCCCTATTAAACTGTCTTTATCTCAACCCACGAGTTTTCTCACTCTTACCCTTCCGATTCTCTCCCTCATCCCATTGTGGGGGGAGTGAGCAAGCAGCTGTGTGTGCTTAGTTGCCGGCTGGGGTTAAACCACGACACCAAGAAAGGGCAATGCAAAAGTTAATCATCCTCTCATCTTTTTATTTTTAAACCTTTTTAATCATCTCCTTGTTTTAGCTGCTTACAAAAAATTCTTCTTGAACGTGAAGGGGAAGTACAGGCAAAAGTATAAGGTGCTTCTTTGGCAACTGACAATATGGATGCTTAGGCTCAATACCAACGAAAAACCAAAGGAAGATTGTTCTTTTGGAATTCATAAGAAATGGGAGGAGATAGGCAGGCAAAAATAGTGAAGGACATGAAGATACAGCAAAGAAAAGAATTAAAGGAGGGAAGCAAAGAAAAAAGAGAGAAATTGGTGTGGTTAAAGTGATGTACTGGGAAAATGATTTTCCAAGGGACATTCTGAGCTGATATGAATGGAAACGATGTTGTTGCCCAGGAAAGAAATCACTGGAGTCTTTGTCCTGAAAAACTGCTCCAGCTCAAGTTTTCTGTGTTCGGTTTCTTGTGAGAAAGGGTGGTAAGAGTTACCAGTCACTAAACACCAGTGACCTATTGTAAATCCCTGGGATCAGCAAACAGCCATGATGAGTGTCAGGCAGTAATTCCAGTGCTGCAGAGCGGCAATTCCTCAAGTGCTGAGTGTGGAAGAACTTGGAGAAAATTAAGTTCCTACCCACAGGTTTCAGATTTTTTGTTTGTACTGTCCAATAAAAGCTGTGAAGCACATAGGTACAGTACCCACCTTTTCCTGATCTGCTAAACTCTTCATGTGTTTTTCTTTTAAATATAAAACTGCCACATTTTTGTTTGCATGGCCATAAATCTTTAAACAAGATCCCGGGTTTTTAGCATAAAAAAAAGCCTTTATGAAAGATAGTGTATACTATTTTCTATCACTCTAGAATTCATCTTGACTTCTTTGTCTTTTAGCATCAGCCTCAACACTAGATAATTAAACTTTTTTAATTTTTCAGTGATTTTAATGAACGTGGTGCAACTGACAATAAGCAGTAGTGTACAGAACCTGCCAATTTCCTTCCATTCCCATCCCTCTCATAATTTGTTCCTTTACGCTGGTTCCAATAGCCACTCTCCCTGGTAGCAGAAATACTGTAACATTGATGTCTGTCGGCTTCTCTTTCTTTCTCCTCTCCCCTTCAAGTATATAGCTTACTGCTCTTCTCCAAATGGCAAAAACTCTGAGGAACAACCCTTTGCTTAACATGTCAAAATGTGAGTTCTGGCTGGCGATTGCTTTGGTTTCATTCCCTTGAGATCTGATGGTGCCAGAAATCAAAGCATAATTCTGCAGATGTTGAGATCCTGTAAGCCCCCTAGGTTGCAAAGCTAAGCCATAAAGCCAGCTGGCACTGTGTACGTGTGCTAAGAATGTAAAAGTATACATTTTTAGTTTTCAACCAACAATGACCGACCGCTGGTAACTTCAACAAAGTGAAGCATTGCTAGCTTTATTTTTGGAGAATAAGTGGCTCTGTGCATTCCCCTGAGCTCTTCTTCTGTTCTAGTGCTGCTGTTTTAAAGATGCTGTTCAGAAGTATAGAAGTTTCTTTGGTGCCTTTCCAGCATATATGCTGTTCTTTAAAGGGATACCGCACTCTGACAGCACCTTCAGTTCACAGCAGAAAATTTAAGGGTTATTTCAGCAAACCTTAACTGTGTTGATTTCAAACTGTTTTACCTTTCTTCTAAAGGAAATACATTCAAGGGGGAGAAAAGAACCCCACGATGTCTAAATTAAAACAAGAAGAAGATGATGGGACAGCTAGCAGGCTCATTTGCAAAGAGGCACTAGATAGTCAAAATGTGTGTGGAAGCTTCGACTGATATAGCACAATTCGGTGCTGTGCACTACTGGGAAAGTTGAAAAATGCCTATTTAAATTTCTGAAGGGGTTGGACAATAAACAGTAACATCATATCTTTTAATCTGGAATTTTCCTTTCCTGTATTCTTTTGTGTCCCTTCATTCAATGCACCATGTCTTTGCTGAATCTTGAGACTAGAGATAGGCTGGTTAAAGCAGTGATGCTGGTTAGATGTTTTCTGAGATGTTTTGCAGATAGATCTGCACAGAGCAGGGTGGGAAAAAGTTTTCCACTTCCTCCAAACTTTTAGAGTTTGAAAATGCTTTTTATTTCCTACTAGGACAAAGCAAAGACCTTTCAACTTTTATATAGGAAACATATTCGGTGGAAAGACTGCCCCAATACAGAAGATGTTATGGTCTTGTGATCACTCAGGATTTGATGGAGTCAACTTCAGACTGGGATGACAGAATTCACCCCTTGATAAACAGCAGTCTGAGTAAGGATCTCATTGATGCTGTGTGAACAATGCGACAGGCACTCATATTTGGGTCTCCAATGTCCAGCCTTCTACTCAGACTACAACATTACTCTGAGCTTCTATTTTTCCCAGTTTTGATCAAAATTCCAGGACCTGAGGAACCTTTCCTAAAGCAAATTGCACCCAAACCGCTAGGTTCTCATGCACAGTTTAAATTTCAATGAAGTGGTATTTTCCAATGAAAAGAAAAAGTTTAATTGAAAAATTCCTGACAAGCTCTAATCCTATTAACTTCACTGTGGTTGCACATATGCTAATGAGAGCCGTGTGTGTGAGACTGTTGCTAAATTTGCAAAACACAATACCCAGGACATGCATATTATATGTAGTTTGACACAGGCACATATGGTTTATATTCTGTATTCTAAAACAATATTATGAACATTTTATAAGGTTGCAAAAGTGAGTATTGTAAATTCAAGAAACGCAAAAGTTATTGAGGCATGCACTTTGGACTCTCCCTCTCTCCAGTGTAATTGGCCATATACACCTTCTACTTCCTCTTCTCTCCCCGCTTGTCCCTCTCATATTCCACCTCTCTCTCCACAGTGCCTTTCCTCTCTGGATAGCCTTCCTTTTTAGCAAATAGCACCTCTCGCACATGGTTCTAACATGGCACTAGATGCCATCACGAGTTGGTATGGTTGTATTGCCTTCTCTTATCTTCCTTCTGTCCTGTCAGGTCAGACTAAGTTCTGCAGGGAAAAGGATACCCACTCCATGGAGTGTGGGCAGTGATTACCATGTTCTTGATTGCTTTTTGGGCACTTCTGCAGCAAGCACAGTTCAGCAATAATTATTTCTTTAAATACAGGTCTTATGACATGTATTATTGCCTTTAGTTAAGCAATTGCTAACTTGCAAGGGATTACTTTTTTTGACAGGAGGTGTCCTTGTGTACCAAAATTATGTCAATTTTCCTATAAGAGTGCATCTTACTTTACAGAAAAACAGTTGTTTCTCTTTTGCTAAGGTATGTGATATTGATTCATTTTGATACTCACTCTTCCCGGCCTACGCAGAAGTCTTTGTTGATGTGAAGCTCCAATGAAATCGTCAGGGCACATGCATGATGATTTGCCTCTACATTTTAATTTTGAGGCTGAAGGCAGACACACATTTCCTCAGGAGACAGAACAAATAGAGCTGATTGGGAAGGACATCAACCCAAAGGGTAGGAGCACCTGACTGCCTTCACAAAAGTTGGTGTCTAGTCTTAGGTAGGCATCTGTGCTCCACCATTAATCAATGGAGAAGGATGGCAGAGATGAATTCCCCTTCAGTGTTACCTATCTTAATCATCTATCTTTGGAGAGATAAATTGTCTTCTGAAGGCATTTGCTTTCTCTAATCAAGAGACTTTAACCATTCTGCTTAGACACCATGAGTAATTTTTAGGCGGCTAAAGTATGATGAAATGAATCTCACATTTTGTTTCAGTTTTAGATGACTCCTGTTGCTTTCATGGTGTGGGGCCTTGTGTTGCCACTTGCAGGATGGTGAGGAAGTCAGCAAGAGGGGAACTGCACTGTACGTGTCCTGCAGCAGAGGAGCTGGTCTAGGCTGCAATTTCTGTGATGCACCACAACAGTTCTGGCATATACGCATTAATATCATGCTGACCTGAAAGGAAGTGTTTTTATTCAGCTTGACAAGCTGAAATATTTAGAATCCAGTTGACTTGACCTAAAAGAATGTATTTTGCTTACATTTTCCCTATGGAAAATTGAAGCATTTCTGGAAAAAGTAACATTTTCCCACAGAAAACTGTGTTTCACTAAAGAAAAAAAAAAAGTTTTGATGGAACATTTCCAACCAGCTGTAATTATAGTGCATACATAAAAGGGGCCAAATTGATGCTGTAAGGGCATTCCTAACTGTAGTCTATCCATAATCTCTGAGTGCTAGTCTTTGTAACATTATGACTTTTGAAAGTTATGAAATTTTTGTAACATTCATAACTTCTTAAAAATTCACATAAACATACTGCGTTATATTCTATGTACATTGACCTGTGCTACATTAAAGGGCAAAACCATGATATGGGCAGTCACCCATTAAGCATTGGGCAAAGACCACCAAACTCATGTTCATGTCTGAAGCTATAGCTGCGTCTGATTCCAAGTCCCAGAAGGGTTCAGTTTTATATCACTAGCAAGTCGAGAGGAGATGCAAATGATAATTCCTAAAGTGTGAAAAAGAATTTGGCCATTTTCATATGAGCTGCAATCCAGTTTTCTTGGAAATAGGTACATTTTGGGGAGAATGGAGGAGGGTTGTTGCTCTCCTCCCCACAACCCCCACTGGAAGTAACAAGCTTATTGCATTTTACACCCAGGTGTTTGCCATAGAATCTGACACATAACCGTGCCCTGGAAAACTATAAAACAATATAATTTATAGAAATAAACTGAGTGAGAATCATTATTTTTTATTGGTACCACTTAATGTGCAGAAAAAGCATACTTTCCAAAAATATGGAATAAACGTTCTGTTAGCCTTATTGGGTCCAAATGTTAGGGTTTAAATTATTTTACTATGCAAACTTTCTTTCATATCTTGGCAGTAGTGATTTCCATTTTTATTCCTTTGGTATCCATAATCTTATTAGAATCAAAAACATATGCTTTGAGATCATTGGACAGATCCCTTCTCCCACCCTACCCCCTTCTCTCCACATTAAAAAATGCAGCGAAAAGACTGACACTCTGGTATCGAGAATAGCAGGAATGGTATAGGAGAAAATGATGCAGGCTACCAAGCCTGAATGGGAAAACAGTTTGAGAAATGCAGTTTGGTTTTCATGCTTTTGATTTGCAAGTCATTAAAGGTGCAAAAGTCTCCAAGCCTCCTGCTGGTTGCCATTCGGAGCCCCACTCTCTCTCCTGCTACAGGAGGTGCTCGCACCAGGATCACAGATTTACAATACGAAAAAGAGTACAGGCAGATTTGAGCTTTATAACACTTCTGGGGATGTAACACTTGCTGTAACCCATACATCTTGATGTCAGGGAATTGTATCTGTGGGGCTGAAATGTTAGCTCGTTGCTATGGATTTATGAATTTTTTTTTTCTTAGTAGAGCAATGACAAATCTCTCAACATGCGAGCCCAGCAGTTTGGTAAAACGTATTGCACATTCCACCTGGTTGCCTTTTAGCCATGGGATACTCAGCAGATGACAAGGAGTTGGTGGCCTTTGTTTAGATATTTTCATTGTAGCAGATAGAATTTTCTTCTAATTTGTCTTTATAAAAGCACTTAAATTTACATTAAACTAGTGTTCATGACAAGTTCTGGCTGTTAGAGGTAGAGACCTAACAAAATACTTCCTTTTCTCTTCTGAGGCAGCTACTTCATCCTTTTATTCATCTGTGGTGTATTCTGTATGAAATTCTTTTATTCATTCTGATGTCTAAAGCTGGAATGGAAGTTGAGATTCCTGCTAATAATGTGAGGGAAATCTGAATTAAACTGGTTGCAAATACTCCTGAAGCTTCATGGAGTGGAGCTCAAAGGCAAAATAAATGCAAACTTTCTATGGTATGTAGATTCATTGTAAATGCACCCAAACCATCTTAATTCCACCTGGCAGTGACATCACGTAAGGGCTCTTTGAATAAGATTAGAAATGTTTAATGTTAAGTATAATCCAAACTCTGAATTTCTTAAGGGAACTGTCATTTACTGAATTGCAGCCCGTTGACTAATGATGCTTAGAAACATCACTGGGGATATGTGAGTTGTTGCTATAATTTTGGGAAAGACATTTTTTAATCACTATTGTGGGATTAGAACAGAACTCAGCCCAAACAAAGAGTTGCAGCTTGTGCTTTTTTAATGACATTTTGAGACACTCTCATTTCGAGATTTGCATTCTGCTTTCAGCTGGATGAAGAATCCCCACTCATAGAGTTTGATAAACAACTTCTGGATGTAGAGGATTTTGAGGACTTTCAATCTATTCTACTGGCATGACCCAACATAGAGCTGGTCATTGAGAGGTGCCAGGATCTCAGTTCCTTTGCTGTTTGATCCACAGTTATCCTGACGTCTTTCAATACGAATCATATGTTATGATTCTGGTGCTTTAGGGAGCTAGGCAAGATTCAGTCCTATCCCTTTAAAGATGGCACTGATTTTCATAGTTTTGTTTGATCCATCATTTACTCTGCTTGCTCTAGTATCAAAAGTTATGAGGTAGTATTATACCTTTAGTACACAAAATACTTATTTGAGCACAACATAAAATGCACAACTTAATCCACTTCTAAAATGGTTTCAGCTTTCCAAGAAAGAGGAACTTTTAATCCAGAAAAGGCACACCCGTGATCAGAAGGTGAGTTGCGCCAGCTTCCTGGGCCACTTAATCTAAATACTGAAGGAGATCAGAGTTGCCCCAAGCACCTTTTATAGCTAATGTGGAGACACAAACCCCTTAGCCTGGGTTCATATCACTTAGTTTTACACACCTGAAGATGGCACGTGCTTCCTCCATGGAAAAACATCCAGAAAGTTGGAGGTTGCCCCCTCTCTCTCACCACTGGCTGTATCAAGAGCCAGGGATGACTGATTCCTAAATGTTACCCAATTTGTAGGCCATGCTATTTACATTATCTGTTGATTAAACTGAGAAAGAACAATTGCGGTTTGTTTGAACTTGTCATGAACTAAGGCAGTTTGTCAAATTGACAGTTATGGCTGAACTATAAACTCAAGTCAAATTTTTCAAAATGGATATGTAAGACCCCAACCCTTGTATTTGGGAACCAAAATAAAAGGAATGCAATAGGTATGTAAAGAAAAGGACATTGATTTTAGGCAGTACTAAAGCAGGTCTTATACAAGTAATTTTTACGCACCTGAACTGGAAGACAAATATCATTACTTTCCGGTATTTTTTGTTAAACAGAAATTGAACATACTTTCTGCATGATGGAGAAATGATTTTAGCTATAAATAGGAAACTGTTGAAGATAATTAACAGTGATTTTTTCCTCTTCCAGAAAACATCCATAGAAATAACAAAATTAAAACAAAAATATTTTGCTGAAAAAGAGTATATTTTCCCGGAAGACATGAGGACTGTTTTTCATTAGTTTGAACCATGGGAAATATTGCAGCTTCATCAGTGAAGGCCTGACATACGATTTCTATCAAAGACACATTTCATTTACCCTAGGCTTATTCAGCACTACTCTTATACAATGTTCCCTACCAGCTGTTGTTGCTGCTGTTTGCTAGTAATTGATTGCTTTGTTCCTGGCCTGAGAAATAGTGTCACTTAGTGCTTAAGCTTCTAATGGGCTACCAGTTTCTTCCTTTACCAAATATTAATTGTGCCAAAAAATACGGAAAGGCCCCTAACAAAACTTGGGATGCAAGTAAATTTTTGAGTTTTGTTGCTTAATTTCATCCTTCCCCACATAAATTATACTGCAGTGAGTATTCCCAACCCTCTAAAATAACATAAATTCGCTAAACTATCTGCTTCCCTATGTATCAGCCACATGTTCTATTTTTATCTCAGTGGTGAATCCAAGAAGTCAAATTACCCATTACTAATGGTCATGTGGCTGCAGTAACCGAGAGTCCAGAAAATGCCGAGAAAATGCCTGAAAATGTCTTTGGGAACATACAAGAAAAGCACAAATGTGTGCACTTTGCAGTAAACGATTAGATGAAGTAATCTAGATACATTTTTTTTGAAAGCTCTTTAAAAAGTAACATTCATGGCCATTCTCATTATGGATTTTCATTCTGGCACCACTTATACGTCTGACTTCAGACTACATTATACAGTTATGTCACTGAGACTTCAGTAGTACTGCATGCAAGGGTAAATGTGCACCAGCACGTGTCAAGGCCATGAAAAAGGACAAACTCTTACTGCTTTCCTTTTTTGGTAGATGGTACTTGCTGAAATGGGCAAGGAGTTGGTCTTGAGGATTCATGGTTGATACATATTATGAAAGTGATGAATTCAAGCATGGAACTGAGACTAATGGATTAATGTAGGGTTGGTTTTTTTTTCTTGGAGGAATTTTTTTTTTTTTGTAGCTGCAATTAGTAAAGTGGAATGTGCATGTGTATGTCTATTTAAAATTAACAAATGCTTAAATATAATTGATGCTGTATTTAAATTTAATTGATGCTTATAGATGTGTTCTGTATGTGGCTGGCTGACAGTCCCATTGTCAATGCTACCACCCTCGTTCTTGTGATTTCCTCCAGAAAATTTGGGAGTTCTGGAAAAATTCTGTGGCACAGGCTCTCTTTAAAGGGTCAGAAATTTGTTATTTACTCAGCTGTGTTAGTGCCTCCAATTAACGAGATCTTAATTAGAAAAAATCACTTTATATAGAAAAGAAGAAGCCACAAGTTCGTTTGAAGGTGTATGCATTCAGTTTGGGGAAATGCAATACAATACACTGCACAGTATAAAAAATGTTTTGGAATTCACCTAATGAAAGGTTCTATAATTAGATTAGGCCTCAGCATTCTTGTTAATGATGTAAAGGAAGCTAGATATGCATTAAATATTTGATAGTTTTTATTCCAGACAGGAGCTGAAAAAAAGCATTCGTTAGTTCTAATAAGTGTGAGTACTGAACAATTCACTGGTAAGAGTACAAGCCAGTTTATAGTTACAGGTGTAAGATCTGGACCTAAATATGCAGAAAAAAAAGCCCCACATTTTTCTTCAGTGGTTCTAACCAGAAGAATTTAATAAATTTTATTTCCTCTTCATGTGTGTCCAAAGGCAAAGGTGAAGAGAATTTTAAAATCTCAGCAACAAGAACTTGTACCGGATGTTGTCCAGTCTTGTGTCGTGGTTTAACCCAGCCGGCAACTAAGCACCACTCAGCTGCTCGTTCACTCCCCCCCGGTGGGATGGAGGAGAAAATTGGAAGAGTAAATTTGAAAAAACTCGCGGGTTGGGATAAAGACTGTTTAATAGGGAAAGCAAAAGCCGCGCACACAAGCAAAGCAAAACAAGGAGTTCATTCACTACTTCCCATCGGCAGGCAGGTGTTCAGCCATCGCCAGGAAAGCAGGGCTCCATCACGTGTAACAGTTACTTGGGAAGACAAATGCCGTCACTCCAAACATCCCCCCCTTCTTCTTCTTTACCCAGCTTTATATGCTGAGCATGACGTCATATGGTATGGAATATCCCTTTGGTCAGTTGGGGTCAGCTGTCCCTGCTGTGTCCCCTCCCAACTTCTTGTGCACCACCAGCCTACTCGCTGGTGGGGTGGGGTGAGAAGCAGAAAAGTCCTTGACTCTGTGTAAGCACTGCTCAGCGGTAACTAAAACCGTTATCAACACTGTTCCCAGCACAAATTCAAAACATAGCCTCATACTAGCTACTGTGAAGAAAATTAACTCTAACCCAGCCAAAACATCTTGTAATACTACTTTTAAAACATAGACCTTTCTGTAAAGGAAAGAATCAATCCACTGCTTTGTGTTCAGATGCTGAGCAGTGGGAGTTTTGCTTGACTAATGAGTAAAGATCAAACCAGAATATTCTTCTGAAAGACGTAACTGCGGATGTGATTTGACCATTATCAGTGTCCTGGGTCTGTTCATGGGGCGTTGTAATGACTCTCTGATCCCTGTGCAGGACTCATCGGAAAGGCTTGGCGTCATGTAATACTAACATAAACAGTTTATAGTCAAGGAAATTGTGATATAAAATGTCTGAAGAAGAGAATGTAGGCACAATGTGCATTTTGAAAGTGCATTTGGGACTTCATTGAAAAGCAGGAGAGGAAGGAATACTGCAAAAAAATTGCACAAATATCTTGTCCACTTTTTTCCTATTCTAGCCACGCTGTTATTGAATTACAGTGTAATTAGCATTTCTAAACCCTGAATATTTGTACCATGACAGGATACTTAAAAATGTCGAAATAAGGATTTTCAAAATGCACAGTGAAAATTCTGCCTGATCCTATACTCTTCTTCTTGAATTAGATTCCCAAGAGGGTCAAATTTCATCATCAGTTTTCCCTGAAGTGCATTTCACCACTAGGTGGAAGTGCATCATTTTGGCTCCCATGTCAAAGCCCCCCCTCAGCTCCCACAGACATCCCCTTCACTCCTACCCCTGCCAGGAACACACTTTCCTTAAGATCTGTGTATCTTGAGCTTGTTTGCTAGATGTGCTTCATAATATTGCAATAATAAAGGGAAAAATGTATACTAGTGGTGAAAATATTGACTTCATTCTTTTGGGAGAGACCAGCATCTGGTGAAATCCCCGTTTTATAAGTTCATAGCCAAGTGAACACAGGTTGCCGACTGTAGGGTATCGACTGTATAGAAGCAGCCAGGGACATAAGCCTGAGGACTTTTTGCAGAAACACTGGCTCTTACAACAGATCTATAAGAAAAGACCACTGAAGCTGGGAAGGAAAAAAACCCACCAAACCGTAATAGACCGTCCAATAGATTGTCCAGAAAGTGCAAGAGAGTTTCTTGTAGTACTTTATAATGTCAATGTCAATGTTAAATTTATGATCTAGGAGTTTTTCTGTACATGTTTTCCAGTCTTACTTTCCTGTCTGTTCTGGTTCAGGTACAGAATCCATCTTCCTTGTTATTTCTAACAAATTAATTGTTTCTAAAATTAACTGTTCAGCTTTGGCCTAAACCCACAAGCAAATGTTTTGGGGATGTTTGGTCAAAAACACTTTTCCTTAGTTATAAGTATGAAACAATATGCTCTTTACAGCTGCTATGACAATAAAATTTGTACTTAAAGCCTGACCTATGTATGTCCCATTGAGTGTTCAAGTTCAAGCCAAGTTTTAAATAGATTGGTTCAGTAGCTTTAGAGGTCTGAATGCTTAACATTCATAAACATTTCTTCAACTAAAACAGCCTAAACAAATTCCATTTGGACAATTTCAGGACATTCCAGAGCTTCTTATAGCCTCTGAGTTGGTGACAGACCAGAGTGATTCATCTGTATGACAGCAGAGTGTAACAGCCTTGCTTAGAGATCTGGGCCTCTCTGTGCAAAGGAGAATACATGCCCAACAGGGAAAGATGCAGTGTTTGCAAACTACCTGCTAAACATATATCACTATGAATATTTATGATTACTGTGTGAGTCTTGTAATAATAAAGACACGCACAGATGTAAAGGTGGATAAATAAATCTGTGAATAATACATTTTTCTCTCTGCAAGACAAGCCCCCCCTCAGTTCTTTTGTATTTTCTCTTTTTTCATCTTAGCCCTGACCCATGCTCTTTTTTTGCATAAACACAGAACAAGGAAATTTAATGTGCACAGAAATCCAGTCTCAAAGAAAACATTTAAACACCAGAAAAATTAAGAGCAAATGTCCAAACTGAATTTAAAATAGACTTTACCTATTTTACTTCACAGTATATTTTCAGAGAGATTTAACAGAGCTTTAAGTACAGAAAAGAACATTGGCTGTTTTAAGCTGATGTATACTAAGGTTCATTGCCCTGCTGTCAGATAGTCATGTATCGAGTACAGAGTTAGGTTAAACTAAGGCATTTAATCCCTCAGGAGGGGTAACATGAAAATTAAGGGCACTGAGATGTAAAGATGCATTACGCGTTCATGTGTAGATCCAGTGAAGTTGCACCCTCCTTATGGAAAGAGATAGGAAAACTTCTGAAAATTAGTAGCAATTATTTTCACGGTTCCTTAAACTTCACAGAGGGTTGAAAGACACAGATCTCAGCCTATGCAACTCATTATCTATTTTTCTGCTAGGAGGATGGAAAGACCATTCCCTTAATTTATCTGTGTTCTCTGCTCCCTTGCCATTCACACTCCTAGCACTCAGACCCCAGGAAAAAACCTAGGAAAACCCAGGAAAATACCAAAATTTGTTGGTGTAGGTTTCCTGCAATGTTTTTGTTTTTTTTTTTTTTTTAATAATGAGGAGTATCCTGTGTTAGCTTTGTAGGACTCTGTCTTTCCAATGTCTTGGATTATATTGAGACCACAGCATCCTTCCTGTCATTCAAGTGAAATCCTCAACAGAACTCCAATGACCTTATTTATCCCTTAATAAGCTGGCTATGATATCTATTCTTAACTATGGCTGTGCTCTCAAGACAGGAATTCCTGTATGTAAAGGATGACAGCAGATTTTGGATAATACTGGAATACATAGAACTAATATGAATATTATCTAAGGTTTGGATTTCATGAGCATCATTTTGGAAAAGTGTGACCAAGATAACTAGATCCATGTCCCCAATCATAACAACTAGTCTTTATGTAAACTTCTTACCTCTTTTTGCCCTTCAGAAAACTTCTCTCAAATCTTTACTCTACAGACTCATATAAAACTAATGTTTAGAAGTAAATCACTAGGTAGAATTATCAGGTATTATTGAGGATCTCAGTGCTTTTCCAAAACTGGTCAAATGGATTCTCCCAAGTATTATAGTGTAACTAAACAACCCTTTTGATTAGTACATCCTTTAAGATGCAGAATTAAGTGATACTGTTTTTTAAAGTTTAATTAGTTTTACTCACACGAATCTGATTTCACCTTCCCCCTATCGAATTGTATCATGACTTCATCAACAACATGGAGAGTACCTCCATTCTTTAATCTTTAATAAACTGATTGAGCTGAGATCTTTATGGTTTGCATTTCAGTATGGCTGAAAAATTCATTTAAGTTAGACAACTTCCTGAAAGAGCTCTCTTGACCTGGTCTACCCAGCAGGTCTCCATCCTCTCTTCATTCAAGTCTTTCCTTAGAAGATCTGTTGAGCTCAGCCCCATATGTATCTATCTTATAATCACAGAATCAGAGCCTGGTCCTTATACTTTCTTCAAAGGAGCCTTGTGGCATTGGCTTATTCAAAGCCACCCCAGAAGCCATCTGATACTATGTGGATGTCCATAATTATTCTGCATCCACTTATTCAGCTACCTCTGGCCTATCTCTGAAGGCACCTCTGAAAAGATCCTGTCTCTAGCTCCCTCACCTCAAGAACTGAAAAGATGTTTAAAAACTTTTAGTCTCCGTACTGAAGAAAGAGCCAGATTATCATGGTCATGACAATTATTATGGTCATGATAATACAGAAGTTTCCTGGTTTTTTACATCCTAGAGAAGTCTTGATTTACACCTGAGATTAAATCTCTCAGAGTTCATAATACTTCACATTTCTTCCTTCCTTTTTTGTTTTGATAACTAGTAAAATTTTCGTATTTTCTTCTGAGGCTTTCTAGAACAAGGTAAACCAACATCTGTCAGGGCTGTTTTGGGAAGAATCGATCTTGCTTTACGTTGAGGGATTGGAATAGATGATCTCTTGAGAACCCTG
Source organism: Calonectris borealis (assembly GCF_964195595.1). Classification (NCBI taxonomy): domain Eukaryota; kingdom Metazoa; phylum Chordata; class Aves; order Procellariiformes; family Procellariidae; genus Calonectris; species Calonectris borealis. Next base: position 11,651,381 of record NC_134314.1, read on the forward strand.
CTGTCCTAATTTCTCTGAGTTAGTGATTTATATCTTGAAGATTTTTCAGTAACACTGATTTCTAGTTCTCCCCTGAAAAATTTATTAAAAAGTAATATGGACTGAGGAAAGAGGTGTAGTAAGGAAGAGTTTAGTAGATAGGTTCCCCAAATTCTTGCAGAAGTCAGCCAGCTATGTTATAGGTGATCATCTTTCCTCTGTAACCCTCTTATGTCTCATTCATGTGACATGGAAACAATTACATGAAAATGCAGATGTAGATTCCAGTAATCTCTTTGGAATAGATAAATAGACTTTGAAATAATTTACAAATGATGCACAAAATCTGCGGGCCATCTGCTCACTGTTGGGGAAAAAAAACACGTTTCTCCCAACAGGCTTTTTATATACAGAATTGCTCTTTTCACACAGCAAGGAGGAAAACAATAGATAGCCAGCAATCTGGAATGCAACTCACTCACACACGCTCTGAGAGCTGCATTGCCATCATCTCTTGTGAAAGCAATTAGGGCAAGAACTGTGTGTATATTAAGAAACTGCTTTTTCCTCAGCCACATGTGCAGCCAGGGCAAGGACCACTCACAGCAAGAACTGCCTGTCCTATCTGCTCTCCAGACAGCAAATGAGCCGAGGTGAGTGTAAAATGGAAGAAGATAAAGTGGGATTACAGCAACAGACCACAGTGGCTGCTACCTATACTGCAATACCTGCTTCTATCAAGCTCCTGACAAACAGGAGCACAATTTCTTCTGGTGTTATTCCAGTACCTTGTAGAGCTCTGCCTATGCAAGTCTCTGACAAGGCTTTCCTTAAAAGTCCTTTGTATTCAGTGTATAAGATAAAAATCTACTTTAATTCGGAAGTAGGAAGGAGCTTTATTATGCATTGCCCTTGTATTAGCTGATTTAACAGTTAAAATCCCTTTGAATTAGTGACATGTAGACTGCACTCTAAGAATAATGGTCTAGAGGTCTTTTGTCTGATTCTTAATCATGTAGGTCACATAAATATTACTAGCGTTTGCACAAGCCGTCACAGCGTTCTTGGTGGCAGAATTGTCAGCCTAGACTCAGCTGATCTACAGAGGATAGTCCTCTACTGTGAGTGATAGTCTGCACGTGGCCATATCAGCACTTCAAATTTTCTTGACAATCCCATCTGTGTCTGCTGGCAAAGCTCTCTAGGTTTGACCAGAGTGGAAACAATTCAGTACGATTCTGAAGCAATTAAATGCTTGTTGCCAAACAATAAGATTCCCAGCACAAAAGTGGCTCACCGCAGCTGACAGTCACATTCTTTCTGCCAGGGAGATGCTGCTGAAAAGCCCTGGTGTGAGAAAGGTGAAATAAACAGTTGGCAGGGTTTGATGTGAGTTACTGGGGGCTAAAGGGATCGTGGTACAGTGGGAGGTCAGGTGAGCTATCAGCATGTGTCACCATTCTGTCTAAGTGTCTTCATGGTGACTGTGAGACAGCACTTGACCAGACAGGCATACCGGTTGTAGGGTCCCTGATGCGATGCATGGTCTTCTCTTGATGTTGCATAACAATCAATCAAATGTGAAGCAAGTGATCTCAGAGTGGAGTCCAGTATGTTGATAATTTGTAGTACAGATCAAGGGTAGAGTCCTGAAGACAAAGGGTGCAAAATTCCCAGGTGGATTCAGAATACTTAGCTATTAAATCCCACTAGATTGCTATCGGTCTCAATTTTGGCAGCCAGTTTTATGAGATATCGCACTCCTACTAGGAATGAAGTCAAGATAGCCTGAGTGCAGCATGTTTCCTCCATCGCAACATTCATCTCCTGAGTTCCACAAGCTTTTTGAGTTTGAAAAAATGCACACAAATTATTTTGAAGTATTCAGCTCCAAATATCAGTTTTGGTCACTAATGAAACATGACTAACCGTATCAGAATTGGGAATGCTCTTACAGTAGCAAGTGATCTGAGACTGAGTGCTAAAGTAGATCTCATCAGAGATGATAGGCTTCTAGAAAGTCTGCTGATATAAAAGTTAAAAAGAATTGGCTGTAGTTCAGATCTGTGAGATAAGTTGCTCAGCTGGGACCTTGAGGAGTCAGCCTTCCTCATATGTTTTCCCCAATTACTTGGGCAACATTTTCCATTCACCCAAACTTAAATGCTTACTTACATGACCAAATTTGGAAGAAAATGTTCAAAATCTCAGTCACTGGCCAATGCAGGGCCATTCTTCAATTTACCATATCACACACTACTAAGAAAAATCCCATTGAGCTCAATGGCATAATTCATTTGAGTAAATACTTATCATTGGGAACTAGTGCTATATGAAGAAAAGTAAAGCTGATTAGATTCATACTTGTTTATGGTATGAAGAAATATATTTTTCCCCACTTCTGCCATCAAGTTTTACTTTGTGAAATGTCTTAGTGCAACTGGTAGTAATGCTGCTGTGACAGGGTACTGCCCCAAGGGGATCCTATCTTGGCTCACTGTCATTTCAAAAGCTGGAAATAAGAGCTGTTTAGATCATTTGCAAATTTGGATGGGGAATCTGTAGTACAGCAGTGTTGCCACACAGCATTCCCACATACGGTTTTTGTTACCCATTGTCTGTTCAAAGTGCTAGACACTGGCCGTGTGACTCCTATAAAACTTTCTTTTGTAATTTATTTATCTAGGAAACCACAGTTTACACTCAATGTCTGGTTTCCAGTGAAGTCTTGCTTTTATTTCCAGCTGAACTTGCTGAGGCACAAAGAGGTCAAACAACTAGTGAAAGGTCACTTGGTGATATTAGCCAATGGCTCAGGCCAAATCACCACCCAGTCCTTCTGGCTAGTTTGTAAATCTTTTAGGATTTTTTTTTTTTTTACTGTGCTGCTCTTCTACTCACCTGTTTAAACTGCTCCTTTATGGAAGTTGTAGCGTAAAAGCCTCACACATTGCCTCAGAGAAGTACTTCATGATTGTATTTGTGGAAAAACTCAGACAAGATAATTTTGTAGATGTGGACTGCATACCAGATGAGCGTATACACTGGTGTATACTCCATAGTCATGGTCCTCTAGTTGTCCAAACCTAGTGATCTCACAGATCTCACTCCTTTTCCTTCTATCCATCTGCACAGGTTACTATTGAACGGAAAACAATGGAAACAAGGAGATGAAGCTCAAATCATTCCAAACCATTCTGGCTTGGAGTTGGCACACTTGCCACACAGTGACCATGAATTTGGGATCAACCCTAGTTATAACAATAAAATCTTCACACAACGTTTCAACTAAAATTATTAAATTTTGATCCTCACGAGAATCTGATAAGTCATGTTTGTTCAACCATTGCCCCGTGCTTCACCCATTCTGAAATAAAAAAAAAGCGTCTGTAGTTTGATTGACTTACTAGGATGGCAGAGTGACAGACAGCAGGACCAAAGGTAGAAGGGTCAGGACTAGAAAAGAGCAAGATTGAATAAAAGCAATACAATAAGCTCTAGTACTCAGGCAGCATTTAAAAGACAGAAGAGTAATGTACCTTTAATTACAACATTATACAATAATTTGCTTAATTCTACTCCAGCAAAAGAAACTGAATTTTCTAATTGAATAGACTGCAGCAATCACAAGGAAACTGACAGAAACAGAAGAACAGAACAAAAATTAAGATACTTTTTGCCTTTATATAAAGGTCACCTTCAAGAATTTTCTGCTTTCATCCGAGGTCGTAACTGAGTACCAACCTCCATCCCTGTGTGCATTGTAGACAGCAGAATGGCCAATCAATGTGTGGGAGAACCAAACAGTGTGGGAGGACATTGGTGCATGATGTTAGGTAGCACAGAAAAACCATGTGGGTATGTCTTCATCTTAGACCTGGGCAGTGGAACTATACACCCCAGCCTAAAGAGACAAGAAAACAAGAGAAGAAAAATGGAACAAATAAATTTTATTTGATTAGCAAGAACAGAAAACCCCTTAACTCAACTACTCAATCTTCTGGTGGGCTTTCCATGGAAATGATTGGTGGACCATCTCTCTTCATGAACCTGGTTTCTGGGAGAGGAAAATAAAGTAATTTTATAAGTGTTGTAAATGCTCCGGGAGACACTTTATTGTTCTTCCTTGCGCCTCTACAAAAAGCTGTATCACATTTGTGGTTATGCACTGCATACAGTGTTGACAATTCCAGAGGATCAAAAATCACAAGCCTGATTTGCAAAACTGTGGGATTAATTCCCAAAGTATGAGTATATTTCATATGATTTATTTAAAAATGACTACATTGAATTGTTTGGTCTGTCTTTAAGCTTTAGAATTCTTCCTGTCCCTTTTCAGCCCCAGAGCACCTGGTCCCCTGGAGGGCCACCCTAGAGTCCCAGCTCCCACAGATGCATAAGATAAGATGATTCAGTGCCCCTTTCCTACAGTTCTCCTATCATTTCTAGTCTTATCAATTCTGTCACCACCCATTTATCTCTTCATTCCACACAGCCCTTTTTCTCCTCCAAAGTCATATATTCTTCTTCCCCTATTTTCCCAATAGCATTTTTTATCATCTTGGAGATCCTGAAAATAGACATCTTCCCCTGCCACAGCCATCTCTCCATTCAAAATAAGGGTGTCCATCTTAGGATTTCTCCATTATTTCTCCTGTTTAGCCGGGGGAAGGAATGATGGAAGGACACTCTAGAGGCAGAAGTCTAGGGATGAAGAATTCACTCCCCAAGAAGCTGGGCTTTTCCTGTCCTCACCTCCCTTCTGTAAGAATGGCGTTCAGTCCTCGGTGGAACGAGAGAGCAGTTGACTTTCCCCCATTCGGTCCTCTTCCCTGGGGCAGGAAGAATGGCAGACAATATGAGATTTTTTGCCAGAAAAACTAAAATTGAAGAGGAAGCTGGAGCTGTGCAATGGCTCCAGCTACAAATTAAATAGTTTCCCCTCCACCCCCCACCAAATAGTATCGTAAAGATTGCTTCCTGCTGTATAACAAATTATGAACACAGTGTCTGCAGAGTGCACTGATAAACCTTATCACCAACCATCTACAGTTGTGACAGAGAGCCTTGGCTAGAAATTAGATCCTATTTTTCTCCTTTTATCGTATGGTCCATACCACTTGTCAGAGGTCAGCATTGTTTCACAGCAGGGCTCTGCCTCCCCTGATGGCCATGCTACTGTTTCTAGGTAGAGTTCACCAGGTAATAACCTGAAGCCACAGAACATGGTGGGTCACAGGAGCTTCAGTGCCGGGACCCAAGCCCCACCTTGCCTGCTGCCCTGTGCCTGCCAGCTGCCAATACCAGCTGTTTCCTGTTGTAGATCTACCGCGCCACGGAACATTGCGAAATGTTTTTAGCAGGGATGGGAAATGTCCAAAGGAAGCAGACAGGATGAAAGGAAAGAGAGTTCACTGTGGCTGCTGGCACTGTAAAAAGAACTGGGAGTAATTTAGAAGAGAAATACCGAAATAGTTAAAAACTTCAAATAAGATGTTGCTGTTGCTAGCTGTGTTCCTGTCACCTCCATGAACTATATTTCTTTATTCAGATACTTGGAACAATTTCTTTTTATCTTCCTGGTAAGGTGAACTAATGGTAACAATTTCTAGCACTTGAAGCTGTTCTTGGGACATTTCCAAGAGACAGCAGTATTTTCAACACATATGTATGTGCATGTGTGTATGCATTTTGACACAGTTACTAATCCTCTTTCTGAATTTTTATCTGTATATTTATACACATATAACTTTAATACATGCACAGAGATGTATATTTCAGAGCTGGTTACATTTTTCTGAAAGGTGATATTTAGTTAGAAATTTAGCTGCAGTTTTAGAGTTCAGTCTTGTGGTCTCTCATCTTGCAAATGGCCCCTGTGACTCTATCATAAATTATAAAGACAAAATCACCTCCCCACCCTGTTAGTTAGACCTTGCAACTGAGCTGCTAGGGAAGTAGCTGTTATTAAAATCCATTTACAATGAAGAAAAATGAGTTAGAAAATAGATGTGATTTACAAAATAATACTCAACATGTCTGTGGTAGGTTATAATCTCATCTTTTCAAATGTAAACTCTGGAAAGCAGGACCCGTATTTTTTTATACTAGTTGGGAAATACAAAATGCCATGAGATCCTGAACTAAAATGTTAATGCTGTATAATAATAATAATAATAATGATAATTAGAAACAGAACTAAAAAATCTTGACCCCTGCTCCCACTCTCTTGTGTAGTTACATTACAATGTTGTCCAAGGGGTTGCATCTTAAGTTTATTTGCTTGGATTAGTGCCTGACCCATCTGAGAAAGTGATTCTACAGCCTGAGCTGGTGTGATATATTTTTCTGCTACTTTTCCTAAGTTGTACTCCAGAAGTTAGGATCTGTTATCATTTTAGTAATTTAAGAAATTTTGTGATAATTGGTTGGGACTATGTAGTAAATTGAGTCAAATTCAAAAGGAATAAATCCACTTCAGGCATCTAATTTGATGTATGAAGAAAGAAACTGTTTGTCAAGTTACAAACGTTTTTGTTTTTAAATATCTAGTGGAGGAAGGAAGGTTTTGTGATTGATATAAAGACTGAACTGGGAGTTGGAAGACCTGGGTTCAATTTGCAGCTCTTCACAGACTTCCTGTGTCACCTTGAATAAGCCATTTACATTTCCCAGTTCTTCTCTTTCCTCCCATCAAAAAAGGAATAATTATATCTACTAACATCACAGAAGGTTTGTGAGACTAACTTAAGAAACGAGACGAACAACTTTTAGAAGAGTTCTGGCTCTTGGAAGTTACTCTACAACCTCATGTTCTCAATATGCTCAGAGCATTAGACTTTAGAGCATGCTGGAGGGTCTATCTTATCTCCTCTGCATATGAGAAACTATATTAGCCTAAGCTGGATGGGAGGGGTTCTGTTACTTGGTACTGTGCACCTGGGAAGGTTGATTTCTGTAATCTTTACATTGCTGCTGATCTGGGCTGGTGTCATACTTGTGACTCTTTGTAAGTTAAAAGGTTGTCTAGGATGCTCAGGGTAATTTAAAAAAAGGACTAATATCTGTATAGGGATGTGAAACATTTGGAGGGGACTTGCAGAGTTTCACAGAGTTGAAGAAGTTCTTATGTGTTATTAGAAGTTTGTAATCAAAAGGAACTTCAAGTTTATAATTTTTCTTTTTTGTTAGACAAAACTCAGTTCCTTTTTATTTGCAGTCATTTGACATCAGGATACATTCACAAACAATGTATAGTTTGTGTGTTGGTGCATGTGTATATTTACGCTTATGAGTATGCATTTGCACGTGTAATGTGTATGCATAAAGTTAGTTGTCTCTGAGTGCATGAACTTGTGTATGAAAGTAGGAACAATAATTTTTGTATTGCAGCTGTGGCTGTTTTCAACATCAAAGCAAAATGAAAACAGTAAAAGTAAAAGAAAAGAAGGGGAAAAAAAGAAACATAAACCAAAACTATTATTAGAGAAGAACAAAGGAACTGATCCCACAGACAGTTTTTCAACAGCTGGCAAGGTTCATCAGCTATTTTTACTGGTCTAGTGCCGGTCCTGTTAACTCTGTCATTTTTTCTGTTTTGTTTTGTGTACTTTTTTTTGTTCATGAGTATCACTTATGGTTGGATTGATTTCAATTATGCAGGTGTATGTGTTAAGTAAAACCATATTGAAGTCAAGGAAGTGCAAAAATCAGCACCCTCAATAGTTCTGCGGGGACTCGTTGCCTTGATCTGCCAGGCAGGTGGCCGTTAGATAATGTACATTTAAAAACTGGTCCAGCATTTCAATTATCCTCCCTGGATTTTGTCATGCTGTAAAACAACCCTCCAAGTAAACACCTTCATTGCCCTTTTGTAGTGAGCTGAGAGAGCCTCAAGACTGCCAGCCATTGACATTGAGAGATTGTACTGGTCGTCAAACAGTCAAAAAATGACTCAAAAATCACATGACTAAATAAAACTGGGAAACTCCTGGTTTCTTTTGTTTCATTCTTTCTATTTGCAGTTCTGGTCTAGAAACTGGAATCTATTTATTTTATAGGAGGAAAGCTGAGATTCTTGCTTAATCACATGACCCCAGGAGCTGAAGCTTAATGGAAAAGAAACAGTGAACTGTCATAAGACTCAGGATGCAAATTATGAGAGTTGGCAATGCTGAAGTCACATACTCCTCTACTTCTGAATCTTGGATTGACTAAAAGAGATGGGCTTTCAGCATCCTGCAGAAGCTGTGTGTGTATCCAGAAGTTTCATCCATAAATGATTCCTGCTGAAGCAGCTTCTCTTCCTTTTATGGGGCTGATGAAAGCATTGTAACTGGTAGCAAAGATTTTTCACTACCAATAATGTTGTTCCAGAAATAGATTGTGAAGGAAACCTGAGAGAATATTTTTAAGAACATACTGCTTAAAGAAGCTTAACTGTCTAAAAGATCCGATCTGCCTATCAGGAGGTAATTATTTACAGTTAAGGCTTTGGAAGAAATTCATCACTGGGATAAGGGAATGTAACTGCTGATAAAGCGCAGTAGCACCCATAGATAGGGTGCAGATAGGAACAATAAAAACTCTTTGGTTTTGTCTCTCTTGGGAATATTTTCTAATTATGTCATCAAAAGGAGATATTAATTCACTGAAAACCAAAACTGTAGATACAGCCAAAAATAAATCAAATCAATAAAAGATTGTTTGCCCCTTTCGTGATGTTATGATTAGTTTGTGACAGGCATATCTTTATTATTTCCCATTGGGTCACGTTTAGAATTCCCTCTCTCAGCATCTGTTTCTGGCAGTGCAATGTCTATAAATGTCTATCTGGACACAGGCGGGGAATCCAGATACATAGTTTTCTTACACAGTCCTTGTAGGGATGCAATGACCTCCAATGAGTCATTCCTTACTCCTGAAAGTTAAGTAGGAGCTGTCTAAAACTAGCCAATAGCATAGACCAAGTACAGGGACCTGGAGTTAGCATTTTCTTTCAAACTGCAGCTCCTAAATCCTGGATGCTGATTAGGCATCTTCACCTGCTTCAATATGGAGCAGAAAGAACCTTGCTGAGAAACTTTATTATCTGAATTTAAATAACTGCTCAGAAGTGAAGACTTGTGCTCAGTGTGGGAGGGATTTAAAAACGTAGTTGTCCTTCTCTGAGAAGCTTAACCCAATCAACAGCAACTGAACAGGCTGGCTGTGTAGATAAAGAGAACTCACTGCATTCTTCTTTTCTGGGAGCTGAGCCACTGCACAGTTAAGAGTGCAATAGTCATGGGGGCAGTATGAGCCCCTAAGGCTGAATGAAAATGATACCAAGCTCAAATTCCCCACCTGATCAGTACATGATCCTACTATTCCTCATTTTGTAAATGGTTGCCTCCTTCAGTCTGGATGAAAACCACCATGATTACTGTGCTCTGTGTAGAAGACAGAGTTCCATGCTCATGCACCAAGTTCTGCTTGTGCCTCATGAATCAGGCTTTCCTGAGGGGCAAAGGCATAGGTAGGTTGTTCCTTGCCTTGCACATGGATTGCTTGGAGCTCAGACTGGGCTAGAAGTGGGCCTGGTTTACTGAACTAGCAAAAGCAAGTGTTCCTCAGTTCTTTCCCCAGGAGCTGGAATGGAATCATGCCTTTCTTTGGGCTACCTTTAATTTATATACACTGAGCCCTTTCAAAAGGACTTTGTTAGATTTTGATCATGACCATTCTTGGGGTGAGTACATTTAGCTTTGGAATTACTTGATAACATGTGGAATAATATTTACATTGGCCTACTATGAGAGGAAAACATAAATATTTCAAACTGTGTTCCACATGTTTACTTTTTAAATCCTCCTAAGCCAGCTAATTTTTACACTGAGTCTGTACGTTCATTACCTGGTATCACACACTCAAAGAAAATGTCCATGACTAGAGCTGAGAGATCATCATGCTGATTTCCCTGCACATACAGAATCATTCCCTACAGAAATATTTGCTCTTAAGAGTACTGTTTTGTCTTGTTTTAAGTAGCTAATCAACAGTTCTACCATGAGTTCCCTTGGGAAAATGTTCCACTCGCTAGTAGACCTCACCATTAGGAACATGACTCTGGTATTTAGACTATTTTTTTCTTGGATCATTTTGTCCCTTATCATTTATTATTTTATTTACCATGATGTCTCTTTCTCTATGCAAATGAAAAAAAAATCCTTCTAAGGCACCATCAGAGTGTTGAGGAGGGTTAGAACTCATGCTGTCAACCTTCATAGCTGGGGGTTTGTCATAGATGGCTTGATTTTGCTGCCTACCAGTAGGCACTTTGTGTTCTTTCAAGATCAGTGTGGGATTCTGCCTGGCCTCCTGCTGCTGATCCAGAAGGTCCTATGTCAGACTTTGCCAGCCTTATGTGGATGTGTCAGAGGGTGTCTCTGATGGCATTCAGTACTTGTGTTAAGGCAGCTGAGTTGCACAAAGACCCTCCATTTTAAGAATGTGAGTCTTCAGAGTAAGGTAAGTATGATAAGACTTAATGTGAAGCCTTATGAAAAGACTTCTTCGCTGAGGATTCCGTGCTAAAAGCTGGGCATTGGGATCAGCCTTTTTTTCTGGCTAAGGATAATTTATGGCTATACCTACCTAGTTTCTACAGGATGGAAGAGACATTAGAGGTGGGATTCAGCTATTAGACTAAGATAGCTAAATAAGCACTACAGTCACGTGGGCCTGGGCCTCTCTGTATTGGCTACCCCTCACAGTGGGTTTTAGTAGCCTACATAATATCCCTTGCTGTGTGAGCTGAATCTCATGGACAAAATTCAGCTGCTTAGACATACATGTCTGTTGTCATCTGAAATGCCCAATCTAGCCACACAAGCTGTTTTACCTATAACATAGGACGTGCAACGGACCCACACAGATCTGGAGAGGCTCATGGAGGTGTTGGAATACTTAGCCAATCTAAAATGGTGCTAAGTATCTGTGTTTTACCTATGTTTAGACAACTAAATCTCACCCTGAATTTCTGAAAGATGAATATCAAGATGTCTCTCAAAACTTTCAAGAATTGTATTTATTCAGCTAATTTAACCACACAAGATCTTTCTTTTGTTGTTATGTTTTAATGCCTTTCACTAATGATTCATTTAGTGCATCTAGTTTATAGTACGACAAGTTGAGGTTAAAAAAAAAATAAGGGGTACTCCATTGACACCTAATCCAAATATGCTTAAAAATGATGGCCAAAGCAGGGAGCTATCAAGTACATGATTACCACAGCTCATGGACACCTGGGATATTCATATTGTCATCTGGTTTGGCATCAAGCTTGAGTATCCTGATTAGAAGTGACTTCCTCTGCCTCTGACCATATAGTGAACCAAACACGAAGCATGGGTGCTCTGACTATCACCTGAACTAAAAGTCTAACATCAACAGAGTGTCTGACTATCACCTACTGAAAGCAGTTGCAAAATACTGTTCTAGAACTCTGTTGTTTGAATGCTTGTTTATGAAAATTAGGCTTCTACTGCAGTCTTTGTGCAATACCACAGTGATGAGTCCTAGGAAATGGACTGAGATAGACTTCATTGCTAATAACTGAGAAGCAACACAATTGCATACTCAAAACACAAAATAAGATGTTTACATGGACAAGAAATTCTCTTACTGCTTATAGTCCAACTTTTAGTTGACTCTAATGTAGTAAAAATAATTCCATATGAATAATTTATATCATGTGTCTTGCAACAAATTGAACTTCTAGAAGATGTTAACAAAATTAGTTTTGTTGGATCAATTAATTTTTTGAACCTCTCTGAAAATTATAACACATTCAACTTCTCCATGCCTCCAGGTCTGAGATGGAAAATGCCAAATTTATTGTGTTCTGCTTCACTGTCACGAGTTGCACAGGAATTTTTCTCTGCTCTATTTGGATGTGAGGATTTCTTTGGGTACAGCATTTTGTTCCCTCTACTTTAATAAATGATGACAAAATTCACATTGGTAAATTTCAGACTTGGTAACGTAAAGATGATTTGCATGATAACAAGTAAGTAAATTCAGGAAGAACAGATAACTACCTTTGTTTACTGCTTTAACTGAGGAATATAATCCTTATGGAGCAGAAAAATCCAATAAACATATTTATTTGCATATGAGAAGAATGCTATTGATTTACCTACTTTAAGGCAATGTTTTGCAAACACAGTTATTAACAGAACTAATAATGTAATATACCAAGACTTATACCCACAAATCCAGCATTACAGTTAGTCATGCAATAATAGCTGTGAAATTAGAATCTGGAATTTTGCTGTCAACCCTAAGAAGTAAGTACCTCTGGTGTAGTATGTGTCTTGTGCTTTACACAGAGACTTGCAATGCAGAGTATGTCTGCATTTCTGCTGACCCTGTGCGTTACAAATCACGAGCTGCATCCTCTCAAAATCATAAGATTAAAAAAAATAATAAATCTGGAGTTCTTTTGATTTACCTTCTGTCATCAGGGCTGTTAGTTTTGAAGTCTTCAGGAGTTTCTTCAGGCTTGATATGTCCTTTTCAAAATGAGAAAACAAAGGTTTGTAATTAAACCTAAACTGAAAAGTGATTTAAAAAAGAAAAAGAGAAACAAACACAGGCCCTCACTTGAGGGACCCCTTACGAAAACTGTGAGGGTCCCCAGTGCTAACCCATCACTCCCCTAGTGTGTTTCACTTATACAGCTGCGTATTAGTATTTTCCATATAACTTTATTAACTCAGATGGGAAAATACCCCAGAATATATTGCAGTGTGCTCCACCACATTCTGGACTAATTCAGTGTGTCTCTTTCCATGTTTTTGCATTCCCTGCAAGCAGTACTGATGAACCTTCATCTCAGTCATTGTTTTCTGGGGAAAGTGAAAATATAAATTGCCTTTCCTTGTACGTTCCTACTAGGAATGGGCTGCTGCCTGCAATTCAGATGATATGGCAGCTCAGGGTTTCCCAAGTGTCATGGTCTTGTTTATCTTTTTTAATCACCTTAGGCATCCTTCGTAATCGTGGCTGACTGATGTGTGCATACCAGCAAATGCAGAAATTTACTTTGGGTCAACAAATGTGGCCAAAAAATTACCAGATGGGTAAATGCAGCTCTTCCCTCGCTGTGCACAAAGGCACTTTCCAAGCTGGAAAAGGATCCAACCACGCCCTGCAGAGCTGAGGTTGTGCATACATGCAAAACTACTTGTGTGGATGCGACTGCAGAGGATTTAATGCAGAAGTCCCGGGGAAGCAGAGCCGGGGTGTGCCTGCTGGGGCCCTCATGGCAATAACAGGCACAGCTTCTAACTTAGCAGCTCGTTTCAGCCTGAGCTTCAAATATTCACCAGAGGAGCTAGTGGAGATTAGCTTTCAGAGTTAGGTCAGGAAAGTCGTTCCCAGTGTTAATTCTCTTAAACACAACTCATTCCTGTCCTGTACTTGCACCACTGTGTACCTGAAGGTTTCGAGGAGGAGAGGTGGGATGAAGTATGAGTGTATTCAGAAGGTATTAATGGCAATAGTGTACACATGTGTAAAGGTCTCCAGCTTTTCCCTTTGAGCCATCATCCTGCAGGCAGTGCAGACAATGGGTTTTTTTGTTCCATCTAATTGGTTTAAACTGATGTGTTTTCAAACCTATATTCACCAAGACAAAGGAGGGCAACTTTCTTTTCTTAACAAAAAAAGCTTTTACTGCTCCTGCTAAGAGCAATTTTCACAGAAGCCCTCTGCTGCTGGAATTGCAAGACTTGTCACTGTTCTCCTTATCTTGTTTTCAAAAGCAGAGTTTAACAATACTTTATGTATTTACTGAGTGTTTCTACCCAAAGGTAATGGGTGAGTGAGCACCTGCTGGTTGATATAGTGAGTACTGAAGTAAAAATGAATGTATTTTTGCACACACCCCCAATTGTTCAAAGTATACTGTCTTGCCCCCAAAATACATAAAATGACTGCACATGTAAACGTATATTTTCTATATATACGTTATTATCCATAATAAAACCTTATGCATATTATAAAAATATTAATTATATTAGTTTCACACTTTCTTTTTAAGCAGGAACTAGTCAGCTCTACCTGAAAATTTGTATGAACAAAATTATAAAGAAGAAGAAGTGATAAATACAAGAAAGATTGTTCAGAGAGCTCTTTCTGTCGTGATCTGTACCTTGAGATGTAACTGTTGATAAATACTTTTTACTCTACTTATAAAAATACTTTACTCTACTTATAAAAAACCTCTAAATTAAGCTCATAAGAATATATTTACACTGCATTTTTGGTACAGTAGTTTACTTGAAAACATGGATTGTCCTGTTTTTCCTATGTCTATCTATTTTCTGCACCTTTTTATGGATGTGATAATTAAGGCAGATGTGTACCTTATATTCTTTAAAAGGAGCTAAAATTTTCTCCCCTCCACTCATATTTGCAAAAGTGGGTTAACTGTGTACTGACGTTGGCTAAGTAAACTGGATTTAGAGTTGCACTGGGTTAATGGTACTGGAACTTGCATGGGATCAAATTCTACTGGGAACAAAACCAGTCTCACAGTGTAGAAAACTTGTATTAAACTTGGTTCAGTAGAAGGTATGGAAAGAATATAGTTTCTTCTTAAAATGATTTATTTAAATTGGTAGACTAGAATTATACTTAAAACCAAGTGTCTAAATGCACCTGTTTAAGTCAGCTTCTTGTTCTCTCAGGTATTTAGGCATTGAATTTTCCCCATTAGCAGCATGATTGACACTGTGGTCCTTACAATAACACATGATTATAACTCTGAAAATAGCAATTACATAAAATGGAAACCAGATGTTGCATGGAATTTGACTCTCTTGGTTTCTCAGTGAAGTAGATGAATTTGTAAAGCAGAAAACCACAATCATTATTCAGATGGATTGTACATGAATTAATGACATAATATCTAAATCATATATGGTTGAAAATAATTATTAACTTCAGCTATCAAGATAAGCTAATGGAAAACAGATTTTTTAAGAAAAAAATCAAGGACATGCTCTTTTCAATATATTTTATCTTTACGGTAATAACAAAACCAGACCTGTTTTAACATTTCTTTATCCCTTAGGTATCAAGGATATATGTTAAAAATAAACTCTTCACAACTTTTAACCTCAGGGAGTGAACTGAACAACCGTTTTTGTTGTTTCTCGTTGAAGGCAAGTGCTTTACCTTTTCAGGCTGGAATAAGTTTGATCAAATCACCTCTCTTTAATGACAGTGTCCAGTGAACAAGCTTCAGCACGGGTTCAGATTTGCATCTGCATAGAGTACAAGCATCGTGGTCATGCTCGGTCCATGCAACCACCTTCACAACACAAACACACCAACAGACACCCTTTGACAAACCAGCAAAGTGGCGAGTTGCTTTGCAGAACTTTAACGCATTTATAACAATGAATATCGCACACAGATCTCAACCCTCGGTTAGCAGCATCCTAAGTGGTTAAATTTATGAAAGCCTTGGCACATCATTTTCACTATCATGTATTCTCAATGACATCATCATTGTAAAATTAGGAACTTTCTTTCTCTCTTTCCTGCAGATGTGGAAGTTTGAAATTGCATTCCATGGTCCTGTGCCACATTTCATCAGCGTTTTTCCTTTGCTTTCTCCAAAGACTGGCCACATGTGGTGTGTAGATTGCTGGTGCTGTTTGGGATCTCATATCAAATACTGCTACCTAATCCCAGGCGGGCCTTGGCGGGCCCACACCTGCAGCTGATTGAATCCTCCCGGAGTACAAAGGCCTGATTTACAGCATCAAGGATACAGGGCCTGGTTGCAGCTGGGCTCCAGCAGGAAAAGGAAGTTGTTCATCATCTTGTGTGCATTTCATTAACAATAGTGTACCCGATATGTAGCTTATACAATAATTTCAAATCACTGACAGAGAGCATTATGGTATTTGGCATTAGGAGGAAAAATACTTCAGGATGGGCAAATTAAATGTGAGCGTGAGGTTTTCATGTGACCCAGTGAAGGTCCACATGCTGATTTACACTGGGAGGGCTAATCTTCAAGTATTTTCTTTTTTTAACTTTATCCCATTTCTTTCCTTTTGTCTGATGAGCAGACTGATACAGCCCTGTGAGCCTCACTGTATGAGCATGAGGGAAAGTCACTTCAAGTTATAACCCTTGCAGAAGAAAAGGCCTGAAAAAGAGTACTGAAGAAAGGGATGGTCATGGCTACAAACCTATTGTTGTCTTTAAAAACAAGGAACTCATGGTTCAGAAATGAGTTTTAAGATAAATTCTGCCACGGTCTTGTTGGGACACAAAGGGATTCATCTAATGAAATTTTCAGATGCCCGGATCTGCATTAGTTAGCTGTATAGCCATGGGAAGAAAGGGCCACTGTTAGGATGACATCTTTCAAGCCTGGGTGTCCTACCCTTACAGTATCTACAGTCCCGTGAATTCAGAAGAGGTGGTGGGTACTGTTTCCTGGCAGGACAAGTCTTGCACTCCTGGCCCTGGTCTAAAAAGCTTATGACTGACTATTCAGTGGTTTGGCTCATCTATAACAGATGATTCTTTACAAGAAAGTTGTATTCTTTGTGAAATTGTGTCTTTTGAGTGTTCCGCTCACTTTCCTCCTTTTTAAGATGACCTGGTTTCTTATTTCAACAGATTTTTTTTTTTGACAAAATTATGTTGTTTTCTTCCACTTTCCCTAATTCAGAAGGCGTACAAGCAGGCTCACAGAAACGACTGTTTCATACCTGAGCCTTTCAAATGCAAAAGACACAAACTGGTTGAACAGTCTCTAATCTGAAATCACAGGCTTTTTTCAGAAACAATTAAGTAGTTTCCTGGCTAAATGGTACTATTTACACTCAAAAGTCATTGAACTTCTGCACTGAAGTGTCAAATATCATTTAGATTTGAAGGTGTTGAGGTGAAAAATCTTTAAAAATGTATCCAATATCTGTAAGAATTGAGCATAGTTTTGATGTTGTTAGGACAGATAACACTAAGATAATTCAAAACTCTCTTGGTGATCAGGGAAATAAAAAGGTATCTTGGATGACATAAAGTTTAAGAACTACACAATCATAAATGCAATTTAAATGGGGTAAGATTTACACTCAGAAAATCTTAGTTCATTAGTTTTATTATACTTATCATAGTCTAGCAGTGTTCTTACTGAAAAGCAAAGAAAAATACAGGAAGCATTTCTACTTGAAAAAAAGACACTAATTGTTCTTCTACATCCATTTATTTCATTAATGTGCAACATGAAGTATTTTGCTGGAAAGAGTTCTCTTTAATTTGTAAATGCAGGTGATGACTGCAGTTCTTTAGTCAAGAAATAGGTTTAAACAATACAATGTTAAAAGTCTACAAAAAGAAAAATAGCTATTTCCCCAACTCTTATTCTTGTACTCACACCTTACATGTGGCAATTGTGTGAATAATATCACATTAATTAGTGTGGTTTTCTGAAAAAAATATTTGAAAATTTTGTAAGGCATTACCTAGAAGACTCATTTGAGTAGATAGTTTGAGAGGTATAAATCATGGGCAAAACTCATCTGTGCCTATTGGTTTGCTGTGAACTTCTGAAATTATTGACTAAACATTGTTCTTACAGGACATGTAACAATGAGAATAGTGGTAGTGAGGCTGTTTATGTGCCTTTGAGATGATTTTCTGACTTCATCCCTATAGTGTCTCCTCATACATCAGTCCCAAACTTGTTATTCTTTACTGACAGTAAGGTCTGTGCTAGAGACTCAACCCAAAGCCTTCAGATAGCTTCCTATTTGCTTTTTCTCCCCTAACATTTATGCTTCTTCTCCTTCTCTAATCTAATTAAACTAGTCATGTTTAAGATTTTTTTCCTCTAGCATGAAGTATGTATGTGGTGCGTTTGTAGGGCAGGGGTACTTTACCAAGGATTTGAAGTCAACAGACACCTGACATGGAGCTGGTGTGTCACAACATAAACTCCTAATGTACCAATGAGACACCTCATTGCTCCACCTTGCAAGCACCTGAGACAGGCCCTAAACCCTTGTTGTATCCAAAAATACCTTTTATTGTCTGCTCCCATGATCATGTTCCTGCCTACCCTGCTAAATGCTCAAACTACTTGTCTGTCCCGGCCCTGTGATAATGACCAGCATCAGCTTTGCAAATTTCCTAGAGACTCAGCTTCTCTACACTCTCTCCCACACCATTTTGCTCATGCCCTAGGTTTTGAAAACATTATGTGAAAATGATAGGAAATAGGAAGACTGAAGAGATTTGTCCTAGATTGGATATCCTGATTTCACAAAGGGATGCATATAGGATAAGTTATCTTACATTTCTGAATCCAGAAATATGAATCTAATTGAGGACTGGAACAAATCCATTGAAATTGTCTGTAAAAATAATTTCCCTTGAATAGTTATCCATACAGTATTGTTGCTGATACAGTTGTAAAAAACATTTAGCACTTTATAATCCAATCTCTGCTCCTATGCAGGCCTGGGAACATATTCTGCTTAGAAGGGTAACAACTTTTACAAAGTGTTCCTCAAGGAAATCACCTGGAAAACTTCCAGGATGGCATTCCAGATGTTATAGTTTCAGCAGTCACAGAAATGCACCGCACTGCATTTCCAGATCCTACATACAGTAAAATGATTGTATGGGGTAGCACCTTCACCTTAACCCAAGAGCACTGTTATTGAATTGTTTAGCATTTGATATGCAAGATGGGATATTCTAAAGCTCTCAGTCATTGCTGGCCTACCTCTGCTCACAGAAAAGCCAAGGGTAAGACCTGAGTTGACTTTAGAGAGAGCAGAGTTAGACCAATACTGAAAACCTTTGGCAATTCCACATAAACTCTCAGATCGGTCATGTACAGTTCACAATTCCATATGTATAGGCATGCATGTTGGGGAAAGGCACTGTAATTTCTCTTTGAACATGGTTTCTTTGCTACAGATATTTAATGAACTGCCCTTTTGATATTTTGGCAAAATCTTTCTCTTTTGTGTACCTGTAGAGCCAAAATTTTATTTGGCACGGTACACACAATATGATGACTTTAAATAGTGAAAAAATTACCCTGAAACCTATTCTACAGCATTTAAAGAAAACATTTCATAATAGGCCAATATGTTCAGCTCTAACTCTTATCAGTTTTTAGTCTGTTCCATGAGTAACGTCATCAGGGTTCGAGCCATCTATCAGACAGGCTGTTAGGCTTTTATCTTGGTGTACAGCAACATAAATAGCACCAAACACAAAGCATATTCAAAGCATGAAACTTATCTTTGGATCCACGTCAAGCTCAGAGCTTGCATATAGCTTAAAATATTAAATTTGCTATATTTCATTGGTTGTTCATTAATAAAGCTTCTAGGAATCCAATGCAGATTTGGTAGCTTACTGCACTAGCTACTGCCTAAAATGCACATATTAAAAAAAGCAATATCTCTTTCAAGAAATTACTACAGAAATATAAAGTAAGGAACAATGACAAGAATCAAAAAGTCTGAACAAGACTATACAAAGAATCTTAGTGCTGTTTCAAGGACTTCAAAGCGTGAGCTTTCTGGCTCTTTTCTGAGAAGTAGATTGTCTAGAATGTCTAGAATTGGTACAGACGCAGCAGTCCTGTGCCTCTTTTATGGGCACTGAGTCTAAATGAGACACAGCACAAAGATATGGTCAGTCATGCACTCTAAGTGGAATCAAGTACAAGAAATGATGGTAAGCAGCTTCGTTGTGTTGCAAAATACTTGATTTAGAGCTAGCTTGGATATCACCTCATTCCTCCCATCATGCTTCTTCAAAAAAACTGTGATATGAGGAAGAAAATCTATTGGTTTACAAAACTTCTTAAATATACTTTACTGGCATTTTATTTGGTAACACGTCATTCCTTCTCCTGATACCGTTTGCTCTCTTTTTAAAGCCCCCTCAAGCAAGAGATATATTTCTTTTCAATTGTCCAGCATAGACAAGTTTTCTAAGGTCTATTTTTTCCAGAAAGAGGGAGGCATTGGAAACTGCAGAGTATACAGGGAAGATGTCAGGAGAAGAAGGCCTATTCAATTTATTTATTTATTTATAATTCTTCAAACACGATCCCTTAATGATGCTACCATGTGAGGATCTTTCCGTGCCCTGTAAAGTAACTACACTTTACTTTGGAGAAACTGTCTCCTTAGAACCATTTCTATATGTAGTCTTTCTCTTCTTGAACATTTCTCCAGAGGTTCATCTTGCCTCCTTTCATTTCAGTTCACAAATCATTATTTTTCCAGCCAAAGACTCCTTTATTTGGTAAGTAGCAGAGCAGAACTTTATCCACATGTTGTCACCGCTGGTTTCCAAAATAGCCTATTCAAGTGGGTTGGCAAATTTCAACTAAAATGTGTGTAGAACTGAAAACAATATCTGGCTTCTTGAGTTACCAGACTTAATTTTGCCAATGTATGCTTTCATTGCCTGTTGCTGTTCCACAACTTTCTCAAACATAAACAAAACAGAGTTCCAAAATATTAGAACTTTCCAGCTTTGAGAAAGTTGTTTTCTTCCTCAAATCGGGTAAGGGATTTTCTAGCTGTCAAAGAATGGAAAAAGTGTTAAAAAATATTTTTCTACCCAACTGCCTTTTAATGCTTATTCCGTACTGCATTTTTACCCATCATGTTGTTGATGCGTTAGAACATACAGCAGAGGGTAGCTGTCTACTGCTGACCACCTCCATGCAGTGTCTGTATTGGCATAACTGTCTGCCACCACAAAACTGTGTCAAAACATAAGCACTCACAGGCCACTAGTTGGGTGCCCTCTTCACCCTTTTAATCACAATATATTTATGTATGCTAATTAATTTTATATTATTGTATAATACAGTAGAACTGAGCTTGAAGGATTTAGAGAATAGCATTTTAACCCTATCAACTTTGTTGATCATGAGAGTCATTCCTGTAACCACCTGCTATTCACTGTGAGCTCCTTGACTCCAACATACCATTAGACATGTGCATAGGAATACACTCACACATATTTTGTTCATGCTTCATAAACTATGTTTCATAAAACTAGGTGGAACACTCTCCAGGAATGAAGATAGCAGTGGACAGCTGTGGTTTAAATTTCATTGTTCAGCGGGAAAAAAATAATGGATGAGAGCAACATAAAGATGAGCCCAGAAAACTCCTTATCCCAGTGCTAGGCAGGTATGTGATTTGGAATTAATTTGATTTCTTTTTATGACCAAGATTTAGTGTGGTATTGCTAGCTTTTCTCTGCAAATGCTAGTGATGCTACAGAAGAGCAAAATAAAATGCCATTACCCATGTAAAACTTGATTTATTTTAATGATCCCAGTGAGTAGGGGTATGGTTCTCAGGTTAAGCAAACCACTAATTAAAACAGCTGCTCTGCCCTGTTTGCTTCAGTTTCCTAACTGCTTGGATTCTTCTTTATTACAATTGTTTGGAGAATTTTTGAGGCTTGAATTACGAGGGTGTGGATTAGAAGCTGACTACCCTAACTGCAACATCTGTAAACTCTTAATTTCTGCTACAGCAGGTGTCAACTTTTCCCTAGATGACTGTCCTGCTGTTGTTCTGGTTACATGTAGCCTTGTCAACAAGCTGTTTGTCAGCTGGTTCTCTCATGTTTCCTTTCCTTCATGACCATTGATCAAGCCAACAACTGGAGAGGATCTAGGGTGGAATTCCCTTTAGTTCTGTGCTGGTTGATTTAAAGTGTGATCAGACAGGTCTGAGAGCAAGAAATAGCGTATGAATAATTGTGAGTGACACTGTCTTTTATAATTTATTTTTCAAGAAGCTGCAAATTGTAATGCATTGGAACGTTAATACATTGGAACTAACTTGACTTCCTACTTAGCAAAAGCCATAGGAATTCCCTGGATGTCTGAGTATATGTTTCACTAAAAAGGCCAATCTGATGAACACATTTCCAGTGATGTAGAATCCACTACTACTCTTAGTGTGTTGTTCCTTTAGTTAGTAATCCTCACTGTAATTTCATGCCTGAGTTGTATTGTTCCAGTTTCCAGCTGTTGGAAAGCATTTTATCTGCTAAAATACTATTCCCTTGCCTGATGCTATCAACTTTCTTTTTTTACAGATTTCAGAAAAATAATTTATTAGTTTTTGTCTCCTCGTTATGCTCATCACAGCTAAGTCCTTGTGCCTTGCAAGAGGCATGCTGTCCAGTTCTTTAAAAGTTCTCATGACAGTGCTCTGAACCATCATCAAATATCTCCATCCATATATTTTTGAGCATGCTTGGTTAATGACTAACTGTGAGACTTTCTTGAGACATGCCATGGAACAAAGAGTCCTGATGAGAGGCAGAGTATGTTAACCCAGGCTCAGTGCCACACTGATAGCTGTGTGCTTAGCTAACAGTGAGTTTGTTCCAACGCCTGTTGAAATCAGTGGCCAAGCTCCCATTGGTTTCTCTGGGTTCTGGAAGAGGCCCATGTTTTTAGGACTTTACAGATTTTTTAATAACAAAAGTACTTTGTGAGATTTTATGTCTGATGTGAACCTCTGTTTAGTCCCAAGTGACTTCTTTCTATTATCATTTTGAGTATCCATTCCAAATAATAAATAGATAAAGAATGATTAGTAAATCTGAGATGAAGCCATCACTTTCTGCTTGGTTTTCCCATCAGATATAAAAAATTCAATTTCCAGTCCTTTCACTCATTTTTTTCTGATTAACCATTGATTATTAACTATTTGTTAATGATTTAGTATTTCCACAGTAATTCTGATTAACTGTCTCGAATCTCAGCCTGATTTGCTAAAACCTGCCCCAAGTTAGGGTCTGTTTTAATGTCAAGAGAGTCTCTGCTTACTCTCAAGTTTAGTGAGCAAAAAGTGTCCTAATACTTTATTAGCACTGCATAGAAATAGAAACTAAACGTGCACCAAAATTGGATCAAATTGCAGTTGGCTAGCCAGAAACTCACAGGTACGAAGGGCTCACCTGTAAGGGTGAATAGGACTCTCTGGTTCTTCTGCATAGTCAAATTCTGACGCAGATGTCCCCCCTGCATAGAGAGCCTTTCCAGTGCTGGATGCAGAGCGCTGCCCATCTGCTCTTACCAGGGCCCAGGCAAAAGAGGTGAGAAACTGATCTAGGAGTTGCAGAGCTGGATCAGTGTTGCGCAGTGCCTGATGCAGTAATTCCCAAGGCAGGGTAGGCTAACCCGTGCTTGGCACCCCTCCACTGCTCCCGCGTGGCCCCAGGTAGCAGTCGGCAGTGGGAAGCCACCTTCAAAAGATGCTGATGTTAGTTCACAGTTGACTGTGCAGGTGAACTCTCCCTGCCTGCATGTGTATGCTTCAAAGCCTGTTGAATTCAGTGGCCACTGGTTTCTCTGGGCTTTGGAATAAGTGTTCAGGTCTTTTATGCTTTGGAATGGCCCTGTGCTTTCTCGAACTCCAAAGTTTCTGAATCAGTGTATTCAGTCTGTCTCGATTTCTGCATGTTTCCATTCTTCTGAAGGAAGCAGAAGATGGAATATGAGCTGGACTGTGTGCTTACTATGTGGCAATTGATGTGTGTGCCACAGATTGGACACTGCTGCTGGAATAAAGGAAAAATAGGTTATGGGCAACTTTATGGCTGTAAGAATAATGGAAGTCAAAAAAGTGCCAAGAAAATCCAAGAATAAAATTCCAGGAATCTTTTTTAACAGAATATGAAATCTCATTTTGAAAACAATTTGATACCTCTAACAAATAATTTTCCATTTTCCTTGTAATTGCCTGGAACAAATACTGTATTTGTTGCTGTTGCTGAGCCCTTTCACAACCCCAAGTCAAAATCCCATAACTGCTGGAAGAAGTTAGAGAAACTTAAATAGTTTCTCTATTAAAATCTACCTCAGTGAAGGTGTAGTAAACTTTTTTGCTCAAAACCCAAAGAGGCAAAGCAAGGAGTGAGTGTGGAGGTATGTGGGCCCATCTATTAGACTGCACCCTGGAGTTAAATCAGGTTAACTACAATGACATTACTGACCTTATATTTTTATCTGAGGGTGTCCTCCTGCTCTTCTTGATTCACTAAAGATCACACAGTATGTTATTCTTTGACATCAAATATCTATGATAACACAAGACCTCTGCTGTCCTCACAGAATATTTTCTTTAGCATCCTTTGAAAAACAGGAAATCTATAGGAAAATGCAGAAAAGCAGAAAAAGACTTGATAAATAGGAGTCTCAACTTGTTTCTGTGATGAATTGTCTCCAGCAACCTGGTAAGTAGGGTCATTCAGTGCATATTTCCATGATTAACTCAATTTTCATTTTAGCTTTGCAGTTCACCTTTAAATATTTAGTTTGGTTCCTGTGGACAAATGTTGATGTTGGCTCTCTTGTCAGACTGATGAAAATGTTACACAGATGTCCTTTGGTGATCCAGTACCACTAAAAGGCCTGCAAATTGCTAAATTATGAACTCTCTTTCTCCATCATCCTTTTGGTTGGTGGCTTTCACTTAAGATCCTTTGCTACTCATTCTGTGTCCTTGCCTAATGTCCTTGCTCTTCCTTAATGCAATAATGTCTGTCCGAGTATTCTGTTTGCTGGACAAAACTGGCTGCATTACACTTTTCTGAGAAGACTGCATTTTACTGGTTGCTGACTAGAACTCATAACAATGTCCTGCATTTTCTTTAGAAATATGGCATCTTAGATGTTAAAGCAGATATTTCAGCAGTTTTACTGGTAGCTCATAAAGAGCCCATCCTCTAACACAATACCAGTGGCTCAACCTCACATGTCACTTCAGGAAACCTAATTTAGTGTGCCCAAGAATACTATTTCAGTCAGGTCTTTCACCTTTTTTCTACCCTCTCCCCCCACTCCACCCTGCCCCTGGAAAATGTGAAATCCTCTTTCTTCTCATTGGTTTCCATAGCTGACTTGGTAACAAAGGCACTGTAATCTCTGGCCCTTTTCCCTGACTGGTCGTTTGGGGAATGCTCTGTTACATTCATTTGAACTAGTCTTTCAGTGTTTTTGAGGATCCTCAAATTGCAAGGCTGGGAACAAATAGGACAGAGAGCAGTATTCATACTAATTTAGATGCCTAGAGTTAGGAGACTGCTTTCCTCAGCTCACTTGCTATATAGCCTTAACCCATCATATTCCTGCCTTATTTATAATGCAGATTGCTGTCTTTAAAGGGGAGGCTGGAATTTAGTTCATAATTGTGTTCAAATACTTCACCCGACACATCACAGCCACACATCCAGCTGTAGAACACTTGAAAGAAGAAAACTTTTGATTAGCACTTAGTATACAAACAGTGAAGCTATTTTATCAAAACGATAAGACTGAATCGCTCAAGGAGAGAGCATGTCTACGTAATGCTCTCTAAAGCCCACTTGCTCTTATGTTCTTTCTTAAGAACAGGCAAGGGGGAGTCAGGAGACCTGCCTGTTCAACACTGTCCTGTTGCCTAAAGATCTGCTTTGGTTTTCTCTCTTCTTTTCAAATCCAGAACTCTCACTGGCTCTCTAGTGGCACTTTCTCATTGGCACGAGAGCTCTATTTTGTGAAATGAAATTTCCTTTGCTCTCTAAATGCTTTTTTCACCTTCCTTAAGGCTCACGTGGTGTTCAATCTACACCAATCAAGCACTGAGGTACTTGAACTTGGCCCGTAGAAAGCTCAATGCTCGAATAAAATAAAACCCAGAAATCCCAACCATTTGGTGTCAGTAAAGTTCTTATGATACAGTTCAGACACAGACAGAGTCAAACGTACCTTTTTATTTCTTTAATCAATTAGACCAACTCAATGTTCTGTCTTGCCCGTGCAGGTGGGAAATAACTTTCTTCAGTGATTTGGATTCTGTACACCATAATTGTGCGATGCATGAGAACACTTTTAAAGGAATTTATTGATTTCATGTTGTCACCTATGAACTATTTTTTTAAATTCTCAGTAAAACAAAGTCTCCCATGTCTTGAGCACTGCACTTAGCCAAAGATGCAATGATTTCACTTCATTTAGCATCTAGATAGGGTGAATGACAGATACCACAGTGAAATTTTTGATGGATGAATGTGGTTTCTTTTCACCATCTATAGTCTCCTCAGTATCTCTGGCAGTTTTTTGCATGCCATTTTCTAATGTCTTATGGACAACTTCTGAAACCTAGAGTATTATTTCCATTCTTTAGGAAAGCTGTCCCGATTTTAGTGGGTGAAGTTTCGTTCCTTTAGTGCACCTAACATTTTGACCATATCTACACTGCACATCAGAGCACCGTGCTTGCAACATGTCAGCTTGCACTAAAAGAGCTAGCACGTCCACATGGACTAGCGTGGTGCCGCATAAGATACCAGCCCAGCTCTAAGAAGCACAGCAGCTTGGAGGTATGGCTACGTAATTCCTGAGCTGAGCCCTGCTGACGTAGCTGTAGTTCAGGGGACTGCTTGTTCAGAGCTACTTTGGTTAGTTCTTCCTGCACTTGTACTGTGTGGTTATAGAAATATCCCACTTCATGGTAAATCAAGGGATTTCGTACTGTTTTTCAGTTAATTGTGTTGCATTTTTTCCACATGCTGATTGAAAGTTAACCTTGTGTTGATTAATTGATACAAACAAACCATAATTAGCATTGCTCCAGAGGCTAACTTTCATTGCTGGCAAAATGAGGTTTAACTTCATTCACTTTCGTGGACTTGAGCCTGCTTATGTCAACACTGACTTTGGCCTCAGAGAATGAAAACAATAGAGTCATACAAGGGAGAGTGCTCTTTTTCTATCAGTGTATTAAACAAAGGATAATATTAAGTTTGGATAGTGGATAAAGTTAAGCTATGCTAATACTTATAATCAACTACCACTCTGTTGAAATTAGAAATCACACATTCCTGAGGTTTCTAGCTATTTTTCCTGCCAAGAACATGTAGTGCTTCTACCAATTGCATAGTAAAAACAAGAGACAGACTTTCTTGCACTAAAGCAGTCAGCAGTTACTGTAAGTTCACCTTTAAATCATGGACACCTTGGTTATTGATAATTTAAAAAATACACAGAGGGTGGAGAGACACTGCTTGATAAAGCGTGGTGAAAGCATTATGTAGTTTGAGAAACGGCAACTGTGGTGTCAAAAATCTCATCGCACAAAGTAAGCCTCTTTCTCATCCTCTCTCTTTCTCCCTGTTTCTCATTACTAAAAGAGGAAATTTGCCTTCTCCCTCTGAAACCTTCACCCTGTCAAACTCAAAATTTTCCATAGGCACTGGGCTGTGGATGCTGTGATCGTACCCTGGGGCGCTGCCTGCTGGGTTTGGTGGAAGGATGGTCTCTTAGGCCTAGACTACAAAAACTGAGGTTCAGATTAGACAATCAGAAACACTGGTAGGATTTCTGCCCTTAAGCGATTTTCAACACTCGGCTAAATAAAGCTGCAACAGACCTGATCTAGTGATGGGAATTGTCCTGCAGGAGGCTGGACTGGATGGACCAACCAGGGGTCCCTTCCAACCAACATTTCTGTGAGTCTATCAACTTATACTTATCCAGGCCTCTGTACAGACTCATTACATGCATGCACTTCAGCCTGGGTATTCTCTAGAATAAAGTTCACAATGGAAAATACTTTCACATGTAGTGCAGCACATCTGATGAAAGATCATACAAAAGTAGCTACTTCCCTCTAGTTATGACATTACAAAGACACCATTACAGTAATGGAAAAGGTCTAAGAATAAAACTTGTGTTAAAGAGCTAGACTTTTCCATAATCATATTATTTATCAAATCTTAGGAAAAGATTATCCCTATGCCTACTCTTTCTCTGTTTCCTCTTCCTGCAATGTAGTAGGAACGGGCCATGTTTTACCTCTGGACATCGTATTTTTGTTGACTGTTCATGGAAGCGAAGATATTGTACAGTTGCTATTTTACTTTTAGATATACTATGCCAATGCCTGAACCTCATATGGGATTTAAAGACTCTTCTTCTGGATTAACCACTGGTCTCAAGGTACTTGTAAATTTATTTGACCTATGTAGGCAATGTGGAGCAAAACATCATTCTTTTTAGCACTGAGAATGGACTTCAGACTCAATGCTGATGTTCAAAACTTTCTGAGGCAGAGTGCCTTTCCTCTGTTATAGCAAATAATAGAGAAGGAAACATTTGTTCAATTCTAATCTAAAAAGACTGTCAGCTTTCAGATCTAAAGCACACATCTGACCTTGCAACTGGGAAGTGCTAGCTTATATGTTGAGCCAAATAATGTTAATTTTTAGTGCTCCACCCAGGATTACAAGACCTTTATATTGTGTATATTTTTTCCACTTAGGGTAATTAATAACAACTTACTTTTAGTCAGTTTCTTTTGCCCTAAAGGATGTACACAGCTTTATGAACTTATTATTAAGAAATAATGGGCTTTCCATAATTACAGTGGTCATCAGTTTCCATTGCAAGGCTTTATTTTTGCCACCTTATAACTTTCACTCAGAAAAAAAAAAAGAAACCTTGGCCTGATAATCGCTGATTTTACTCCGAGGGCAAAGGAGAATTCTTCTGTGGAGTTTGATGGAAAGCCACCAAAGTGCACCTGAGTTACAGGCCATTAAAAATCACCCATATTTCAAATTTTGGAATTTGGCTTGAACTTTACATTTGACACCTTTCTTCTTATGAAAAGTGTCATTCAATCTTTAATGATGAACGGTCAAACTCTGGACCTCGCACTTTATGTCCCATGTGAAAAGTGGTACCTCTTGTAACATATTGCACCTTGATTTAGAAGTAACATAGCACTTTAGAGTTATGGCTGCAGCTCCCATCCACACCGCTGTAAATCCTAAATGGCGATCTGTTTGACCATGGAGGTATATGTCAGTGCAAAATTATTTAACTACATCACTAGCACTCCTCATAATGTGAAGTATTTATCCAGTGCTTATCATACCTGTCTGAATTATTGTTCCCTTTTGTTTCCGTTCCTATTGGTATCTTGTCTCATTTTTTGACCTGTTAGAAGGTGAGTGATTTACTGATTAGTGTTCCCCAAATGATTATCACTTTATTCTTTTTTTATGGGTTTTTAAGGTTTCCATGCAATCCCAGAATCCAGTGGGGATTCCACTTCCTCCGTTATAATAAGGTAAAACACAGAATTGATCTAGACCTGGCATGAACGATAGAACAGAGACCTCCATATCTCTCTGGGGAAGATAACAACAGCTGGTGAAACAGAAGAACCATCAAGGAATAGGAACCTTCTCCAATAACATATTTGTTCTAAGAGGTTTCTGCCCTCTTTAGTCCCTTTTGTCTTAGTGTTTCTTCCACAGACACTGACGGAGATATCTCCATGCTGATGTCTATATGTGCACTAGAAATTTGCACATTGTAGTCAATGGAGATTGCAGTCAAAAGAGTCCCAGCCATGTGTTCTCCTGGCTAAGAGCAAGAAACAAATTTAGGATTAGATTATAATTTTATAGGCTCAGTTATTAGGTGCAGGGATGATAGCTTTGCTGTAGTATCATAAAATCATAGAAAAATCCAAGTTGGAGGGGACCTCTGGAGACCACCTGGGCCGAACTTCTGTCGAAAGCAGGGCCTTTTGACAGAAGGTTAAAGTATCCAGAGCACTATGAAGTCCAGTCTTGAATGTTTTCAGAGAAGGAGACTCCACCACTTCTTTGAGCAACCTAACCCTGAGTTTTATTGTTCTTATGATGATTTTTTTCCTATATCCAGATAGAATTTCCCTTAAAGCAACTTTCTTGTGTTTCTTATGTCCTGTCACTGTGCATCCTTTGGATGTACATTCATCTTCTTTAAAACTGGCTTTTAGGTATTAAAAGGCTGTGATTAGATCCCCCTTAAGCTTCCTCTTCTCCAGGCTGAACAAACAAAATTTCTTCACTCTTTTGTCATATGTCAAATTCTCCAGTCCTCTAATCATCTTGGACCCTCTCCAATTTTTCAATGTCTCTCTTACACTGCAGGGACCAAAATGGATACAGTATTTGAAATGTGGCCTGACAAGGGTTGAATAGAGTTCATAATCACACTCCTTGATCTGCAGGTTGCTCTTTTGCTGGTGCAGGCCGTGATGCTGTTAGCCTTCACTACTGTCAGGGCCCACTGCTGGCTCAGGTGTAGCTTGCTACCCACCAGGAACCCCATGACCTTCTCAGCAGAGCTGCTTCCCAGCAAGTCAGATCCCTGACTGGGGTTATTTCACCCCAGGTGTAGGATTTTCCATTTATCTTTTTTAAACCTCAAGCAGTTTTTGTTGTCACAATCTTTCAGACAACTAAGCACTCTCTGTGTGGTGGGTTTTCCTTCTGGCACTTAAACATCTCTCCCCCATCATCTGCAAACATGGTAAGGGATGTGATCCATACTGTTAATATAGATACTGAACAGGACTGAACCTACCATCGACTTCTGAGGAACTCTGCTTGTAACTGGCTGCCAATTCAGCTCTGAGCCATTACCTACCACTCATTAAGGTGTGCATTTTAGCCAGTTTTCCACCTGTCTTATGGTTCATCTGTCCATCATATCTTAGCAGTTTGTCAACAAGGATGTTGTAGGAGAATGTGTCACACACCTTGCTAAAATCAAGGTAGATGATGTCCACGGCTCTCCTCTTGGTCACTGAGCAAATTTTTTTGTCATATAAAGCAATAAGATTGATCAAGTATGAATTATTCTTGGTAAATCTGTGCTGGTTTTTTCCCAGTCATGTCCTTTGCACATTCATGTGTCTAGAAATACCTATCATGAGGACCTGTTCCATAGTTTCCAGGGACTGAAGTGAGGCTGGCTGGTCTGTTGTTTCCTAGATCTTCCTTTTTGCCCTTCTTGTAGATAGCCATAATATTTGCCCTTTTCTGGTCATCTGTTACTTCCTCTGATCTCCACAAACTTTCAAAAATGGTAGACAGTGGCTTTGCAACAATGCAAAGCAACTCTTTTAGCACCCTTGGATGCATCCCATCCAGTTCCATACACTTGTATATGTTGAACTTGTACAGATGGTCACCATCTTGACCCTCCTCTACTATTCATGGTTCACCATTTGCTTTGATTTATTTCTTGACACAGAGTCTTACGGGCTGACTTTATCTGTGAAGACTAAGACAAGGAGGTTTTATCTATTCCGGGTTTGTCACAAACAGATCCTAACCTCTAGAGGTGATTGCAATGCAAATGATAGCAATAGCAGTGATTGCATTAAACCTCACAAAGTAAGCTGCTATGCCTTAATAAGTCGCTGAAGGAAACAGTAATTTTACTTAACTCCTGGTGTCTGCATATACGTGTCTACATTCGAGCTAGTCATTCCAGGCTCCTTTTACAGTGTTGGAAAGAAATACTTTTTCAAACCTCAAGCAGTTCTTGTTGTCACAATCTTTCAGCCAACTAAGCTCTCTCTGTGTGGTGGGTATTCCTTCTGGTTTTAGAGTGATTCACCTGACTTACTTTAGATATCTACTACAGGATGAGGTGATTTGTGCCTTGCACTGACATTATTTACTAGACTCTTCAGTGACTAGCTCAGACACAGATGTCTACAGTTGTGAGATAAAACCCCACATTTATCCACTCTTGGCCTGTGCCAAGTGTGAGGTAAAATTCTTACTCCAGCAGCAGAGAAAAAGGAGTAAAAACCTGACTATGATCATGTGGTGCAGCTCAGTTTATGCTCACAAACCTGGTAGGTCACATTAACCCTATCATAAACCTGAGCTTTCAATGACTTCAGTTCTAATTTCTCAGCAAAGCTGGGCTGAAATCATCTGGACAATGGTAGAACTATTAAATAAGGCAGCAAACTAAATGGTTAAAGTGAACAAATTTAAAATGCAGAAGAGAATAAAGAGAAAGTTATTTAGCTTCTAGAGCCAAATAAACCTCTTGGGCTTCTTCTAAAAGTTTTTAAAGAGAGCAGTGGGTCTCATACTAGTAGCAACATAGTGCTTCCCAACCAGCACACCTACTGTTGAGCATGACACTGGAAAAAAATCAGCACCTTTAGCCTCAGCTGTGGCAGCTGCAGAACAGATGGAGACCAGTGTTGCTTGACTCCTCCTCCACTTCTAATTAACCTGTACAAAGGGGAAGGCAGTTATAAGATCCTAAGTGAAAAACCCTGTGTCTCTGCTAAGGCTTTTTCTCTGTAAGAGTGGTGAAAAGCAGGGAAAGCTCTATATCTTAGCAGGTACAACTCCTGCATTTCAACACAAAGACCACACTTTGCGTTTAAAGGAGCTGCTTATATTAATTCAATGCATCTCACCTCAAAACCTAATGCTGTAGCCTAAATTAAAGAATGACTTGACTCTCAATTCTCTTGTCAGCTGATAATCTCATATTCAGGAGAAACTTCAGCTGACATAACAAAGTCTAAACTCATCTATAGATGGACAGAGAAGGAAGAGGTCACAAAATCTGTGCTGATTAACACTGTAAGTACTGAACTGTAGAAGCTATGAATCTGTGCATAATCTGGCCTGAGAGTTTCTGCCAGTGTGGTGTTCTATACAAATATATATGTGCATATATACATACATATATATGTGTTCTAAATTCTTGCAGTATAATATAGTAAGTTTACAGCAGAAATTTATTTCAAGAATTCCTGTGTAACAGAGGCAGAGCTGACTAAATATTTAACTTGTGTATGTGACGAATGATAGCCATTTGCACAGCCATAAATTTTAATATCCATGAATGGAGGTGGATTCTTATCCAATTTCTCATTTGCTCGTTATAGGTTTGTTTATTATTTATTCCAAGATGGAGCTATTTGAGAAGGGGAATCACATGATGAGGCACACTTGGTGATTTAAAAGTATAAATTCTCAGATCTGAAGAACTTATAATCTATTAAAACAAAAGAGAAATAGAGTTTTGGGAATGGGGATGTGGGAAGTGAACAAGAAGAATTGCTTGCAAATCTCATGCTATAGCCATGCTTTAAAAAAAAAAAAACGTAAATCATATGGTTTAACCTTGTGTCGTGTCGATGTTTTGGCAGTTGACTTGGTCAGATGCTTATTTAAAATAAAATTTTAAAGGATGTGTTTTTAAAATAAATGTAAAAGTTACAAAATACATCCGGATTAATAACTACAGATGGTGTCAGTGGGAAAAAAATGCTTAGCAGGTGTTGACCCAGCCAATATTCCAACATATTTTATGTTATTGCCCAATATAATAACATTAGACAACGACATCACCATACCACTTCAGAGGTGTAGGTATTCATCAGAGAGTCATTAAATACTGGATTTTCTCAGTATCGCACAATTGCAGAAACAGTTGTGTTGGTATTTGTGCTGATCCACTGAGAAAAGTGTCAGTGTTGAATGGCCCCGAAATGTCCTGTTCTTTAGCTATATGAAGCATGCAGAGGGTTGAATTTTTAGGTTATATCAGCTGGTGAAGAATCAGCAACAATTTTTTTTTCTTCTTTTTGAAAAAAAGTACTATCCAGGTTACTTTTAAGATTCTTAACCATGTTCTTTTCTTGCATATTCTGTATTTTGAAGTTGCTGTTGTCTTCCATCTCTTAATTCCCTCACTCAAATTGTTTAAGAATTCCTTTTTCCCCCGTCCAAACATGCCACTGCTGCCTTCAGCTTCATTTTAATTCTCCTGGATCATTTTAATCTGTACTTGAATCTCCTAACAGCTTAGTCTCTCCTGTGGCATTCAATTTAATATATTCTTCCTTCACTTGGAAGTGGACTCAGTTCGTTGTCGGAGCGTGGATCTTGCCATATGCATTCTCTCACCTCCTAGATTAATATTCCTCTTTTCCACCTCTCTTTTTGGACTGCAGCTTGTAAAGCAGTCGAAACATGCCCAATTTTCAGTAAATGAATTGGCCTACCCATATGCTTAAAGCAAGCATGTATTAAACACCTTGAGAGATCAGAGCCCTACTGGTTTCTTTCAAGCTCAGAAGAGCCTCTTGATTTACTACAACTGATACTTACTGCCATTGTCATTATTACTATTATTCTGGAAAACTTTATAATCACTGGCTAAGAGTCCCAGCCATAGACTAGCATCCTATTATGTTTAATATAATGCAAACACAGAATAGAAAGACTCAGTGCTTTCTCCTCTCAGAACTTCATGCACAGAGCTGGACTGAAGATCACGCAGCATCTTCTAGGAGCATCTCACCAGGAATGGGCAACAGAGCTGGAAATAAAAGGCATTCACTTAGCTTGTAGAGGGTAGAAACTATTTCCTACCAGAATTAAGTTAGGTAATTTAACTGCATCTGGATTTTCTTGCGAGATACTACCTATGTAACCCAGTAGCTGTACAGTTCAAAAGAATGTTGTTATGGCCCAGACAAAAGCTGTGAGATTGTCCCCTCCGTGGGAGCATTGCAGTTGATCGTGATAGGAGAAGCAGTCCAGCCACCATAGTTGCTAAAAGTTATCCCTTTTTTTCTTCTGTGAGAGTTAGGAATTGCAGAATAATAACATATTCAGGAGCTAAATTTTGTAGGGTCTGCAGTCCTTCCTCTCAGAAGTGGCACTGCGCTGGGTCTAGTAATGTGCTGGGTTTAGAGGGACAACAGTCCTGGATCAAGTATTCCACTGCTTTTAAAAGGGGTTTCCATGTCAAATCTCCTGTATTTTAAAAACAATTTTTACACAGTTACATCAGCACTCCTACAACTTCTTACTTATTAAATATAGTTCCCAGTGCGACTCCCTGGCTTAAATACAACAGGTACTTTTATGAAACCTGGTTTGAGTTTTTAGTGCAGCTGTGCAGAACTTTTGTAATGAAACCCAAAACCCGCCCAGGCTTGAGTTTCATTACAAATCTGAAACTCACATCAGGTTCTCTAAAGGGTTTGTCAGAGTTCACAACTCTAAAGATTTGAGGCTGGATGAAGCAAGTCTATGCTGAATTATGATTTCAGGTGCAAGCCAGGGAAAATGCGGTTTGACCTCCAACCAGATAAAACCTGGTGGTTTAGGTTAAAAAGGAGTAAGTCCTTGCAAAGGGAAAATAGGGGATGAGTTTCATAAGCTCTTGTGAACCAAGGCGATCAGGTTTTAAGCTGCAAACCTGTGTAGGTGAAAGTTTCACCAATAGTTATGATTGCACATTTTGGCTTTCTCTTATTCAGTTGTATCTGCTTAGCATTTATTGTATTGAAATTAAACCTGTTTGTATGGTTCCTAATCAGTCAAAGAAAGGGGTAGTATGAATACAGAACAATTCCTCTGATCTAACAGAGAAGTCACTCATCAGGGAGTCATAGGAGGAATTCTGCACATACTTTGACAATTGACTGGTTATCTCATCTTGAGCAACGGTGTGAATATTTCTGGCTGTATATTTCCATGTCTGAGAAATACTTTTACCCTCTAAATTAAAGCAACTCCAGCATCTCCATTCTGTGTGATGGAACAGTGTATTGGGATTCCTGCAGTAACACAGAAAGAGCCAGAACATTTACAGAGCACAACGTACTGGTGTTCCCAAATATTGGCCCACTTCCCCAGAAGAGCACAAGAGAATCAGTGACGCGCACTGAGAGGACCAGTAAAGAGGATGCACTGTGGCTCCTTGACAGACCCTATCGCCTTGGGTACAAATCTGTGCTAATACAACCACGTTGTTTCTCATTTCAGTGTTGCTTGCTCAGAGCTAGCTTGTGTGCTTCCACATTGTCCTCCACTGAAGGTGTGAGAAAAGCAGGTCTTTGTGCAACAAGACACTAACATCACAGGTATAAAAATATGAAAACTGCTATCTCAGAATAATTAGTGGTTGTTCCTGTTCTTGCTTCAGACATTGCCCCCTTTTGTCTTTCTTTTGCTTCATCCATTAAGTGTCCAGTGAGGGTATTTATCAGAAATGCCTTTCCATATTTTGCTCCCACAGTTCCTAGGAGGAAACTTGCACATTTTTGTGGAATTTCACAGCTTCTGATTTTTGCCAAGACCCAGCTAAAAGGTCTGATTGACAGTAGGCCCAAAGGTAAGTTTCAAAACCATCCCAATAAATTCTGAGTCTAAGTTCAACTTAAAAAAAGTGACTTCCACTTGAAAAGATTGACTCTCATTGAAAGCTTATCGTATATCAATCACTCACAAATCAACAAAATGAGAAACTTTTCCCCAAAATATGAATGTTTGAAGAGTTTGTGGGTGGAATCATGGTTTTAGAAATTGAGTGTATTGATATAACGGCTTTTGGTTCACGTCCATCACTAATTTTAGTTAACTGTGAAGAGATTGATGCCAATTCTCATGTCTGCAGAGATAGAGTATCAGTGCAGACTCAGATTTGTGTCTCCCTAGTAATTAATGTATTTAACTGAAAAAAGAGACGGTTTTCTATCTCTTCTCCAAGAATTATCTAAGAGATGGAGAAAGACAGTGCCAAAAAATCATAAAACTGTCAAAATTCACAGAATTTACAAGCTCATCTTTGTATCCTGAAAATTGAGTGGGATTAACCTGTACAGCTTTAATCAATGTAAGTGACATCCATTCTGTGGTCAAGTGTCATTCCGCATACACTGAAAAATCTTAAACTTGACTTTGTAAATATCACCAGTCTACTAACTTGGACAGACACTGAAGGTAAAAGGATGTTGTCCAGTTCTCTGCCTACCTGTTCCAGTGTATCCTAGCAAATAAGTGCATAACGAAGATTGGGCTCCAGTGCCCTGCATAGATCTGGAGGTGCTGGCAGTTCAAATCCTCCTTCTATTATTCCTTTTCGTAGCATTCAAGTTGCTCTTGCCCAACTTTGTGGTGATGAGGCCAGCTTAGGCTAGGATAAGTGAAAGGAGATTGCATGAGC
The DNA here is from genome assembly GCF_964195595.1 of Calonectris borealis. Classification (NCBI taxonomy): domain Eukaryota; kingdom Metazoa; phylum Chordata; class Aves; order Procellariiformes; family Procellariidae; genus Calonectris; species Calonectris borealis. The sequence goes on from NC_134314.1 coordinate 11,688,267, forward strand.
TGTTGAGCTCTTCCCACAAAGAGGAAATCCTTAAAACGTTTGTGATTTTATTCAACCTCCTTTTAACCTGTAAGTTTAAAAGACTGTTGTGAACCAGAATACAGTGTTTTGGCTTGTGACTGGACTTGGTGGTGAGGAATGTCAACAACAGTCTTTTAAGTTGCAGATAGCAAGTCAGCATTTATTGGGTTCCCTCTGATATGTGGAGCCATTTAGTTGTTAAATAAAACTGACCACTCTAAACTCCATTTCAGAACTGGATTTTGAGAGCACACTGCATTACATAAATCAAAAATATTGTCCTTATTCTTACAGCCACCAATGAGACAGACAGATTATTGCTAGTAAAGCATTATTGATCTATGGATCCAAAAGTCCTGCCAAGAAGAATCCCAAAATCTGATGACCCATGCTAATTGGATGTTGAATTTGACTTTCTGCTTTTCCCGAGAGATGAAAAAAATAAGATGTTGTCAGACAGCTCCCAACTAGTCACCCATCTGAGGAAGGTCTGTGATTGGTCTACTTTACAATCAAGAAACATACTCTGGGAATGGCTGTTTGACATGATAAAATATGAAAAATTGGACACAACTCAAAATTCTTCTGTTTGTATCTGGATTATTTATTCTTAAGGGGATTATCAAGTATACGGTCTGTATATTTTAAAGCATATTTTTTGAATTATTTTGGAGAGCTGTGGTTGCCATGTAGTCAGCTGTTAGTCCCTTGGACACACAGGTCTTTCCACTCCTTGAAGGTAAGTGGTTGTCTCTGATGACAGATCAGAAATCTATTCAAACTTTGCAATGGTTTAGCAACAGTAACAGAGAAAATTTGTGTGAAAAACAGTGGAGAAAATGAATCTGCATTACCTTGATTAAACCTGCAATTTTAAAGAAAATTGAATACATTACAGCATTGTGTTTTTAAACAGCAAAGATACAAGCTTCTGCTCATGGTGCTCATTGGAAATATAATGGAAATGAATTTAATTGTAATTATTCTGATTGAATTTGAATAGGTTTTCAAATAATCTAAATAAACCACTGAGATAGTTGTCATATTAGAGAAGAAGAAACATATGTTTATGACTGAAACGCATACTTTGCTTCTTACTGTGAAACAATGTCATTTTATGTGCAAAGTCTAAAGCATAATGCATTTTGGTGCTCATCTCTTTCTTTATGTTACAGGGATATTTATGGATAGGTTTCACTTCTGTATGATTGTTTTGAATCAATATGGAGCATGATTCCATCCAGGAACTGGTAAAAGTCTTTCATCCATTGCCTCCCTTCTCTTGTGAAAAAGGAAAAGAGAATTTTTAATCTATTTCACTCTCACTTGTCCCCTTAATGCCTTGCACACGCTTGCTGACGAGAATTCAGAGAGGGCTAAGAAAAAAACAGAAATATGTGGATATATGCAGAGAAACCACAACCATTTCTTTTAGCCCCAACCCAAAATGACCCTTTGCAACTCTGGCATCGGTGGGGTGATGAATCAGCATCTTCCTATGACAGCCGTAGTCCTGAAGGAATGGTTCCTTCTCATGTTTCCCTCTGAGCAGTAATGCTGAGGGTATGCAGAGGTCAGGCTGGAGCCTTGGCCCATAGTTTTACTGTATGAATCATAAGAATACGTTCCAATCAGAAATAACTCAGTGAAAGACATAATTTAACTTGCTTAATTGTATTGACTCTTATATAGACCATGAGTAAATAAATACCCTGCATACAAAGAAACTTGTTTATGGAATAAAGGTTAGCTCAACTACAATTTGGTGCTTTTAATGCACCTAGAGTACATTTTTAATACTTTCATATGGCGGAATAATACTTCCACATTGATTTTTCCCCTTATTATTTAATCTACTGTACAGTGAACATACGACAATGGCTCATTGATTTATTGTGAGTGTAGCAATAGGTTTATAACTGCATGAATCATGCAGATTGCTCAATTCACCACATGCCTTAATAAAAGTTTCACTTTAATAAAACAGAGCTCAGGCAAATATGTCCAGAGCCTGGTCTGACATTCCTTATACATTACCTTGCCTCAGGAAATTATTACTATATATTTTACAGCAGCTACTTTAGGTTGGGGATCAGGATTAGAGCATAGTAACTACTGTGACATTTAGCAGAACTCCTGTATATGCCATTAACCCTCATGGGGTGGACTGGCACAGAAATATTTTGGGACAGTTGTTTTCATCCTTTTTGATTGGTAGAAAATTTCCTGTAAAGGTGTGATTCCTCGCTTACTGAATTTAAGCCACTAGCATTTCATTTGTACCTTACACAGGTTCTTTTGAAGTACTTTGTGGACTTCACAGGGGTCTACAGGTTATAAACTGAAAATCACTCTTCCAGGACAGCTTCTGTCATTTGGCTACACAGAGATGAATGTGACCAGTCTCTACTTAATTTTAATAGCCATACTTTAAAGACAGAAAATAATTTCAACAGTTACATGTACTTCTACCTGGTATCTCAAACTAATTGTGACAATGAAATCTCAGCAAGATCTACTGAAATGGATTGAAATCTTTTCCAGCTAAGGTTTTGAAAAGTATGATTCACATATCCAAACCTGCTCTTTCATTGTGGGAATAGGCTAGTTTTTAGGCTGTTGGACAAAAGCAAGCCCACAGATTGGCTGATCTCCTAACTTTTTCTTCATTTTAGTCAGAACTGGTCTTATAAAATTTCCGACAGAAACAGTGAAACTCTTGTGACAGCAGAGGTTTCAGAATGTATCATCTAATTTGAATCAGCACTGAATTCAAACCATGGATGGAGCTAAGATAGATATTTTAGATATTTTTCCCTTTATAGCAATGAAGGAACATATATTCATTTCCTCTGCCCAGTTTTCACCAGTAATGTCTCTTTACTCTTTCTTAATTAGTAGAGCTCAGAATATTAAACACAAAGTGATTCATAATATAATTTTTTTAACATATGTAGTTAGGATAGGATTTTAAAAGTGTTCCTTGTTGGTCTGACTAGTGAACTCAGTAAAAAGAGAACTACATCAATGCTAAATGGTAATGAAAGCTTTAATGTCTATGGACATGTTATGATGGTCTCTGCTTGCATTAGATTCATTCTACATTGATGTCCTCTATAAAAATGCCAAAGTTCTGATGTGAAGGGTCATAGTTTGGCAATTTATATTATTTTTATTTGGTTGTTTGTTTGGGTTTTTTTTTTAGTAAAAAACACAAATGCTGTGTCTGCAGCAGTAAAATTTTCTTCTTTTGCATTTTTTCACAATTAGGAGATTTTTTTTGCCTGTGTGTCTTCATTTTGAACATTGTTCCATAAAGGTGATGTGTTTACAAACAAAATAAAAAAAAATCCACAGGCTTTACTGTTCCTAGTGAAACCCGCAATGAAAAAAAAAAAGAAAGAATTGGGAACAATCAGTGCATTTAATAAAAAACAGCTCTGGTATTACTGTCTTCCAGTACAATAAAAAACTTTTTCTATTGCTAGGTTGTCAGTACTGCAAAGTGTTCTTTAATGCATAAACCTCAGGCATGCAGATAAACCCAAGTAAACTGGAGCCAAGATTTGAAATTGGTGCTTGAAACATGTCCTTAAAGCTATCTTCTTTGTCAGGGGAACTCTCTGTCATCTGGAATTATGGACTCTAAGGTACCCCCTGGCTATAAAAGGAGCAAGTGTGAGGATTTCACCATTATTCCTTTGTATCTGAATTACTCCTGCCATGATAAGTGACAGATCTGATCACAATGATAATAACTTTAGACACACTGCTTCAGGTACTAAGTGCAAAATGGCTGAAAGTCCACGTGGTTTCAGTTCATTGCAGCCTGCTTTGCTTATTAATTCCTATTATCTCTCTCTTTCTGCCTTTCTTCCCTTATCTATAGACTGAATTCCTTTTAAGGGTTCAGGAATTAATTCTTCTGTAACTGTCCTGAAATCTAACCACAAAGTGCATATGTGTATGTGTATGAACCTAAATGAAAAAATAAATATACTTGTTGACAGAGAAACATTTTACACCATAAATTAAAAAAAAAATGATGCTCTTTTGTAAAATTGTATGTAATCTGGGAACTATATTAATCAGAAAACAGGAAAATTGTGTACCAAGATACAGTTTATGAAGCAGAATGGAAGTAATGTATATAATTCCATTTGGAGAGTCCTGTTTGGAGCTCATTAGGTTTGGTTTTGATTAATAGTAAAGATGGGCCTTAGCAGGGTCTTTCAACCTGCTTGTTTTGCATGTTTGTGTGGACACATCCCCTGTAGTCTCATGTTAGTGTCAGACTTCTGAAGCCAGGCAGTGTTGTCATTATTATATCATTCTTGGAAGTTGCACGCAGATGGTTTTCCTTGAAATGACACTATGAAAAAAGACAAATCTTTACTCTTTCCAATGCTTTCTAAAATAAGCAGGAATTAATTTTTATCTATAGATGCTGCTGGAAAAACTCTCTGGATGTAAATTACATATTCTCTCAGGATTCTTTTATTTGAAATATTCTTTGTATGTTAATACACAGTAAGCAATAGATACAATTTTAAAACATTGTAACATCACCTGTTAATTGCAACTCATGAGTGAGAATCTAACAAGAGCAAAAAGAATATTTTCTACGATCCAAGAAAGCATATATGGGTATTATCTTGAGCATGGCACATCAAATATTTTGTCAATGATCTGCAATCTGAAAAAAAGGACCTTCAAAGATCACTAGTAACCACAGATCACTAGTAACCAACAGATCACTAGTAACCTTCATCTGTGTCTTCCAAAGCATTTTAAAATGCCTGACTGGAAGACGACAGCATATCTGGGAGATGATTATGCAAATGCTTCATTTGGCAGCTCGGTAGATATGGCTGTCCTGACTGCAACCATAATTAATTTTTAGATGTGTTCCTCATAGAGCCAAACTCCCCAGCCCAAGCAAGGTGTGCAGCAGTCCTTGCAGGCCCAGTTAGATACCTGGCAAGGGGGCTGTGAAGCTCTGTGCAGACTATCTGTGTGTGTACGAATGTCAAATTAGTCAACACGAAATGCTGAAGAGAGTATTTTAAAATCCTGCCTCTGTTTTTTAGAGGCAGGTAGCTAAATGTTCCACTGGAGAGGCTGGTAAGCTCACATGATGCTTCTAAGGCACTGCCAGCAGCCATGGTCGCAGATAAATCTGCTGCAGATTTGATGTGATAATCCAGAAGTTACCCAATGAAGTGGAAAATGGGGTATCAGGCGCTCCTCAGTCAAAGGTGACTTAAGCCCATGTATTATATGGCTAAGAAGACTCGCTTATCCTATTGAGCTATAGGTAAAGTGAGATCAAAGGCAGCTTCCACCCCTCCTGTGAGAGCCATGCCACTACACAGAAGGGAGAATGAGAACCATAGGGAGACAGAAAACATGTCTACTTCACTGGGGACATCAGGGGGAATTTACCTTCCAACCCCTAATTCCAAATGACAATTATGTATAATTAAGTGTAATTACACACATTGTTCAATGTCTCTTTGATTGAAAAAATTTCTAGGAACAAAGAGCAAAATCCATTTTATCCCTCAACCAGGCCAGTACCTTAGCCACTAAGCCTTTGAGTTGTGTTCCATTTTGTCTTGTCTCTTTTTATGGGGTCATGGAGGTAGTGATTGTTTCTGCTCCATAATTTGATTTGAGGTGAGATGGTGCCTGCTATCACTGGGCTTAGCCAGGACCTCATCGGGACCTGGTGCCCCCTGCAGCAGCAGCTCCAGCTAGTGGGATGTTGCATCTCAAAGTGGAGGAACAATCTCTGATTGCAATTACTTTTAGAAGAAAGTGGCCATATTGTGTTTTATGTGGAGTTCAAACAAATCAGTATGCAAATGAGACATGCTCCGGGCACAGGGTCTAAATCCCTGAAGGTCTGTATGTCAGTGCAGTAGTCTACTGGTGTGCCAGAGATATACTGGCTTGGAGAGGTATACCAAGCCAGCCTCATGGGGCACATTCAGAATCACAGCATTAAACATCTGCAGACGAGTCGAGGAAATGTTATGAGCGTAGATACTTGCTGAACTGGCAGTTCAGTGGGTGGGTTTTGGATCAAACTTTGGGCCTAAATTCTGTAAATTTGCTTCAGTTTTGTTTAAGACCCTTGCATTTTTAATTACATGTACTGGTTTTCAATTGTATATACTGAACTTACTGGTTCAAAGCTACTCAAGGAGCCAAAAGGCCAACAAGGTGTTGAATACGCTTCTTCTAATGACCTGAAGCCCTCAGGAACTTCACCCCCTTCTCTGACTGCAAATGAAAAAGCTGAAATACTACAAAAGAAGCTTTAATTGAACAATATATCTTATGCAGCCTACATTAAGGATATTGCGATCTGTACCAGTAACCTTCTTTCTGCTAAAATATCTATGTTAATGATGGATCAGGATTGAATTTCTATGCTGTGCAACATTTGCTGCTCAGGCATATAATATATTGCCAAGGAAATACAGGCCGTTTCTTGCTGCACATTTCAAAGAGAGAGCATGGCACTATGCCATGTTATGGCTGTTAGCATCACTATATCATCCCTTCAGAGTGGTCTGCTTTGCTACCACTTTCCAAGGGATCCCTTTCAGGGCATGACATTGTGAAACTAGAGAAATGATGTTTGGCAATAACATGGGTTGATGGCAAGATACGTCAAACAGCTGAAATTGTAGGCTCCCTTTCAAAAGCTGTTCTTTGCCCCGTCACTGCTGTTGATGGTTAGATTTGCTGGTCCCACCTCCTAGTTTGCACAAATGGGATAAAAGTAGAGGGGCAACGCAGGAGCACAACACACACTGCGTGACGTGTGTAAAACATCCCTCAGCATGAGCTTGGCGGTACAGATAGCCATGTCAGATGAAGTGAAATAAGTGTTCCTTTGTGAATAGAGGCCCTCTGCCCAGGCTTTGCATCACACTGCTTAACCTGGCCTACAGCCTATATAAAGATACATAGATTATAAAGAAAACACTCCTTTCAGAATGCGATGTGAAAACTTGTAAAACATTGCTTTTGTCCACACAACATGTATTCATTCTGGAATGTCAAATAAACACAGGGACTTGCTGAATATCCTTCCTCTCGTCTGGCATTTTGGGGTCCAAAGATAAAACTGATACATTGCAAAGCAGAGCTAAGAAAGTAAAATCTGTGAAAAGTAAAACATCTTAAAGAGAGACTGTAAATTCTTTCCTGTATGAAAGTCCAGGAATCAAAGTGTGACCTCCTCAGCATGGATAGAGAATTGGGGGAACATGAAGCCTTGATCTCACTCTGAGCATCGTCCAAGGAGATTTAACTCAACAAGATGGATCAGCTGTTATCTGAGCTTTAAAGGGTATAGTCCTATTAGCTCCTTTGCTGCCAAGTGAGACAATTTAAATATACTAGAAGTAACATGCAAATCTAGTCAGGAAGGAAGACTATTTTGATAAAGTACATAATTTTTTTTAACATAATTTTTAACATAATTTTCCTATAGGAAAAACTATTTTGCCTGATGAAATTCTGAAAAATGTCATTCCTTCCTTGTCCTCTGTTACATGCCCTTTCTGTAATTCTTTGCTTTCCACTCCTTCTAGTTTGTAAACAATATGAAAACATGGAAAAGTGCTTTTCCCATTTTGATACTGACTTCCATGCAACAGAAGTTCTAGAATAGGCAGAAAGCGGAGAAAAATAACTTAAGAATACTGTTTTTTAAGGTAAAATGGAAATTCTTCAGACTTTTCTATTGCTTCCAAAAATATGTATTTTCAAAACCCAGAAAATGAAAATGACGTTTCCAACTATACTTTATTTTCTGCTAAGTACACTGTTAAAATAATAATAATGATCTGTAGTAAGCATTATTCCTATTTTTTTCCTTGAAGATTGCTCTGACTTTTTTTTTTTATTTGCAGCTTCTAGGACAAGTTTCTAGACTATTCTTTTTTAAAAGCACTTTTTGCTACAGCTCATATGATATTAATCATAAACAACATGATGTGATTCTCAATAAACTCTTTCTCTGATTTTCACTATCTTTTTTTGGCTGAAAGGCCTTCCTCTGCATTTTCACAGTCAAATAAATGAAGGGTAAATAATACTACCAAAGACGTAAAACATAGCTACTGTGTGGATGGTGATTTAAATGCTAAAACTAAACAATGCTACTATTCATGATAAAATATTTGCTTGTTTTCAGATAACCTTGGCTTGTGCTAACTATCTCAATAACTTCATTTGCAGATCTTGCTGAAGAAGCCAGTGTGAAGGAATCTCTCCCAAATGTAGTGTTTCTGTTTTTTTGCTTTTGCATTCCTTTAGATACTTGCTGTATGCACAATCTATCTTTGGGAAGCTCACTGTAAAGCCTGGGATATGTCATCAGGAAGGGAAAAAATGAACTGAGTAGCATTTGTCAAATATCTGTGATGATTACATTATCATATGTTTCTGATAGGATGTTCTGCTAAAGAAGGCCCACTTACAAGGACTCTTCCTTCTCTCCCATCCCTCTACCCTCACCCCATCAAAAAAAATACTGTAGCTTCCGTTGATCCACATAATGCTTAATGTCATTTTAATGCACGGCACAGAGCTGGCACCCTCAGGTTGTGAAAATTATGTTCTGGTATGTGATGTGGGGAAGGGAACAAGTGAAAGATACTGCCTGGATTTGGCAAGAATATCAGGAAAGGGAATGGGAGTTGGAAAAGCTGTTAGGAAATGTAGATTGGTGAGAGTGTCAAACAAAAACTGAATGGGAAGGACTCAAGGGGGAAACTGAAAGTTTTGTGGAGAATATATGAGGTGACCGGCTGAGTTTGAAAGCATCCCTATCAACCATTTCAAGTCTGCTCCTCTCTTATTTCAGCTTCTCGTTTACTCGTCATTCGTTACTCTGGTGGTTTGCCTCTCTAGTGACTTTTTCCTGTGCAAATGACATTCCATGGCTTAAGTCAACCAGGTGCCCAGGTGCTTCCTCTCTCCTACCTTTGAATAACATCCCCTGAAAGCAAGGGAGCAGATAGGATACCTCATCATTTTCCTGAAATCGAGGTTAGTGTTTTCTTTTGCATTCAGTCTTGTGGCACCCATCCATGCTTGGGGAGGCTAACACTGTTTGACTGTTTTCTCTTACTGCTGGTGCCTCTTTCAGACACGGGGATTCTGTAAGCTGTTTTATGGTGTTCAGTTTATTTCCTTTACTCCTGACTTTCAGAAAAACCTTCCATTTTTGTTCTACCACATCCCTCTCCCTGCTAACTCCTCCGGCTATTTGTGGGATCTAATCTTTCTCTGCAATTTCCTCCTCCGTTTCACCCCCTACTCTCCACTTGACAACAGCACTACTTCCCCTCGCCCCCTTGCTGGATAATATTTACTATGATTTAAGCGCCATCTCTTATTTTCCCACCTGACTTGCCATCCTATTCTGATTCCGTAAATAAGCATGATTATGAAACCTCTTGGACAGGTACTTGGCTGGCACAGGTGTCCAAACAATCTGTTCTTTCACGGGTAGCTCAGTTGCTCAGATCTCGCAGAAGGGAATAGGGGACCCAAGCTGTCCATATGCTTCTACTTTCTTTGTTTTGGTCTGTAGGTAACGATTTTCAGATTGCAAACCCTCTGAGATGCATGCTATGTTTCACAGGTCAGCCCTTACTATTTGTGGCCATGAAAGGGCTGAAGAAGTCTGATAGCAAAGGTGACTATAAAAATAGCTCTCCAAAATGTCACAAGGAACTGGGTTCAACTTTTTATTTCCATGTTACAAAAAAAAAAAGATCTGAAAAGGCCCTTTAAAGATAGTGGGCATAACAGCAAAGACTTTACTTTGTAGCACAATCCTTTATGAAAGATTATAATCGAAACCACAGCAGCTTTAAGACCAGAGAATAGAGAAAAACTTATACCAGGAAACAAAGGAAAAACCTAGCTGAAAACCCAAGCCTTTTAATTTCAAATCTGTATGACTAATTTTTGTTTGTGGTTGAGTTCGGCCATCCGTCATTTCCTTGGTTTCGGCTGATTTGCTTCTCTTCATTTGTGGCAACACTGGAGCTCCCATAATCGTTTATATGAATGGCTAGACCACAGTCCCATTTCCAACAGAGGCTGATACTAAACATGCTTTAAATACGAGTTTCTTTCCTTTTTTAGTAGAAGAGCACAAACCAATGAATTGACTAATGCTGTCTATAGCAGGCATTATTTTACAGGATCTCAATGTGGGCTCAAAGATGCTGAAACTACTAGGTGGATATGCTAGTATTTTCACTCTCGGACATGTTTGATATTGAGGACTGAATGATGAAGTTTTTGTTTTTCACATAGTTCCCATACAGACAAATTATTTGTCCCCAAAGCTACTCTCCTTTCTGTGTTTTCTAAAGTGGACAACACCCCCGGGATGCTTGAGGAGGGGAAAGTCAGTAGACCAATCAATATTAACAAGCCTGCAAATGTTGCCTGCAAAGGTCAGTTGGACGAGATAAGCTCAGTCAGATAGAGAGAGAAACTTCTGGCATAAAAGTTTGCTCCGTGCTTCACTTTGTGTAATCACAAAGGCATGAGATGAGAGCCTACCTTGTTTCTCACAGGTAATTTATCCTATGGTGATTAAGCACTGTGGGATGAATAACCTCTTTGCTGGCTTTGACATACACCGTGGTTCAGAGGGAGCATCCAGGAGGGTGGAACATCTCTGTCTGTCTTTGCTGGGGAATTGTTTTAGCTACACCACCCATCTGGGGGTAGCAGCAAGAATGCCTCACACCCCTAGGGGAGAAATTATTACTGCTTGGAGGAAAAATCTCAAGCTAACAGCACCCTGGAAGTGGAACAGAGTTTGAGAGACAGAACTGTCTCTTAGATGTACTCAAACTGCAGGATTTTGGCGCAATATGTGGAAAAAAAAATTCTAGTACTGGGTTGAATACGGTAGTAGTACTAATTATTTTTAGTGGGAAAACAGGCAAAAGACAAAAAATACTCTGCCAGTTTTTCCCTTGGGAAATTCCTTCTTTTAACTCCAGCTCCAAGAATTTTATGCTGTTATCAAAATACTCTAGATTAGGATGTTCTAGTGAAGGGGAGCACAGATAATTTTTACTTGCTACTTCATTAGGAAATGTTTTAAAGAAGCAGCATCACCCTTTCTTGTACTGCAAGTGGAGATGTGCCCATGCACAAAAATGTGATTCTAGTTGTGGGTCTGAAACAAGATAAAGGTGATCAAAGATCTCTGACTGCTGCCTTACATCTGATTTTCCTGTTCTTCTGCTTTGATATTATCACTGGTTTGGTTTTTCTCTCCTTCAGTCTACACCTCTCCTAACCTTGCCCTTCTGCATGAGCTATGGGAAGTCACCATGCAACGTGCTGAGCAGAGGAAACTCTCTGATGCCAGCCTTTGAGCTGCAAATTCTCTGTAGGGTATGAGCTTGCAGAGTAGGTCATTCAGCTGGCAGTCAACAACGTGAATGTTTCTGTTGGGAATCCTGCTATAAGCCAAGCAATAAACCAGAGCTTTAGAGTATGTGTGGGCTAATGGAGTAGCCTTCTCTAATGTCTGCATCACCCAGGGCAGAATACGAGCACCACACTGCTCGTGGAGGTCTTGCATGGCCTCAGGAAGGATAGGCGCTGGAGATCCATTTTGCCAGACAGTATCTTGCCTGGCAGAATCTACTTTGGGAGGTGATACGGATTTAAATATTTAGACAGATATCATGGAAAGGAAACCATCAGCAGTGTCATTAATCCTACAGATATTTTCAAAAAACAAGGCTCCAAGATAATTCTGTTTATGTGTACAACTTTTATGTGTACAGCACGTGATTTTCTGACTGCTCAAGAGTGTATGACATAGAAAAGTAGAACTTGTGTTGACCTTTTGAAATGGTTTAGGTAGGGACAAATGCTGATAAAACTTTACCTGTAACTTCAGCGATATCTTGCTCAGTGTGTTCACCTACATTGAGCTGCCATGTAAAATGAAAACCTAAAACAGATATTGAGAATAGCAGGAAGGCAGATGGTATGTCCAGAGACTACACAACTTTGCTGTTAGTCATTTATGGCTTGCATGAATAGCCTTGTTGGGGAAATGACCCAATACTAATTGAAATCAACAAGAGAACTTGATCTAAATGAGCTACCTATCCAAAGAAATTTGTTTAACCAAACCCAATTTGTGAACAATGAATTAATGTGACTAATCAAGGTCTTTTGCTGAAATATATCAAAGAGCCACATGCAACAAAACTGCCTCTTATCTTGTCCCTCTAAGGGCATCAGTAAAATTTTGGGCAGCATCAGCTTCAGGCTCTAAGTGTCTACAATGCAATAGGATGTATGTGTGCTGGGTGTCTAAGATCCCACTGCAATCAGTGGGAACAGGGTTTGATTCAGCTGCCCACACAAATGGCTAATACCTTTTGAGATACGTGAGGTATCTGAGGCATCTGCTTGCAGATAACAAATATGGCACGTGACTATGGCAGACCAGTGCCCTTCTAGAGTTGCTGGAGATTAATTTAGGGGGCAGGCATCTAGCCCAGGGGCTCCAGTTGCCTGCATATGAACAAATGAATTAAGCCCTGATTAGTACAACCTGAGAGCGCTAAAAGTGATTCACCTTATTATAAAATAAATCCTTCAGCTGATCAGCTGAAAATCTGTAGACTTTTGTCAATATACTCTTTTGCATTATTACAAGTCTGTGGATATCTATATGGACTCTGCTTAGAGTGCTTAACTGTTCAGCAGGTCATATGCAATTTAGGAGTTTCCTTTAAAATAAAGTCCCATCTCACAAATACTGGTATTTCGAAGGAACATAATGTGGACATCCTGTGCTAGACTGAGACAGAAGATGGACAATTGCCTGATAAGCTCTTTAAAAGTCTGTATAAACACTGGAAAAGAGCGGGGCCAGAGCACTTCTGCTGGTGTTATTAGGGTTTAGAAGACATATCAGGACTAAAATAAAAATTTGAGAGAGAGGACTGGAGTCTCTTGTGTCCCCATCCCTAATACCCACTCCAGTCCTTTAGGAACCATTGGACAATTCCATTCCCAGAGAGCAATAAAAAAGGCAAGATGTTAGGGAAAAAAAAATTCTATTGCCTTCTCTTGTTCTCTATAAAAGACTGAACATTAGTTCACAATCTTGAATATCTGTCACCACATCATTTGTCTTGCTTGAGTATCAAGACACAGTTAGTGGGTAATAAATGCCCTCTAACTGAAAGAAAGGGAATACCCCGTGTACCAAATTGTCATAGAATTTTCTGCTTCATGCAACATTTTATTATGTTATGTTAGTCTATATAGTTTTCACCAGAGGTTGTTTATTTAACCTCTGCCTCATGATATATTTGTCAACTCAATTACATATTCCATGAGTTCTGTTTCAGCCAAAAAACATTAAAAATGGTATAAATCAAATTTTTATTTCCCCCTTTTTCTAATATTTAATTACCTGCTTTCTTTTTTCACCTTTCCCCCAGGTTCCTTTATTTAGATCTCACACATAGATTAGGTGATGAAGAAGGCTGGCTCCAAATCCATTTCACAGGTCCTTTGAGACATGCCAAGACCAACCATTTAAACCATGTTTTCTCCGGCTAAGCAACACAAGGTTAATTTTCATGGTTGTCCTTCGCTTGGATGTGTGGCGTGAGCTTTTCAGTGCTACCAGAACAAATACATGAACAGTAGACCAGCAGTAGCAATACAATGACATCTCCACAATTTCATCAGGAAAAAAATAAAATAGCCCACCAAGACTTTTGGGAGAAGTCAGATGAACTCTAACACTGTAATTGTGGTAGGCTGAGGTTCAAACCTGGGTGAAACACTTCAGACCTGTAGTAAACCTAAAGTGGTGACCTCATGTGAAATAAAGCAAAACCATAGATTTTGTTACCACACAAAATAGTTCCACAAACATTTCAATGGCTTTTAAAAAGGAACTAATAGCAATGGCTATGTTACTGCTGAAAAGGAATTAAATCTGAGGTTTTGACTGCCTTCTCTTTGCATGTTTTGCAATAGTATGGATGTTATACATATGGTACTAATTCCCTTATAATATTAAACTATATATTGTATTTCCCATGTGCCAACCAAGCCCATCCCTCTGCTGGTTCCAGTCCACAGTTACAGTCCAGGCATGAGTCCCATCCCAGCACAACAAAGGTCTTGGTGGTGAAGCCATCTTTTGATTAGATTCTTGGGGAGTTTCAGGTAGTAGAAAGCACTGCTCATTGCCTTTCATTGCTTGTCGTGCTAGACCACAGGGTCTTATCTGATATGGAGCTGTGATGTACCCCATGGCTACAGATCATGATGGCACTGATGAAGGGAAGAGGCCTCAAGCAATGCTGGTCTTAATGAGACAACTTTCACATTGCCAGGATAAATGCCATCAAGCTGTTCTGAGGCTTTCCCTGAAACAGAAGACGTTGTTTTTGGAGGGGGTAAGGGTTATTATCTGTTTGTTTGTTTTAACAGAAGACTACAGCCAGTCAGGTGAAAGAGCCTGTGATCATTAAAGACATCTCAGTTATACGTTTTAGACTATTAAGTCTGAGCTATAACAATTTGCAAAAAAGTTCCCCTCTTGTGCAGTATTTTGCCTGTGACGGTGACCAGGAGTGCATGCGCAGAGAAGCTGCCACTGTACACACCCAGCATCTCACAATCAGGACATCCCATGATGTCCTGAAACAGATTGCCTTTGGTCCATCATTTGTAATAGCTGTCTCTGGACACCCAGAAATTTGTCTAACTCTCTTTTCAGCTAATCTATGCTTTTGACATCCAACATTTACTGTGAAGATGAACAATGCCATTTTGTCCTGTGGAAAAAACCCAGAAAGTGCATTTCTCTTTGTTAAACCTTCTGTATGATAGTTTCATGGAGTGCTCTCATTTGCTTGTTTTGTGAATGTAGTTATCTCCTATTCACTTCTCTACATCACCCTGATTTTCAGTCTCCATTCTCCCTTCCCTGCTTTAGTCTTCTTTTCCAGTGTTCCTGTTAACCCAAAACATCTATCAGCCAGGGGAAAAGACATATTTCCTTTTAAAATATGGGAGCTTTCATTTCCATTTCTATGGTCCTCCATAAACTTCAGGGTAGCTCCAGACTAAAACCAGAAAACTTTAGACTTACCTTCCCTCCAATGTCAAGGTAATAATTTTAGTGCTTCTTTTAGTTTAAAAGATCTTTTTAACCTGACCTAGCTGAACGTGTGTTTGAATCTCAATAGGTATCAGTGCAATTCAGTGAAGTTACAGCTACTCTGTGTTAATAATATAATTATATTCTTCTGTCACTTAAGACCACACTAATCTGAGAGGAGCAATTGCATGCTGATTTTCTGCACTAATTTGCCATAAAAAGCACTCTTATCATGAAATAAGTTTGAAACAAGGCTATTTTGTTTATTATTCTGCTTTTCTCTAACACCAGTATTCTAATATACTGATTAGTATTGTGATTTTTAACACTGAGAAGCCAGAAAAAAAACAATGCTTGAGCAGTCACTTTTGTGTTCCTTTCTATTAATTAAGATGATGAAAACTTTTTGGTATGAATTCATTAAGAAGGATGCCAAGCCTAGAGCATAAGCTCAGTTATCAAAATGACAGCAGAAAGGTAGACCAAATAATCATACTGAGAAGATATATAAAAAATCTTAGTCTAGTGCTTTCTGTGCATGCATATTTACTAATGAGGAAAAGTACAATCCACTGAAATAGCTAAATATGCTGATTCCAATGGCAGAATACATCTCATCTATCCACGATGGCATCCTTCCAAGGCTGTTCAGTGACCAATTATTTTCCCCTCAAAAATACCACACATGTTTCATAGCAAATAAATAGCAAGGCCAAGATAACAGTAAATATCACGCTTCCAGGATAATTCTGGTGCCACAGAATTGCTATTATCATTGTACAGAAATAATGCCAAAGGAAAATGATGATACTAACGCAGAACTTAGCAGGAAGGCATGTGAATGACATCTTAACATGTGGCCTCAATTCTCTCTTGATTTAAATCTGTACTCAAAGCTCATAAAAGAGAAAGAAAAGAATAAAAACAGAAATTAAAAAAAAACAACAAAACAGATTAAGAAGTAAAAAAATACATATAAGGTGATTTTCTTCCAGATCTTCCACTATGTCTTTTCAGACATATGGGTAAGCTCCAGCTTGGGCATGTACTTTTGGTGCCTAACTCTCGAGGGTCTCAGTGAAGAGAAGAAAGTGAGTGGAGGTAGCTGGTTACATTTGGTACCTAGTGCTGAGTGGTTATGAGCACCCTCTTTCTCTATCCATCTCCTAGACAATAGGTTTTCTGGGGACTGGACAGCCTTTATACTTCTGTCTTATACAGAACTGAATAGATTTACAAACGATAACAATAAACAATAAAATGTACCCAAATTACTCGATTAACAGTCAATTTTCAGTTAGTGAGTCTAAACAGCAGTAATAGAGAAAGGTGTCTGTTGTGTCAGAGATGGTAGACCTCTTGGGACACATCATAAATGTGTAACACTTGTGCCTAGATTCAAAAGTAATATACAGACTCCCAGAAAAATCTCAACATGTGGAAAGATTCATAGTTTCCTTCAACACCTAAATGAAAGCACACCTAGAAGAAACACTGCAAAATGAATGTTGAGTCGAACTATATCAATAAACGGGACAGGGCAATCCTTTCTGAAGTTTCTGGAGGATAATTTTATGGTGTTTGCGAGGCTCTGCAAGTGCTGGTGCCAATGAAAAGACCATTATGGTGATGATCATCTGAAATTTTCTATGTGTCATATAACAAAGTTAAAATCTGCAATGTTTTAGTCCGTGTATATGAAAAATATATAGATTAGAGGAATTTAAACTTTTCACTTGCTGTGAAGCTTGCTTATGTGTGCCAGAGAAGTAACTAGGATTTTAATGTATGGCAAGACATGAGACAAAGAGGGTTCGCGTGTCCGGTGAAGCTCTGATGACTGTGCATATCAGTGTATTCTGAATGTGGCCAGTGCATGAAATTTGCAAGTTGCTGTTGATTCACAGCTTCTAGAGCACACTGTGAAACACAGGGACTGATCCTAAGGATGCTTATGATTATTGAAGGACTCCACAGAAAGTCATCGGTATGTAAAAGTTTTTTTTCTAAGCGATATAACTTTATAGAACCAAACAGAAAAGTTACTTTGTGCGATAAGTGCATTTTCCAAGAGAAATGTCATTATTATCCTTTTCCAATGAGCAAGATGGGGTATTTGGGCATTGCTAACAGTTGTGAAAGAGCACTGTTTTGGAGCCAGAAGCTAGGAAACAGAGACATATTATTTGTGTTGTGATTTTAGCCAGTGTGAGTTTTGTGAAGAAAGCCAGCATAAGAGAACATTAATAATCACTCACACCCTCAAAAGCATAGGAAACTGACTTTTGTGAGTTAAAGGAGAAAGTACATGGCTTCTTTTCCAGATATTTGGAGATCATACATTTAGTGCAAATGCCATAAATCAGCTGAAAAATATATTGGCAAAATGGAGAAACTGAGATGAAATTATCACAGTCCAAAGCGTCCTGTTTGATGAGGAAGAATACATATGATTTATGGACATGCATAACTTTTGTCACGTTACAACTGGGCTGTTATCCTCTCGGCTGGACGGAGAGGCTGAGGGAAACGTGCAATCTGCAAAGCACATTCTGAAACAAGCCAACTTAGAGTGTTCTGCTAGAGAGCAACTCCCATACGTAACCTAGACATTCAGCCCAGCTCTACTGATGTGAGAATCACTGCGGAGATGTCAAATGATGAGATGACAAGAGTTAAATAGAGGCAATCTGGCTGACAAAAGTTACCTTGACTGCCCTTTTAACCAAAAGGAAAGCTTTACTTAAAATTTGAAACAATAGCCAAGAGAGTTTGTAGGTACTTCTCTCATGTGAAAATAGTTCATTTGCTGCCATGGTCATTAGCATTAACAAGCTGCAGTTGAGTGTTCAGACAAGAGGAAATGTGAATTACACGTATCCCTTGTAGCAGGAGATGACATAGAAGGATTCATTTTTCCAATCACACTGTTGCCTAGAGCGAAGGATTCCTCTGGGGTTGTACTGTTCAGTCTATTGTTTATGTTCATCTTTTATTGGCTTTAATCATAGTTTTGTGATTATAACTAATAAGATAATTAAGTTCCTAAGTACATGAGACTTAAGAGACAAAACCAGCAGCCAGGTGGGATTCATCTGACCTAATCTCAGCTGTAAGGCATCTAGACTCGGTCCTGGTTAGCGTTTCTCTGTAGTCAATGGAAACAAAAGCACTTCTAAAGAGAAAGTTGACTCAGTTATCTTAGGAAATTTTTTTACGATAGGATTGGTCCTCTTTTGGTAACATCTCTGTCTCTACACTGACTGTAAAGTAAACCTGGATAACTGACTTAGACAAGATGCCTACATTTTAGACAGCTAAAGGTTATTGTCTACCATCACGCATGCGGGTGAGTAGTTTTGCAGATTTCCATGAATATTTATGTGTTGATGACAAGTCATTTTCTTTACTACTGTGACTAAAGCAAAAAAAGTGATCAGACAAGCCTGAAAAGTTTAGGCACTTACATGTAAATAAATAACAATAGTTGTAACTGTAGTATTAACATTTACATGTTACTACTCGTCTACTTAAAATCATGGAAAATGACATTCAAAAAATGCCAAGGTCTGTTACTATTCATCTGTCTGTATTCAGAATTCATAAGAATTTTGTTAAACTGTGAATTAAACTGATTTCTTATAGACACATAGTAGGTACAGACTGGTAAAAGTTGTGCCAGTGGAAAGGGAATGAAAAATACCTGGTGGTCTGTAGAATACATCTGCTAAGAAATTCTCACAGTGAGTGTGTCTGTTATGGAGATACTTTTGGAGAGCTCTGGCATTTGGTTCTAGAAATCTGCCTTCAGATTTCTGTCCAACTTATGCATCATTCAAACCAAGTAGGATGGTTTACTCCTATTCTACTGTGTACTACTGAAACTGAATATTTTTGCTATTAGTTTCAATACACTTTTTCACAGGAATTTCTTTCTCTGCCCAATGGAAACTAACCCTTCTCCATCTCTTCCCTTACTAGAGTATATTTTACTACAAACTGGAGATTTTGTGTTGGTGCCTAAGGAACTAGTGTGGCCTAAAATGGAGGCCGCCCTAAAATGGATGAATTTAAAGAAAGCTTAGAAAGAAGTGGTAATGAACTGTTAGTAGTTTGATTTTCTCTCTAATGATGTTGTAAGTCCAGTACCACCATAAGTGGACTTTACGAGACATATTCTATGTATTTAGTGTAATTAGGGTGATCACCAAACAGAAGGTACCTGGCCCTCAAGCCAACAATATTAGATACCTAAGTTCCTTTTTCAGGTGTTGGAGGCAGGTTCCTCTGGAAGAGAATACCTAAGAAAAATATCCTGCCTTTCCAATTTAATACTATACAGCACCTAAATTAGACAATCTGAATACATGCTTAGGTATATGAATATATACCTAACCAGTCAAAGCTGCACAGAGAATCTGTACCAGAGGCAAGAAATGAAATTGGATTTCCTGACTCTCCATTTTGTTTCTTAACCAAAACTCTTTTTCCTCGTCAATAAACTGTGTTAATGTCATTATTTCAATACTAATAGTTTAAGGCTGTATCAGGAAGTCAGTTTTTCTAACAAATATACAATATTAACCTGATACTGCCTCACATTTTAGACTAAAAACATAGTGTTCCTAAACTTAAAGAGACTGTCAAGAGCCAATAAGCTGTCTCAAAAATCTGTAAAATGATCCTGGGGTACTTTGGAAGCCCTGTAGTTGTATTAAATTCTTTCTGTATGCAGTGACAAAAATTTAATTTTTCTGAAATATAATGTATATTTTCTTACCCTGACATACAGAGAAATAATTATTTTGTTACACAGTGACATACAGTACTAAATCAGAGGATTTTTTTTCCTATTTTGGGGCTCTAGAAAGTGCTAGTGTTGATTTTTGCTGAAATATTATACTGTTGTATCCTAAAACGTATGGAGCTTTGAACCTAGCTTTCCTGTGTCCTGCACCTGGCAGATGATTTGAAAGGGTAATCTGCCACCAGGCCAAGAAGTCTGCTCATTAGAGCAAGCTGTACAACTGCCACAAGCTAACCAAGTGGAATTAGACTAATTAATCAGGAATTTCTGATAGAAAATCAAGGTAAAATTAGAGAGTATATGGGTAAATTTACCAGACTTGTCTACCTTTAATAATCATGGATTAATTACAAGAGTGAGATGGAAATGTGGTTTTTTCTCTCTTTTTCATTCTTTTGTTGGATTACTTAGTGCAGATTCAGAACAAAATATGAGCCTCCATTACAATAAAATTAATACATAGATTCTGAGACATGACCATTATCACAACATAGTATAACACAAACTAAAGCACGTAATCACCCAGTAGTCTTTGCCTCAGGCCAACATTTTCTATTTAAGCATTAATTTATATTTTTAGAAACTGACTCAAATTTGATTACAGTTTTAAAAGACCTGTCATATCCTTAGGTAAGCTGTCCCAACATTTAATTATCCTCATCTAATGTTTAATTATCCTCATTGTTCAAAAACAACCACACATTGTATTTGAGTCACTTGATCTTATCATGCCTTTTTGTTGTTGTTGTTAAACTGAGAAGTTCTCTCTTACTAAATGCTGAGCCAAGTCTTTCCTCATCAGATATGGGTGCTGGGCTTGCAAAAATTCATTTTTTAAGTCTTACATAGACCTGGCATAAGTAGTGTCACTGTTTGGACTCTCATGTTCAAAAGTGTAAAATATAAAGGGTACATGGCCCACCTTCCGCCCTAGAAGAGACAGCCACTGTCTTTTAGTACTGTGAATAGCAAGAATAACAATGTACTTAGCACTTTTGAACAACAAAATTTATATTAGGGTTGTAAATTTTAACCTATGCCCTTTTGTCTTTTTAAAAATTTTTATGTGATCCTGCAATTTGATCTGTATGACAGAGTCCTTGAGACCATCAAATTCTCTGAGCTTTTCACAGGTGCCTACTGGCACCTTTCTCCAGAACAGGACTTGCAGGAAGATGAAGATGAAACAGATGATGATGATATACAACAGGTTTCCCATGGGGGAACAAGAACAAAAAGGAGCAAGAAATGGCCAAGGTAGCTTCCTAAAGGACTCCCCAAAAAAGGTGTGCAAATGCTGGTTCTTCCAGGAATACTCACCTAAGAACTGATTATATCTTGAGGGTAATAAGCAGCAGCAAGCTTAAGCTCTGTAGAAATGTGTTTCTCCAGAATTATCAGAGAAAGCCAGAACCAAGGAAAGAAGTGAGTAAAGAAAGGGACCTGGCTGATTCCCCTACAATATAAAACATCTTTCACTTGCAAAATACGTGTCCAGCTAACAAACAACTTCCTAAGCACTTTGAAGATTAAATAGTTTCAAACCATTCCGGATTAGCTATGTCATTTTAGAATCTCCACTGAGTTTTTGATCCAATAGACCAAAATTCAGAAGTGGTTAACTCTTGTAATTTTTAAATTTTTCTTCTTAGAATATTAAAATGGAAAGTATAAAGCAGGTTGGTTAATTAAAACTAATGAAAAACTTGTAAAAATAATTGACAATAAAAAAGAGGAAGGGAATTACTTTAGGAACGTTAACATACGTTGAACAGTGGGAAAAGGCAAACATAGGTAGAATATCAGGGGAAAAAATTCCTGGCAGAGTGATCCACAGGAATGTGGGGAAGTGTCAGAAACTCCATTGCTCGTGATATTTAAATCCAGACTGGACAGAGCACTAGAAATTGTGCTGTTGGGAATAATATTATATTAACTGGGGCATTGATTGGATGACTTAATAGCTCTTTTCCATATCTAATTTCTATTAGTCTAGGATTCCCAGCTGCTTTTGCTTGCAAAGCCTCTTCCACTCTTTGGATCTCTTTCTTTAATATTGACTAATAATAGCACTTTAACCGGTAGCCCATTAACACAACTTTAGTTTTTCTTAAGAAAATAATAAATTGGCAGGTGATTAAAGCTTTCCACTTTTCATTCCTCTTAAAAATGGTAAAGTAAAATGTCTGTGAGTGTAGCTGAGACACTACTGAAAGTTCCACCTGAGCTAATGCTACTCAAGTTTAACACAAGTCCTCCCACTTTGCAAGTAATGAAAGCAACAGGTTCAGAAGTCTGAGAAGACTGACAAATAGATTCAAAGCACTTTTTTCCTAGACTATCTAATCCCTGAAATAGGTTCTGATCAAAGTTTATTGCTACAAAACAGCTACCTGGCCTTCAGCTCTTTTCTGTTCATAGATTACTGGTATTGCCCACTCAAAATCCAACTCAGGGAACACGGTTATGACAGAATTTATCTATTGAGGCTTTAAACATCAGCTGCTTTGTGTTTGTGTCTTCTCAGTGAGGGAGCCTTACCCCTTGGGGACCACATACCTACAGGAAACAGAGGGAGACCAGGTTCATCTTGGCTAGCTTCAGGTTCTCAAATGAGTACTGAAGTAGACCACAGCCCATCACATTTGCATTTAACTTATAAATGCCCACCAAATTTCAATGACATGCTGGAGGATTCTGAGCTGCAATTGCTAGAGGCTTTGAGAGAGCAAAAGGAAAATTATCATGTGTGCCAGCCAGCCCCATTCTTACAGGCTGTCCTGGGCAACTGCACTTCATCACTGTTAGGTGGACCCACTGCAGGCTGGTGAATTTTTGGTCAGTAAGATTATTTAATATTGTATATAGACTGTGGAGAGGGTGCTCTTGCTGGAGTTCAGGTTCTCTGGTTTATGTTCTGGTGGGAAAACTGTCTTCCAAATATTAATATCTCAAAAACATTTTGATTAAGTTTAGTAATTCAGTCAGGGAACATCAGAAGTTTGAGTGGGTTCTTATTTTACTGTAAACAATGTATATTTAACTTACATATCAGCAAGATGAATCCCCCTGTCACCTGACTCGGTCAGTTTCCCTGATGGGTGAATGACTTCCATCTAGAATGAAGTATTTCCAGAGCTGCTAGTTTCAGCATCCTCTTTAGCTTTCTGTTATGGGAAAGAGTTACAAATTCAAAGGTCAGTTTGCAGAACCTAAAACTAGGTAAATCACCCAACTTTAGCTCTCTACTCTAGTTGAGGCACCAAGATTCCTTCTGCAATGACTGTTGAAAAATCACTGTTTCCAAGGGACATGTAACCTCACACACCTTGGAAGTTTGTAATAGAAGACAAAAAAAGGTTAAAAAAAATCCCTTGTATCAAGCATAAATATAAGTCCACACACTGCATTTCCAATGGAATTTCTGGAAAGTCTTGCAGAGCCCAAACAAAATAGGATAAATCACCTTCCCAAAGTGTCTCTTTTTCCCATTGACTTCTGAGACAGCCTAGATTCTTAGTTTACACAAAATGCCTAACTTTGACATGGTTTAACTCAGAGATCAGAATTTTCATGTTAGTATTCAATTTTAAAATAAATTGCACTAAAAACCCAAACAAACAAACAAACAAAAAAAAAACCAAAAAAGAAGTAAAAAACAGATGCAGAAAACAACCAGAGAGAAGATATGAGATGGTAATGCCACTCTCCGTTCACTTCCTCGTGCACAGTATTTTTTACGATGTAGTACCAGAGCTAAATATAGTCTTGAAATAACTGACCACATTTAATTTGAATGTGCATTGGAAAGAGGTAAGTTTGCACACATTTAAATTGTGATCAAGATTCAGATTTTTCTCAAAACCCATTTCTGTATGGAAACTTTTGAAGTGTGAATGTATGGGTACAGATGAATGAGTAAACTATAATGTAGATTGCACTTGAAGATTAAGGTTCAAGACAAGATACTGAACGGACATTTACACTGAAGAAATGGAAAGAAACCACTTTATGACAATATTGTACACGGAGGCAAAAAATTTAAAAACATTTCTAGGAAAATGGGAGAACTTAAAAAAAGAACATTTAAAAATCTTTTTTATTGTATATCAGCTAAACCATAAAAAAATACATTTTTGTGGGTGGTTGGAATACCATTTTTATGGTATTTTAAACCTTTGGTTTAATTTATCAAATAACCTTGGACTGAGTCAGTAAAAAAATCTGTAGTGCTCAATAAGCCTCAAAATACCTCACTTCCGAACTGTGGTTTAGCTGTTGAATATTAAACCATTATATAAACCCTCTGACTGTAGGGAATTAGAAGTAAACTCCAACTGTAGTAAGTTTTTTCTCAAAACCACCTGCTACAAGGTTTAGCAATCCAGGAAACCAAACCAGAACCTGGGGCCAATGTCATGCCCTCCACTGTCCCGTCTACAGAGCACGAAACCTGCATGCTGCAATGAGAGCACAACCTGTGTGATTTAGTAGTTCTAATACATTTATGTGTGTCAGGTTTTAAAAGGAGGAAATCAGCTCTAAAGTACCTGATTACAGGTTGCACATTGTAGAAGCACAAGAGGAAAGCCAAGCAACAGGCTCTGTGTAAATTATTGGCTTCTTCAGTGGGAGGGTGATATGTGCACTGATAACAAAGTGCATCTGAGAGAAGATATTTATTACACTGCTGTCAAGTGTTCTCCTAATAGCTTGGGAACATGTAGAAATGACTGAAAATACTGATGTAAGAAGTGGAATAATGTTTCTAGATTTATAGCATCTTCATCCCACAGTGAACCCCTGCATGTTCTATTTCTTATTTCCTTGTGGTTTAGATGCAGTATAAAAAAGTACGTGAGACACTTCCCATTTAAATCAGACAACAGGTAGATAGTTACCAGACAGGAGGAAAACCTGAAATACACATAGATATAACTAAGTACGAGCAAAAGGATGCATTCTTGGTATGTCTCAATAATAAGGCATGGTGTATCACAAGATGTCATATCCCTTTTTTACTTCCCCCCTCCCCTGAATCAAGGGTAACAACACCAATGAATGCCATGAACTTCAGAAAAAAAAATCACAAGTTTATGGACAGTGGTGTTAGATCGAACTAGCAAAAAGAACAGCAGCAGAGCCTGTCCTCTGGCCTGAAAGCCAACTGTGATAGTCTGGCTGCCTCAATATTTCTAAACTTTCCTACCCTCCAGAATTGGGTAGCTGACTCCAGCTACTTCACAGGAAGAGTTTGCTCTCACTATGAAGCCATGCCTGGGAGTCATCCAGGAGTGTCAACTGGTGTGGGCCCTGTGCGTGCAAGGGACCATTCCTGCTATTAAACTGGACTGAGTTTCAGTGTCTTGAAAGTGTTTGATTTAGTAGTGAAAGTGAGTGCAAACTTGGCCTGTGCTGAAATCAGAACCCTACAGCTCCTGTGCCAGATAGTTAAAGCTAGCACGAGCATTGCTTCCATTTCTGCAGTCACTGCTTCTTGTCCTGTATGGACACGCTGCCATAAGAGGAGCATAATTTGTTGCTCCTTTCCCTAGCCTTTGGCTCAATTTGTATACAAGTTGGGTGGGATCCTCTCACTTAGACATCTGTGTGTTGACATTTCCATCTGACACCATTTATACTTGGTAGGGAGTAACAGACAGTTTGGCTTGCTATTCTAGCCTCTCTGAGAAGTCTGTGTTAGGATAAGATCAGTCACACCCAGGAAGCACCTATTTCTCCCCAAAGGGAGTCTCCAGTGATAAGGTCAGATGCAGAAGTTTGAATTTTAAACACATCTGTTTGAGCAGATCAGTTTCCCCTTTCCTGCTTCCTTTTTAATTTGCACCCTTTTACTTCCACCACCCTCGAACCTCATTGCTGCAACACAGGATTGCGACCAGTGTATAAAAAAGCTGAGACACATAGTTAACAGCTAAAAAGTTGTGTTTATGTACCCAACCTTGTCAAAGCTGTCTGTGCGTGTTAGACTTGCACCACTGCCAATGTGAACTATAGCTTTATGGGGGGATATACATGCTGTCTGCCCTTTTACATTGGTTCATCCAAACTTTATCTATAACTCTGTTACATAGATTTGGAAGTGGAAAAACAAATGTCTACCATCTGCTCCATGTTATTTATGATGATTTCTCCAATTAGGTCCAATTAACTTGCTGTCAATGATTAAATGTAATGGGTAATAATAACTTGACTTCATCATTACCACCAGTATTATTAGCTCATTGATTGCAATAATTTCAAAAATTACCCATCAGAATAAAATATGTTTAGCACCTGGTTTGTCTGTTTAGGAACATCTGCTATAAATGTGTGATATATGTGGAATTTAATGTCTCTTGATGTGAAAGGGAAGCATATAATCCGTACTTTGAGAGTCAGAGCTGGCACAAATTTATCGTGAGACAATGAGAGGATCAAATAAAAATCAGTCCAGAATTTATTGCTGGACTCACAGAACTGTCAAAACAGGAATGGAGCTATCGTATATTTACCAGCCTGAATTTTCATGTCTAGCAAGGAGATAGTTCTGTTCAGATGATCTGAATTTTTGTGCCTATGTCATACCATAACCTGTGCTCATGGGTGAATTAAGAGTGGGTGCGTGGATTGCTGGATACCCAGTCTATCTTCAGCAGACTTTGGCTTGCTGCTTGCCAAAAAGAGATGTTTCTCTCCAAATCCACAGGCCTACTTCATTTGGCCTTACTTGGAGTCTCACATAAAAGCTTTACAGTGATGGGCTGCAACATAGATTTTAAAGTTTTGTCTTATCTCCCTAAACATGGCATGCAGGAAGTGAAGACACAGTTATTTCCCTTACTGTCTTGCAACGACAGTTCTCTCTCACTGTGCTCCTGCTCCATGCAAGCAAATCTGTTTGTCCATGATGAACTGTATTTGCCATCTTCTAAGTTTGCCATTTGTTTTAGGTCAAGTGTCTTGCTGTCATGCAGTCCTAGTTTCCCTGTAACCATATGGAAATGCCATGGAATAAGTGCTGTCTGGAACGGCTCACAACAGACTCTGTTCAGACAGCTAATGATTCCCCAATCTTTAAGTGTGCCAGTTAGTTCCCCTTCCTGCAAACAATT
Organism: Calonectris borealis; assembly: GCF_964195595.1. Classification (NCBI taxonomy): domain Eukaryota; kingdom Metazoa; phylum Chordata; class Aves; order Procellariiformes; family Procellariidae; genus Calonectris; species Calonectris borealis. The sequence goes on from NC_134314.1 coordinate 11,715,421, forward strand.
TTTTTCTTCAGCATCATGAATGCTAATTCTCCTCTGATTTACATCCTTCGGTGGGGCTAAAGGGGTTGTTTAGAAGAGCAGACTTTGGCCTTAGTTATAATTGGAATTCTCTTAACAGACCCCTCAGAAACGCCCAGGGTCAAGATTTTAAGTTCACAAGCACCTAAAAAACAAATCTCAGTTTATGATTCCTGAAAACTGAAAAATTTGGAGGAAAACTAATAAAATGTCTGGTTGTTATTTATACACTGAATGTCTGCTTATTGGCTTGCCAGATCTCAGAAACACTAATTCTGGTGGTGTATTTCTGACTTGAGCCACACTTTTTTTTACCTAACCCAGGCTTGGAAAAACAAGCAAGGCTTTGGCTGGTCTTACTCCTTTTCTAACATTTCATTGCCCATTTTCCCCAATTTTGCCATCTGGAATGTAAATTGAAGGGTTTTTTCCTTTAAAAAAACCCGTTGTATCTTATCAAATTTTCATTTTTTTGGCTATTGAACAAAATGCAGATTGGTAAACTAGTGCTTATTTGGTGTGATTATTTCATTGGATATTTGGCGCAAACTCTTCAGGAAATTTAGTAGTCTAGCCTTTAAACCTCTGATCTTTTTCCATTGGCTGTTCCTGAGAAATATTGAACTACCAGAAGCTAAACAGCTTCATGGATATAATTTGACAGCTTGCTTTAATGTAAAAATGTGAAGTTTCCCACCCAAAGCCCTGATTAGTCTCTGTCTTTAAAGCTTTGCATTCTGGAGAGGGTAGTAGGCATTATCTTCCCTATCACATGGATGGGGAAACCAATTCACAGGTCTTCCAACGGTTTCCCAGCTCAGCCATTCTTGCTTCCTGGTATTTTGCACAGCCTGTCACTAGCTTTAAATGTCAGGTCAGATTTTCACTTGGAGCTTTGTTAATTTACAACAGATGAGGAAGAAACAGCATGTATTTTAAACGTGCAAAAACATTGCTAGATTTGTTCCACTGTTGTGTAGTCTTCTCTCTGTAAAATAAAGAATCTTTTAAAAGTATTTCATCTTGAAAATGGTGCTGCAGAATGAGAGAAGCAGCTTATCTCAATGCAATGCTCATAATTTTCATCCTCCACTGCTACTGTTTGCTGTGCCTGACCCAGACCAAATTCAGGTGCCTCAGAAATGAAATCTTTCACTAAGCTAAAGAAAATGTAGGGCATTTTTTCTGGAAATCCAGAAAGGTGGTCACAAGACTAAAATTCAGCCTACGGTGTTTCAGCTCTGGTGTAAAACAGAAATAATGTTATTTCAAAAAGCTGATCACTCAGGTAAATGTGGAAAATGTGAGAAGAATCAAGTGCTTTTTGACTCACTGATGTTTATCGACCAAAATAAACACCTTAATTATGATTTGTGCATTTTTATTAGATTGCATCCACAGGATGATCAAAAAAGTCTAAGTTATTGTCTAAATTTTGGATTAGATATTTTATTGTTGGTGAAAAGTGTATACGGTATTTTGATATTTGTCTGTTTGATTTTGGTCAGAAATTCCTCCAAAACCTATCTGAGACAATCAGAATATTTTACTTGGATTTTTTTCTGCAGTGCTGAGTTTAGTTTATCCTAATAGGAGTGAGATCCAAGCCCTGTAATGTCACAGCTCAGAGGGGTACTTCCTTCCTGATAATGTGTCACCTCCTCTTACCGAGGCTGGATACCATCATACTCATTAGGAGATGTAGTTCAGCCAGAGAACCTGAACTTCCCATCAAAAGCAGAAGGCTACAAAATTAGGTATTTTTTTTTCTGAAATATCACAACAGAACTTTTATAAGAAAAAAAAACCTGTTTTCTTAATTAAAAGTTAGATTTTCAGTTTTTATTTACTATGGAGAATATGGGAATACCAGCCAGCTCTTGTCATGCTAAAACAAATCTGACCTGGGTAGTGAGAAAAATAACTTGCCCTGTCTTCCCCACGTAAGCCTAAGAGTAATTTTCAGTGACTGACCAGCCTCACCGTGAAAGAACATCCCTTGCATCCTTTTCTTTAGACATCTAAATTGAAGTCTCTAAACCTGAAGCTGAATTCCACTTGTTCTCAGGGAGCCTGGGGAAAAGTTCTAAAGCTCAGATTCATCACACAATTTAGGGCACAGATCTGAGCTGTGCAAGATGGCTACCTAATCACCCTAAGCTGACATGTCCAGAGAAAAAATAATTACATCTAAGATCTCTGGCAATGCATCTGTCTTTCATGTTACTAGAGCAGCTACTTACCTATTAACAGACTGTAGATGATGCGAGTATGCTCACAATGAAGATGCCTCAGCAACTTAAAGCAAGGTGGGATGGATCTGGAACAGAGTACAGGAAACTAATTTACCCCATACAATATATCACAGCCCAGCTTTTCAGTTGTTAAAAAACAGTACACCCAGCGGAAGCCAATGGAGCTATGTTAATTTCAGTTGAACCTCTGACCTCAGCTCTGCATTTGGCATATGATTTCTTTGGTCTCCTCGTCTTAATGTTCCACATAAATTCTTCATTGGAATTAATGTCTGGTTCTGTAGACAGAACAGTAATGGAAACAACAGTTTTGTTTTCAGGAAATATTATATTTTTGTCTGAGACTGATTTATGAAATAGAGGTAAACATACAATAATTAAAAAGAAAACAAAAACCACGAGAACCATCATTTCCTTGAAAAGCATCAGCTGTGTAGGTCAATAAATAACAAACGCAGTTCAGTAATGGTGAATGTAAATTAATACTTAGGGGCAAGTAACCAATTTGGATAGTTTGTGCTCCCTCTATTAGTCCCCGTGCACTGTTGAACAAAGGGAAAAACATAGGGATTATATGGAAAAATATTGATAAAAACAACACCACAAACAGCTGCGTTTTGGGAGACAGAACTTGCATTAAAAAGCTATGACAAAAAATACTTAAAGTTTGTATTTCTTCAGGGATAAACACGGAAAACAGATGCTATCGGAGGCATTACATATAGCAACCGAAAGAAATCTCTTTCTTCATTAGGAGTCATAAAGCATTTGTTTGGAAAATCTGCTTTTCAAAACAGTCTTTTAGGCATAGATTTCCTCTCCTATTGGTCTAATTGCTCTTTTAAATCCTCATCCTGTTTCACTGCGGTATATGAAAAGAATATCCATCTACTTGCTTCTGGGAGATCTGGGCTTGCACTCTGTTGGGAGATTTGGGCCCATGAACTCTGTCAAGTCCTGTTTCCCAATGTGCCAGTCGTCACACTGGAAAGTGATGCTGGAAGCAAGCTGGTGAACAGCTAGAGATGTTCTCCTGTGGGGACCAGACTTATTCCTAAAATCTGCCAGAGAAACTAGTGCATGCCGGCAGGACCAGCTGGTCAAATAACCCAGTCAGGAAGGTTTCTCATATGAATTTTCAGTGACAGCTAAATTCTGTGTCACGTGGTGGCTCAGGTCCTCCATAGGATATCATGTCCCTGTCTGAGAAGCAGCACTGGGAGTTAAACCTGTGGTGTGTTTTCTTTTGCCCAGTCCTAGCTAACATATCACTATTTCAGTAACAAACTTGATGATGGCACAGCAGAAAGAGGTCAAATGCATCTGGAGACATCAATACCCAAACCTTGTCAAAAGGTTTATAATCTGATGCGGTAGATGGAAGTACTTCTTCTGATTCACAGCAAATGAGGACTCCTTTTGTACTTCATATGCTACAAATATTTCCTTCTGAAGAAGAATATTTTGTACTTCTATAGATCTTTACATTCTACGATTTCACAGGAATTCACAACTTCAACACCTTTAACCTCATAAAACTTGCTGGTTTTATTATCTCTGTTTAATGGAAGGGAAAACTAAAACAGAGGCAGTAGAAGAACATACTCACCAGCACAAGGCATTTGTAGCAGAGCTGGGAACAGAGCCCAGGTCCCCTGACTTTTCAGTCTTTCTCAAAGCCACCCCTGGATTTTAAGCTAGAGAGCTCTAGTGCTTTGATACACTGCCAACTGCTCAGAAAATATCCCATGCATGATCGTTGATTACTACTTTGTAGACTTCCTATTTAAGGGTCCCAGTCCGTACTGAAACCCCATTGTAATCAATATAAAGACACAAATAGGAATTATTTTTATTCCCAAGATTATAGCATCTAGTTCCAAACAAACTTTAGTTGGAGAAAATCAGAATGGATGAACCGAAAACATAAAAGCAAGACTGCATGGCTAAATACATTTGGAATTCCTCACTGAAATCAGTTCATATTTTAAAGTCAGTAAAGGTATAATGGTGTAATGCATAAACAAACCCAACTTTACTCTCTCAAAATTCACTTTATACTTCAGTACTATTTTTAATAGCTTTACTCTGATAGTATATTACATGTCTATTACACATAAGAGAGGACTCAAACTGATGTCTCAATTATTCCAGTTAGAACCCTTTTCTAATTTAAAAAGATCCCAAGCTTTCTTTCGTATTCTTAAATGGCATTTCTAGCCAGCATGCATTTTGACCTACTGCCTCATATTTTATTTTATACATTCTAGGGTATGACTGAGTGTTGCTATGCACAGACATTAAGTTCCCTTTCTCTTATCACAAGGGTGTTGTCTTCAAGCAACTCCAGCAGATCAGGTCTATTTATTACTGGCATTTATAGTTAGTTAAACACAACCTGCTTGATTTCTCACTGCTTGCACTTAACCAAACCACTTTCCCAGGTGTTCTTCCTACTGCATAGTTTAAAGTTTCCAAGATTTCCCTTCAACAGATGTTAAACTCACTGGTCTCTAGTTTCTTGGTCTTTAATCTCTTGACCCTTTTTAAACTAATGGAGTTGTATTTGCCACTTCCTAATCCTCAGGAATCTCCTTCATTTTTAAGAATGTCGGTTAATTTCATGCCTTTTACTAATGCTTGTGAAATCATGTTATTTGGACCTGGGGCTATATCTACCATAAGTGCACTCAATTTTTCTTTTTCAAATTACAAATATTTCTTTTAACTATAGACTGTCTTCCTTTTGTCTCTGAAAAATTGATCCATTGTTTAGTCAGAGTATTGTTCCACCTTCTTCTTCTAAGACAAAAAGAGAGTAACTGTTTAACAGGTCTTTTTATTCCCTTGTGCCTCAAATGGTAAGCTTTACTTGCACAGAGGAAAATGAAGTTTTAGAAAGAAAGGCACTTCCCATACATTTTGCTATCCTCAGTGGGACTTGAGCATTTCCAACCTTACCCTAGAAATGTGAAGCCATATCAAAAAAACCCTCAGTCTGGTTAAAAATTGTGAGATAGCCAGCAGTTAAGAACAGTTGGGTAGCACATCGAATAAATAGTCTCACTGCTTTTCTTGGGTTTCCTTTCTTCCAATAAGATCTTAGTGAAGGAACCACTTATGACTCATAGACCAAATCAAGTGCTCTGTTGAACTGAAGCCCACGTGTGCTGAAGGGAAATGTGCTGGTATATTTTCTTTGATAATTGAAACACTTTCTAGGCCACCCTCATCTTCAGATAATTATGAAGTCTCTGAGCATTTTGAGACTGAGTTTTTCCCAGACTGTCCAAATGGGAGTTAAAAAATATACGTTAACAAGTTCCAAGAAGCATATTTTGCCTTTCTGTTGAGAGCTGTGAAACCTTTTCCCACTGTCAGTTTTCTCTTGGTACTTTAAAATCTTTTTCCCTAGTTACAAGGTGCTTCTGACCTTATTCCTTGGAATCCCATCTCCTCAAAAGCAATATTAGGTACCCCTAAGGGTTACATTTGCAGAAGCAGTCCATACTTTATCTGACATGAATCATATCTTTTGGCTTCAGCTGAGAAGTTCTCAATACCCTTGAAATCAAGCTCTCTCAGATGCGATCCATTCAGTTTCTGAAGGCTCTATTCGTTTGGTTTTTCACTGGAGTAGGTTTGGACGCCCACACATGTTCTGGACAATACAGAGAATTGAAAATTAAGAACTAAATTTTTTCCCAGATGTGTTGGGAATTTCATGGCATCTAAACTGAGTAATGATAATTTTTTATCTAAGACCAAAACTATATCAAAATTTTATTTGTGATGAACTTGTCTGATTCCCTCGTCATTATGGGCAAACAAAGGACTGACATCTAAGTTTAGTTGGAACTGCTTACTTTTTAGCATTACTAAGCAAGGGAAATCTAAAAAGCATGAAGATTCAAAAAGTGTTGATGGACTCTACTTTGTTCAAAAGTCCCACAGGAGGGAAGGTCTTTAAATGTAATGTAGATCATGAAGTTTTTATTTTCAAGCACTGTCACAGGAGAAGTCGGTGGCATTGTATATGGAAAAATAAATGAAAAATTCTATTGCTAGTCTTAGAAGCCCAGAAATTTCATCTTTCAAGGTACATTTTGCATTGAAGAAGAACCTTAGAAAGAGGAAAGTGCAGCAGAAAATCAAAAGGAGCAATTTATATATGCCTTGTTTAGACTACCTGCTGAATTTCTACAATGACAGAAGGCTCCTCAATTCCTCCAGTGTGCATATGGTATACTTGTTGGACTGAATAAATTACAACCTTCACCAAGAAGGCTAAAAACTCAAAAAAATCTAAAATAAAGATCCATAGCCTGAAGATTTTTCAGTCCAAAGGCTTGTACTGGTAACTGAAAGTGAGGACCACCAAGCAGATGTTATCACTGTAATATTTTACCAAGAGGACAAGAACATTCTTTGGATAAAATGGAACAAGGAACTGGAGAAATCTGAGTGTGTCTTATCTGAGGTTTTGTTTTGAAAAGGGCTTGCGCTGGGTTCATGAATGAAAAAATGAATTTTGGGAGGCAGTTGTATTGTAAAGCCAGTAGGAAAAGAAGGGGAAAAAAAAAAAACAAGTAAGGAAAAGCTTAAAGTGTGGAATAGAGGCAAACTGTGAAGGCACTGATAAGATTTCCACAAAAATTCTATCTGCGCTAACTAAAATATTGGCATTTGATAGTCTTACATAAAATGCAAAGTATCTAGTTATATATTTAACTAGATTTCAGATTTCTTTCAAGTACCATTTCTGTGAACTACTCCTCATTGTATTTATCTGTATTTAGAACCAGAATGTCTAGGTATATAATACCTACAAAAAATACCTTGAGTTCTTATTTTTTGGTTTACAGTGTTGCTTTGAGTTTTCAATTTTCATGACCACAAAAATGAGACAATCTAAGGCAACATCTTCAGATATCATCTTGACCAGTCATGTGGTCTATACATGGCCATTCCGTGATTTTTTAAAAAAATATCAGTTTCTATCTGAAGTCTGGATGCATGCAATCAATCTTGTATTTCACAGCTATGGCTTATATTGCTGGAATAAATAGTCCTTTATTATTTCCATTAGCATTATTCCACTATTCTAATTAATATTTACATGATTAGTGGAATTAGCACAGTCTTGGTTTAATTGAAGGCAAAGGTGTCAGAATATAATGTTCAAACAGTTTAAATGGTCTGACATTTCCGTTTTCAGAACAGATTTAGACACTGAAACATAGTAATAGATAACATCTTAACTGTTATACATAATTTTTGAAAATGGAATGTAAATTAAGGACTTTTGAATGCTTACCCCTTTACGTAACTCCATAGAGTCCAAAGTCTAGAAACTGTTTTGCCATTACCTTTTCACATTTGTTTTCTCTTAAAAATACTGTGAAAATGTTCTTGCTGTAATAGCCACATGTAAATATACCTATCTTTTTATGAACTTTTTTTTGTGCTGGTGTCTCCTGTCACCTTCCCACTTGCCTTCCTTATTTCTTGTCACATCTCTGAACCCCATAGACCATCCGGATTTAACTAACTCTCTGCAACTCCCCACAGAATGCATTCCTCCGTCAGCACATATGCTTCTCATTCACCAATATTGTTATGCATTTGATTTTTCCCCCCTCTCTTTTTACTGCCACTACCTTGTTGGCATTGTAAAAAAAGAATACCTTTAATGGGCCCTGAACCACTGTCATTACATGCTCCAGACAGCAACCCAGGGTGCAACCGGCATCTCACCACAAGTAGGAAATGAGAAATTCTGGACTATAATGAGAGCTATTGAATTTTTTTACAGCAGCTTAACATAGGCTATTTAGCTCAGGTGTTTCAGTAATGGCAATGCACACGGAAAAAGCAGTGGTTTAGGTCCTTGAGCTTTTTCATCTTTCTCCCACCTCACCATGCGAATCAATGTAATTCTCATGAAGGAGTCGCAGTAGCCCTGGCAAGGTATAATTTCAAGTGTATGCTATACACCTACTTGTTTTATTACTTGTATGTCTTTGGTAGCTGCTTGATTCTAGGATTTTCCTTGGTACCCTGAATAGTGGGTCCGTTGTTCTTACATACCGTCTTCTCTGAGGCAAGCATCCTTTTCTTTCAAACATTTTCAAGCAATCTTTTAGAAGTGCTTTTTTTCTTTTTCTTCCCTCTTTTTTCCCCCTAATAAAAAGAAGGGTTTACATGAACATTTTTACTTTGTAGAAAGGACAGTCGACTCACCCTTTGGATTCTGCAGCCATGTCACCTTTTGCAGCACAGCTGCAAAGCCTGAAGGACTCGAGAATGTGAGGAGAAAGCCAGTCTGGGCCCCTCTGGCTTCAGCATAGCTAGGATTTCACCCCATGTGCCCTGAAACTGGAGGTCGTGGCCAATGTCTGCAATATGAGACTGGGATGAGGTCACTAATCTAATCATGATCTAAGCTTATGCTGGAATTCCTGACTTTGGAGAGACAGATGCAAAAGAAACCAGTTTTGGGGGCCCCAATAAACCAATTAAATGCATCACAGTGGTGTCCTCGTTCACCATATTTTTATATTCATTCAAACTGTCTTCTCAGGAAGATTCAATAAAGATGCTGGTCTCTTTCTGACTCAAAACTGTCAGGAAAAGGGTATGACTTTGTTCAATGAAATTGAACTTCTGTGGAAATTTTTTTAGAACAGTTATCTCCTTCGATATAATTATATATCCTTTAGCCATATGGAACTCTGCTTTCTTCTAGAGCCTTTAGGATCAGGAAAATATTCAGTATGAAAAACAAAGGTTGGTTCAACACTGAGAAAAATACCAAAATCTGTTCATAATTTAAAGACATCCAAGGAAAGAACCATCTCTTTTCTTACCTGTATCTGATGTTACTGTCCTGTCACTGTTTATGAGTTTGGAGATGATTGCATAAGCCAGGAGGCTGTGGACATTCATTTGCAGAATAATATTTTTACTCTAAAAATTGATAAAAATGTAAACAGTTTTGTACCTGAGCCTTTAGGTGATCTTCCTCCCATCCCTACTTCTCTTCAGGAGGAGTTATTAATGAAAGCTTTGATGTTATTTCAAGTACTGCTGGAATGTACCCAATGATGCTGGGAATGGGCAGAGTGTAGGAAAACAAAGAGAACAGGTCCTTTACCGTCATTGATGCGCAGTCTGGGGGATTGTTTATAAAACTGCATCAGATAAAAATGCTGTGTTTTTCTTTTGTTTTTGTTTTTGTTTTAATTAAAGAAACGCAACCAATCTCTGGTGTATATTTAAATGCAGTTCTTCAGAAAGCTCTAGTATTAGTTCTTTTCAGTATCAAAAAATGACTAACTCTGGCATGCTTTTGGAATACACAAGCATTATGGTGAAGAGTGTAATAGAAATGCTTACAAACAAACAAAACAAATAAATAGACAGGTACAGGAATTCCCATGTCCTGACATTGGGAAAATCAAGACTTCTGGGAAAACTTTGTGACATGTACAGAAGACTCTCTATGAATTCATGTAATATTCCACTGTGATCCTTTTATGGCCTTTTAACAATATGAAGTGATGCCGAGTAAAAAGTGTACATTTTCTCTAATATAGCGAAGAATACACATCCAATTAAAGCACTTCATAATCTACATGGGGCATGTAATTTCTGGATATATATATTATTACTTAATGTCAACAAAAGTGTCTTTAAATATAAAAGCACATTTTTTTGTCCTGAGAAAGCAGCTTTGTTTTAAGACCATTGAAATGCACAATGAAGAGGAGAAGAAGCGATATCTCCACCGGACTTCTTATTTTCGACATCTGGTTGTGGTCCGTTGGGAGAAATGTAAGTAACAGTTTACCACATGGATTACAAATGTGCTGAATTGCAAGAATGAATATTAAATGAAAATATCCATAGCACCTGCAGCTTGTCCGGGAGAATTCCCCTTGTGTGTTGTGGGTGGGTTTTCTGAAAAACCCCTAGTGAGATGCAAACTGCAACTGCAGCTGCTTGTAGTAGCAGCTTGTCTAGTGTTACCGAAGAGTTTGCAGATTCTATTCCCTTCAATGAATCAACATTGATCAGGGCTGCCAACACGCTAAAAAAAGAAAGGGAGGGAGCAGGAGGAGGGTTGCAGGGGAAGGATTATGATCATTAGGATTATTCCCCCAGGTTTTAGATGATTAGGAAAAATTTAAAAATAGTGATTAAAAAAAAAAAAGAAAAAGAAAAGGCAAGCAAAACGCATGATGAAATATAAAGCCGGCTTGATGTATCTGGGTGAGAAAGTAGTGTTTACTCTGTCAAAAGGTCAGACCTGCTTTTTTCTCAATAGAAACCCTGCAATTGTGTGTTTTGCTGACTTCATATACATTCTGTATATACTGAGCACTGTACACATGTGACACTTGGCTAGATTTCAGATGTTAGAGGGGATTGAACAGTGGAGAATGTTTCCCCCTTAGTCTTACTTTTTTATTTTAAAGACACTGAGCTAATTCTACACGAACATGCCTTGAAAACAAAGTGGCTCATTAGGAAGTGTCAAACTCCCCATTTTGATTTTACCCTCCAAAGAAATGGTGAAGAGCAGACTCTGCATGCTCCACATCTTTTTATCTGGCCTCTCTGAAGAGCACTTGCACATTTAGGCATAGCAAAGTGGAAATCAAAGACAGATCAATGCTGGCAGCACAAAAAGGGAATTGCTAGTCTTTCCTTTGGGTTTTATAATGTCAAGATGATAAAAAATATGAACGTCAAGTGGTACTTAAATTTTTTTTTTGCTGTAAGAAAAAAAATTAATATTTTTAGCTGTGAGAGGCTGCCAACTTATTCTGTTCTGGAATTTGTGTAGGATCTCGCTACTATTACAGAAAAAGGAAAAACTACGCACCCTTCTTTGTATTTCTTTGATACAAGAGGTCCACAAGGAAACCCCGAGTGGCACAGGGATTAGAAGAGAGTCACATGGCAAACACTTGTTACCCCGAGGCAGCCTCAGAGGGTGATTACCTCCAAATGGTAGGTTTCCTCTGGAGGTGATACTTCTACCTTTGGTTCTAGCCTGTTGAAAAATATTTGGAGCATGTCTAAAGAAACCCATTCAATCCAACTGCCTATATGCAGTTCCAGATTTTGTATTCCTCGATTTTATATCCCTGTAAATCACAGTCTGATGCTGACAGACAGGATATGGAACATACCAGCTCAGTAGTGGAGACCCCAGCTGGGTGCTGGACAGTGTGTGTCCTGCCATTGCTCATGTGAATATTAAGGTCCATATCCCGAAGAGGAGGAGTGAGTGAATCAGAAGAGGGAGCTCTAGCTGTGCTAATGAGGCCAGAGGGGGACTTGTGTTGGAGTAGACCCAAAGTAGGAAGAGAGAGCTCTTTCTCTGTTTTTCATGGAGGAGAAGGAGTTGTATTCCTTTCTGCTCCTCTGGAAGTCCATGTTTTCATCCTAGTTTAATAGCTCCCAACAGACTCTCCAGCAACCTATTGTGCTGTGTTTCTTGTCTCCTCCTTCACTCTTCTTTCCCTCCCAAGCAAACCCCAGGCATCCCACCAGTAAACACTCCAGCTCTCCAGGAGTGTCTGGTGGGGAGACTTGATTAATTTTGCTTAAAACCTTTGCATGAGTTCAGTTTCTAAACCTACTGTGCCATATTATATTAATCTACACAGGAGGACTTCTACATAGTGGTCTTCAGAGACATTGCGGAACTTGGGACAATATCTTTAAAGGTTTCAGAACTGTAAATGTTCCCAAATAAGGAGAGTGAAATGTGGGAGAGAAAAAGAGTTTCCTATCCTGTGGCCTTTTGTAGGCGCTTCCTTTTCGCTCTTTTCCCCCCAAGATGAATGGAGGTTCAACAGAAGTAAACAAGTATGATGTTGCTTCTGAGTCCCACTGACCTTGACTGGACACTGCCACTGAGAAGCACAACAGAGGAGACTGCAACAAGGAACAAGTGCTTTTGTCTGCTTGGAAGTTTTGGGACGTATTTGGTGTGTGGTCCTTTGGGGAAGGGCTGTTGTGCCCCATCCCGGTCCTATTAAGTGTTGTGTTCAAAGGGATATGCAGACTCCTTAAGGATACTGCCAAGTTGACAGTACACTAGTGTTTTCTGTGTTTCACAAGTCATTGGTGTAACATTCTACAGGCAAAATTACTTTCTGGAAATTTGGATAGAGTGCTGTATTTTGTACTAGATAGAAACAGTTTAAGAAACAAAGAAATGTGCCTGCATCCTTAAGTTGTTCAAAGGCTCCTGGGTTTTGACAAGAAGCAGGTGTTCTGCACACTGCTTACAGTCCTTCTTTTTGCTACTGATTATTGTGTCATTAGAAATTGAATTAATCATAATTTTTAGCCCATTGTGAGTCATACAAAAGTTAGTAAAAATCTTGACTAATCACCACTGGAGATGCTTCAGCTTTAGGCGGCTTTGACTTTGCATATCTGTCTAGCATATGCAGATGTACAGTCATCCAAAGCCTACAGAGGATGCTATTGCTCTGCAGGGATGCAGGCAAATGCAGTGACAAGGAGAGAAGCGACAAGGGGTCTGTCATGTGGCATAGACTGAGTTGCACTGGGCAGGGCTAATCAGAGAGAGATCTTAATCAACAAGAAAGCTCCAATATGAAAAAGTTAGAAAGCAACTAATGTCAGAATACTTTATGACTCTCCCTAAAGGTCTCCAGAATTAGGAGCTGCTGTTTCCAGAATTAGGAACTGCTGTCTCAGTGCTGGTTGTATAGGGAGTATAGTGATTTAATGCTCTGGTATGTGGACTATATGAGCATGCAGCTATTCAGGACAAGGCAGACCAAAGGACTGAAGAGGTGTTTGAGAAAGAATTCTAAAGTCAACATCTCTGCCTGCAACATCCAGCTCTGCCTAGAGTCGATGTCTCCAACAAGAGAGATGAAAAGGAGCAAAGGCACCAACCTTCTTTCTTCATGATAGAATACTAGCTAAATCATGCCTGGAGAAAAAAGGAGACCATGGTTTGACGCTCTCATCTGTAAGGTGGTCTGAGTCTCAATATCCCACCTGTGCTTTAAAAAACAAACTGAAAAAACCGCTGCTGTATAGTCATACACATACACTATACATGTCACATCTGTTTGAGATGGGTCACTGCCTAACCAGGATTTGAGAATTTTGGGCCCAGAGAAAGAAAAAAACCAACAGCAAGTCAACCTGTGAAGCCAGATGATAAGGATGTCCTCTAGGAAACGGCATGCTTGTGCTTCTGCTCTTCATATTATCCGACGATTCACATTAGAAATATACAAAATGTCCCTTAAGAATGGGCTTAGGTGCCTTTCAGTCTGTCTGTAAATTAAATAGTGTTTAGGTACTTTTTATTTCACTTGCTTTCTAGAACAATGTGCCTCTATGTATAGGAATGGACCTCAAAAGAGCTCCTATTGACAGACAGCTCGCTGTTGTCCTGAGGCACCTCCGGGGGGTGGTGGTGGTGGTCTCTGCAATGGGCTTTTTGGTCAGCTCTCCAAGGAATTCTCAGCCTGGACTTCCAACACAAAAGGTAAAGATGTTTGCTAAAATGTGATTTAAACAATAAATACAGCAGGCCAGCATCATATTTTTCTTACCAATCACTCCAACAGACACCATGTTCCTTGCTAAAAATACCTTACATGGGCACCTGCATGCGAATATGTGGCAGAGCTCATGGGGTTGCATATAATGAGTAGGGTAATTGGAAGATTAGCAATTTCTCTTTTGGGTTGGGTTTTTTAATATTTCGTCATGGGTTTACTGGAAGTGTGCAGCTGAGATCTATATTACCATAATGCTTATATGTGTGACTTTTAATGGACAGAAATTGAAAGAACCTATCTTTCTGGTTAGTGAAAAACCTAATTACTCATTATTCCCTGCTCCCTACTTTAGCACACTCCTTGGAGCCGGCTGGTGAGCTGCATAGAGGTGTTTCTTTTACAAGGGTTATTATAGAGACACCTGTTTGGATTGATATAGTTAATGCTGCATCAACATTTCCATTGATTTGGTTTATGACCCAGCTGTAAAAACTTCTTTTAGTCTGAGATTTGATGAATGATGGCTGAACCAAAGAGCACAGGGAAAATAATGATTTTAACTTACTAGAGGGCAACATCAAATTAGATGAATTAGACATAAAGAAGTTTCAGAAGCTTCTTTTACATACTTATAATGTGAAATATATTTCTTTCCACAATGAAAGTTTGGCAATTTTTAGACACAAAAGTCTAGTGCTGTTGTGTACATTTAAAAAAAAATAATTAAATCAGAGGATTTCAAGTAGAGAAATGGCTCCCGTGCAGGTTGGTTAATTATTTTGCATCAGGAAATGCACTGATATTTTAGTAAAGTATTCAGAAAAGGCTGTGATTTAAGGCATAATACCCTTTCTATTTTGGCCAGATTAAAGAATCATTTGAGACTTGATGGGAAAGTAGAAGAAATATCACCGATCCTTTCTCCTCTATAATATGGGTAAGTAATAAGGAAAACATGAAGACTCTCTGTGCTAGTGTTTATTAAGTGATGGCACAGAAGTTCTGCATGTTCTGTCCGGAGACAATCCATAGAAACAAGTGACCCACATGAAACAAAACTTTGTAAGGTGCCTCATATGCACTAAATAATTTGTCTCACCTTCCCTCTCTTCCTAGGGTCCAGAACCACAAAATGCAACCACATGTTTGAGTAATAGTCTTCCAAACTGAAAAGAGGACCATTAACAGAGAGCAGATCTGTTTTTAAACTCAAAAGAGTCAGCCATTATAGCGGTAACAGACACGCTTCTGCAAGTGGTCATAATGTGGCGTTATGTGTCCCATCCCTTCTGTGGTAGAGATGGAGGCAAGTAATTGCAGGCTGTGAGCAATTTTACCTGCAGAATAAGAGCTAGACTACAGCAAAAGAAGACAATGGTGTCCCAGGGAAATTACAGAGCACTTGGTCTAAATATCTGAGATAACCCATGTCCCTTTGAAAGCAAAGGGTGATGCACATGTGTAACTATTGGTACTGAACCTGAGCTCATTCATTGCACCTGACTTGGGGCATGCACTGTTAATTCCATTACAGTATATTGTAACTTAATATTTACACACGGAAATATTTGAGCGAATGGCCTCAGCCTGGGTGACTTATGCTACACTCATCAAGGCAGTCAATCTCCTGGAGGGTTCCAGATTTGCTTAACTCCTGTGGGTTTGCTAAATGTGATATAAATAATGGGGCTGGCATCACTTTTGTCAACAAGAAGACTGATTTTCATAGTAAAAAAATATCCATTTGTGAAGACAATATTGTCTAACGCAAAATGTGAGAACTGGGGTCTCAAAGGATGTGGAAGTTTAAGAAAATGTGAGATCTGATCCAGAGTTCGCTGAAGTCATGGAAAGATTTGCCCCCCTCTATTAGTGGGTATTGAATGAGCCCCTTGGATCAACAGAAATAGAGGAAGAGCCAGAAACAAGTTATCATGACAGGTCAGAAAGATGGCAACAACACTCAGAAAAATATGAAAGTGTAATAAATGTGATATAAAAGTAATGCTTTTATTTTAATAGTTGGCATTCTGTCTCCTAGTTGTCTTGGTTAACTGCCAGGGTCAAAGCATTTAATATCCATTAGGAGTTTTAGGCCTGATTTTTTGATCATTACTCACTTTCAGTAGCACATGTTCATTTGGTGTTCTTTAGATGGTGACTATGGCCAAGTTCTTTCTGGCATATGCCCTATTGGACACCAGTAAAGAATTTACTCCAATAGTCAGTCCCTGGAGGTAAATAAATTTGTTTTAGCAGATCTTCATTAATTTCAAATGATGAACATGATTATGTCGCACATATTAATTCCAACCAATTTTCAGGTGAAATAGATGGTTATATACACACATGCGCATGAACGCACATACACAAAAGAACTGTTTGTCGAGTAAGAAAAATTTCTTGCAAAGAAGACTACGCCATTGCTTTTATTGAGCTCAAATTAATCAGAGATTGAGCTAGGCAGGGAAGAAGGAACTGTTTTTTACAAGACAGTATGGTCTCCATGTAAATTACAGCAAGTATTCACAGGCCAGATTTAAAATGACATTTAGACAGCTTCCCATTTGCAATCAATGGGAAACAAGTATCTAGGTCTTTGTACCTGTTTGGCAGAATTTTGAACAAAGTCTTTACATCTCTACAACTAGGTCAGGATTCAATTCTGTGCCATGGGGTTGTTCATTGCAGGTATGCTGTGACAGTTCAGGGAGAGGGTGCTGTCTACAGTCTTCTGAGGATAAGCTGATGGACAGGAAAGCTGCACTCTTCTGCCTGCCGAGGTCCAA
This sequence comes from Calonectris borealis, assembly GCF_964195595.1. Taxonomy (NCBI): domain Eukaryota; kingdom Metazoa; phylum Chordata; class Aves; order Procellariiformes; family Procellariidae; genus Calonectris; species Calonectris borealis. Next base: position 11,732,053 of record NC_134314.1, read on the forward strand.
CATAAATGATAAGGAAAGAAGTGGAAGGATAAGTGTACTTTGGTAGAGAATAAATACTTGGTCCTCCTTTTCTTTCTGGGAGCTCATCTGCTTCAGACACAGGCCACAAAACCAGTTTTCTTAAGTTCATAACCTACTCTGGAAAAGCCTGATTAAAGCAGAGTGAAGAGCATGATGCTTTTATGCATACGTGAATATAAAGGAGACATCCTAATTCCTTGTTCTACCCTGTCAGTCACTTTCTATCTTGCTTGGATAGAAAAAAAAAGCAGGGTCATGTGAAAAATGGTGGGCAATACTTTATTTTAAATGTTTTTCAGGAGGAAAAAATAATCCTTGGCATACCATCTATTTTTTCTCAAGTGAACCTTGATATTGTGTTCAGATATACAATTCTGAGATCGTTAATTTCAACTTACTAATTAAAATGGTACATAATGCTTTTTATTTCATCTTTGTCTTCTGAAACCAGTTTATAAAACCCTTAAATTTACATTTGAAACTAATTTTAGCAGGAAGTTCATATTCAAAATTTATTGAGTGTCTGCAATCTGTTCTTACTTTTTTATACAAGGAAAATTTTCTTTCTACTTCTGTATGTGAGGTAAGAATGGGCATAAAAGCTTTAAGAAATGAAGAGAAGTAGCATCTAAAAATAGAACATTAAGCCAGTTCCTAGCACAGGACTTGTAAGATATAACATATTTTACTGAATATTTTATACTATGTATTTCTTGTATATTACCTTTCATCAAATTTCAGTTTTCAATAATCCTTACAATTTCCTGAAAAGGAAGAAAAGGTGGTTGAACTGGGTTAACATAATTTTGTTTGATGAAATCAAAGTCTGAAGTCAGATATTTGAGAACTAATGTATATCACTAAATGAAATCCTTTCACATTTCTTCCAGTTTGCCATGATTTGTTCTCAGATAAGAGTTATGTTTATGACTGGAGAATCTGTCATCAATTCTTTGACATAATTTAACCCTCTGTGAATAAATGAATGAGGTAATAAACTGTAGCATAAGGAAAATCAAACTGTTTTAAACTGCATCATATAAATCTTATAGCACATTGTGTGAGAAATATAAGCGGTATTCAGTCACTGAGCATTTCTTTCCATCACTCCACTGACTACCACCCTTCCAGAATTAAAAACTGCAACTAGGCAGCTTTGCCTAGTATGCAGAGTGACTTCTAAGAGCTGGAAAACATTTCCTTCCAGCTGCAGGGTACAGAGATAATCAGCCTTTGAGATCAAATTATGACAAGGTCAAATTACGACCAGGATAATTTTCTGTATTATGCAGCATAAGAATTACATAAGTAGTTGAACACAAACCTTCATTCTCATTTTTTATTACATTTTGAATGGAAGAGTTAACATTGCTATTTGGTTAAAATACTACTATTTGCTGTAAATGCTCATTCATTGTCAAAGTGGCAACCATTTGATTGTAGTAGGCTTTTCACATTTTTTACTCTTTCTAAGGCAGTTTATGTGTGTCTTGAAGACAATAAATTACATAACAAATTATTCCCCTTTTAATTGTTTAGCAATGATAGTCAGGAAAGAATATTTATGTGGCTAGATATCCTCACCACCAGACAGACAAATGCACAACTTGTTTTCTTAATTGAAAAGGAAGTTACGGAACTATACAATTTTAGGTAAAGGGCAGTCCAAGAGGACAAAACAATCTATTTGCTGTTAGAAACCAAGTAATCTATAAGGATTGATCCAGTTAATACTATAGTATGTGTTCCTGTGGGTGTTATAATGTCACAATGTCAATATCATCCTAATCATTCCAAAAAGGTACAAACTGCTTTTGGTTTGGGGTGGGGGTGAATTGAAAGGGAAAAGGAGTTTTGACATTTCATCATCACACACATGTTCATGGTCATAATTCATGCACAGTTTTAATTTGATCAACTAAAAATACATAGATAATAACTTGGATCATGACCACAAAGGAAACAAGTCATATTCGTAAACAAAGGTTTTTGAAGTAACACAAAATGCCCCAGAGTGTCCTATCTGGCCCCCAGCTGCTGTTGCAGAGGGATGTGCCTCTCCTATAGGTTCTGGGACATTTCTCCCTGCCCTATGTTGATGCCTTGCACCCCTCAACTCAGTGCAATGGCAGACCTGGAGAAGCTGGTGTCTTCTTTCCTCTGTCTTTAGGATGAGAGGAAACGGCCTCAAGTTGCACCAGGGGAGATTTACACTGGGTATTAGGAAAAATTTCTTCACCAAAAGGGTTGTCAAACATTGGAACAGACTGCCCAGGGAAGTGGTTGAGTCACCATCACCGGAGGTATTTAAAAGACGTGTAGATGTGGTGCTTAGGGACGTGGTTTAACGGTGAAGTTGGCAGTGTTACGTTTACGGTTGGACTCGATGATCTTAAAGGTCTTTTCCAATCTAAATGATTCTATGATTCTTCTAGGTAGTCAAGCCCGAATGAAGAATTGCAGAGTGCTTGCTGGTGACGCCTCTCTTAGAAACTCCCCAGTCTGCCAGGAAAAGCTGGCTTTTGCTACCACGTCTTGAAGCCCTAATCTACACATCATATTCATTGACCTTTGCAATAAAATGAACCAGTACCCATATGTGGCAAACAGTTATGTTAGTGCATTGCTTGTTAATCTTTGGCAGGACTCTCCAGGGTGGAGAAATGTGTGCCATTTCCTAGGGCTGTGTACCACTGATGATATTGAACTGGACTGGAGGGGCAATCTCTAGGGTCACTGTTGCGCTTTCTGTGGCAGATGTAGCATATAGCATTTATTAGGCTGAGACAGCTTTAGTTGCACCCAGGTTTTCCAGACACTTGGAGATGCCAAGGAGATTGTTTCAGTGGCTGCTCTTCTAAAGAAAGGTCTGAGGCAAAACAGGCTGTGAAACTCTGTACAAAAGTGGCGATATCTGGGATACCTTGCATAAAACATACAACATCTGGGCTGCTGAGTGTCTAGGCTAGGCATGAATGTGACCACAGTAGGAGAAGGACAGCGGTTATGCCTCTGTAGAGAAGCATTTTCTCATGTTTGACTTTCATTTGCAATTCTGATTAATCCAAATTTTCAACCATTAGACTCTGACATGCCATGCACAGCCATATTAAAAGCCCCGTGTCACTTTGCCACCAAAGTTACAATTGACTAAGACACATGTTAAAATTAGGTCATGTGAACCCCAAAAAAATCACTAGTCAATTTTGAACAGCAAAATGGTTTTTCGGTGGTTTTTTTTTTGTGGTTGATTCTTGGTTTTGTTTTTTTATATATATAAATAAAGACCAAGGTCCACTTTTAATTTCTGAATTTTAAAAAAATGGTTGACTTATAGAAAAAACTGCTTTTCTGTGATGAGTACACTGTCCATGATACAGGTCCCTTTTAAAGTTCAGGAAGGCCTCTTTCAGCTTCCAATTTAGTCACTTTTTCAAAAGAATTTCCTGGAATTTGTTTGCCAGACTCTAGGTCTCCAGTGATCCCTTTCTCACTGCTCTGTTTTCAAGGAGCATAGCCTTTTTATGAAATTTGGCTTGGGAATGATGCTGACCTTGAAGAAGTGAGGTGGGGATTTTAGTGGTTTGTGCCAGGACTTTGGCTGCTATTCTTGTGTTGTAATCACCTTATCTATGAGGTTTTTGTATTAACCAATCAAACTAACAAAATAAATAAATACCCTAGTATAATGCACAACATGTTATTTTACTTTGCTAATTTCTTGAAGGGTTTTTGGCTGTAGTTTGTTGGTGTGGTGTGGTTTTTTCCCTGATATCATTCCTGAGGTTTATTAAATATCATCTTTTATCTAGCTGAAACATGTATAAGAATTAGTGACCTAAAGAGAAACCCTCCAATCTCCAAACAATTAGAATGATGCTATGCATATTTATTAGGTCAGAGTCACAGAGACACTGCACTTGTGTTTAGCATTTAAACTGCTCTTCCTAAAAAGCATTTTGCAGGCTTAATCCTATTTCAGACTCAGCTGAGTTGAGTTTGGCTTCAGTTCTCCAGTTGTATTCTGTGACTTAAACATCACATATGTTATGTCCCACCATAACCCATGTCACAAAGTGCTCTGAAAGAATAGTAGACAATCTTGAGTCATGGGACTGTGGTTGCGAATAAGTTCATTCTGGTTCATTTACAAATTACAAGAGGGACAGTCAAGATGGTTTGTTGATCCTAGCAAGCAGAATTAGAGCCTGTTCACTCCAAGTACTTTTATTATCTTTGTCACATGGGTTCATAAAGGACCATGCTGTTATAATCTTACTTATGCTGAGCAGTGCCTTGTTCTACATGTAGTCTATGGAGGTCTTTTCAGTGACAGCTGCTTGGCAAATAACCATGTTCTCAGCCATGTTGCAATTGTAGATCAGTTTGCTTCATACTGGATGGGTCAGCATTGCTACAGGTATGTGTCTGTGAAACCTGTTGATATAACACAAAAAGAATTTATGAACTCTTTACAGTAAATGAAGCATACTCTATTGGGTTTTTGTGAATTAAGTTCTTCAGAATTTTATTTTACTAAGCAGTTTTGTGGTGGTTCTTTTTTTTTTTTTTCATATCAGTTGTGCAGGAGACAAAACAAGCCTCATTTGTGGAGACTCTGGATTTGTTTGGGGTTTTTGGTGGTTTTTATTGTTGTGGTGGTTTTTTTTTTCTACAAAAAGGCAATGAATAGGACAGAATTACACTCCATAATACAGTGCCTTGCAGCTTTTGAAATTTCCAAGTGCTGTGGAGGTGAGTGGAACTCACAACCCCGGTTTTGCTGCGTGGGCTTCAACTTGTGATGCATAGAGATAATAGGAGCTTCAGAAACCAGAACACCAAGGAAAAATCTGCCCAATCTAGAAGTGTTGAGGAGAGGGAGAGTGGGAACAGAGACTGTGACTTAAGCCCTACCTCTCTGCTGCTCAGAAATGCCTATAGCCAGATTCAGGACAATGAAACATCTTCAAGAGGTAAGTAGGCAATCTCTTTCAAATGAAGTACTAATTGTCTTCCTAAAGGGTGGAGGAGAAAATTCACTTTTATCTTTTAAATTGGTTGTTGAGAGCATTGTTTCCGAGGTTAGAGACCCTCATTTAACACACCCCCAACATATTTGTGCCTACAATCTTTCCTTGCCTAGGGGAATCAGTGGATTACATTGTATTATTAAGTGTTAATGGCTTTAATGGAGGCAAAAGGAAACAAAACAAAACAAAACAAAAATAATCTATAACCGAATTGTTTCTGACAAAGTCTCTCTGTTTTGCATATAGTTTTGCACAATTGTCATACTTTTGGTTTGAGAAAAGAATAAAAAATGAAGTAGATGAGCCTCTTGGATATGTTGCACATGAATATGAAAAAGTGCTCTGTGACTACATTCCTAAGATAAAATGCAGTTAGCTCAGTGAAATTTTGGGGCATGAAAACCAGAACAAAACTGAAACTCTCTTACTGCATTATTTCCTGTTGTTGGAGCTGTGAGAGAAATTGGAGTTTCGCTTTGGTGAAATATTTCAGACAAAATGCATAGCATGGAACAAAGTTCTAGGACATCATTTACAGCATCTTTAGTTTTGCAACACTTATTTTTCGTGGCCAGAAATATTGCATCCCATGCTCCCTAAACTTTTGTTGCTAACTGGCAAGGAAATAAACAGTGATTTAAGAATCTCGACGTGTTTCTGAGGAAGCCTTGTTTGTCCATGCTGGTAAATTTGTAATGAAACATTTTAGTTTCTGAGAAGTATGTTAGTTTGTCTGCATCTATACAAACCTGGTATCTGTTTGTACCCCTACGGATTTTTGCATCATTATGAGAAAAGGATATTTCATATAACACACTTTGACTGTATCTATGCTAGTAAATAAAATGGCCAGAAACCACTGTCTGTTCTGATGGATATATTATGTTGATATAGTTAAACTCTCTTTACTCCTTTGCCTCCACACCCTCATACTAAGATAAATATCCAACCCGCATTAACTCCTGACCATGCCCCAGCTAGAGTGTGGGTCAGTGCCAGCCAGTCTGGGTGAAAAACACGTCAAGGTACAATCCTGTCATACTTGGGTTCACACCCTGGCCCTGGTCTGTGTCCTACTTTAGGTGTAACCTAATAAATGAGTTGCTACGAATAAATGATTCCCTGAAAAGCCTACACCAATGAGTACAAAAAACAATGTCTAAACAGATGAGCAAATAAAGGTTTGGGCTTTAGGATAAAGACGGGGTGGCAGAGATGACCCAGCCATGCTCTTCTCCATCATTGCTTCCCTCTGAATAATGGAATTGTTCTTTGGAGGAGGAAAAGGAGGGAGAGGAGTACATGGTCTTTCACTCATGTCTGTAACCCGTGCAGCTGCTCCTGTCAAGGTCAATATTGCAGAATCTTTGACCTTACTAATGATAATGTAACCAGTTTTCACTGAAAAAGGGGTCGGCTAGAAATTGCTCCTTGTTTTATTTCCTGGTAAATACGAGAGCCTGGAAGCTACAATCTGACCTACCAAGAGTACATGGTGACCCAGTTTTGTGTCCTTCCTCCCACTCAGTGGAAGAGGCAAAGGGCAGCACAGAGCTAGCTGGGTTAACACTATGAACACTGGGGTCAAAGTAATTCTGGAGTTTTCCCTGTTTCATTCCAGAGCAGGGTACTTAGGGACAGAACAGATCAGAAAATCTGCAGGATTTTCATCCCTGTTGCAAAGCTAATGTAGCTGTTGTACTACAAGCACTTTAGGTGCTGAAATAGTAAAGGAATGGATCTAAATGTTCTTAGTGGGGGGAAAAAAAACAGGCGAGGTTTGTTGGGTTTTTTTGATGTAAAAAAACCCCAAACCAAAACAAAAACACCTGCATAAAAACTGTGCATACAGTGTATGATACGTGCAATTTATCATCATTGTGAGTAGGCTGGAGTGAGCTAAGCTTTCCAAACACTGTTCTTGCTGTGGAATGCAGCCATTCTTCATGATAGTCTTCAGGGCATAAGTATTTCTAAACCCAAAGTGTTTCACAGCATATTTTGAATAATCAGTCATCATATTAAATGTTCTCAGTGACTCCAGTGTTTCTGTATTTGAGCTACTTCTTATTACAGAAAAATTACACACAACAGTAGAGAAAATAACTATTTCACCCCCAATACTAGCTGATCAAAACCGTAAGTATTTTCTCTCTATTATTTTATTCCAGTGTGGAATTTTGAAAACATATAAATGGGTTGGACATAAAAGTCTTAAAACAGACTTTTAACCAGCATTGTCCTTGGAGGTCTATAACTAGTTAAAAAGCAGGTTTGGGTACAAATATAAGTTCTCCTGATAGGGAAAACTGTAAATGGTGATGTTTACATCAGAAGCATCTATGTAATATCATTAATCTCAAATGAATTAAGTAGTGTAGGCTGGTCATTATGACTCCCTGTGAAGTCAGTAGGAAGGGAAATGCACACAGAGACACACACATGCACAGGACAATAAATTCTCAATCTTTTAAATGTGTTTTAGGATGAAATTAGTTGCAGTCTGCAGCTCTACTTATCCCTCACTATTGACTCAAAAAAGAACATAAATGATGAGCTTATCAAGCAGTGCTTCCTTTCCACTTCACACTGTTTTGGAGCAGTGTGCTAGATGCTTATCAGAAGATATGCATGTCACTGCCTAAATGCTCAACAATAAAATTATGTGTATGACAGTGAAATTACTATTTGATATATATATATTTTACATACAGTAAAAAGTATCTTACATTGTAGCAGATAATTATGATAAATATAAATAAATAGAGCCTCTGGGTACACCTGTCTTAAGACACTACAGGGACTACATTCATGAGGAAGCAATAAAAAAGGACACATGGGTTTTTTTGTTGATCTGTTTGCTTTTGTTAAATATTCCAGTCTGAGAGATGGAGTACTTGTGCTTCTAGAGGGATCTGGAGTCAGTCAAACGGATTCTTCTCTGTTCAGCTGGCCCAGTGAATCCAACTCTGAAGCTGATTCTTAGGATTTAATCAAATTATCACCATGTCCAGTGGAATTTTGGGTTCAGTCTGGACAACACAAAGGAGACCAATTGTCAGATGAAATGATGAATGAGGTGCTAAAATGAGGTTTATGGAACCATGAGGAACATGTTCTACGTTACTCAAATTTATGTAAAACTCATGTGATTTCATGTTTAATAAAAATATTAGTCCTTCTGAGTGAACCTTAAGCACAGTTTTGAGTGAACCTTGGCTGATTTATGCTTTGCATTCTCACATGATTTTGACAAGGAACCAGATAAAATTTGGCAGTTTTGACTGTATTTTATTTTGAAATTTTGAGTTTATTTGCTTGAAACACAAGCAAAACTTGTAGCTCTGAACCCACCCAGAAAGAAACCGAAGACAACAGTGACCCAGCCCTCCATAAAATTAAATGATGGATTTTCACATAATTCTGACATACAGATGTTAAAATTAGGTGAGATGAATCCCGTGCTCCAGGAACACCACCGTTGGTGACAAGAAGCACCCCAAGAGAGAGAAATAGCTTTCAGCTCTAACCTACATAGGCACTAGGAGACACATTTCCATATTCTTCTCTCAGTTGCTTCTTCCATGCAATCAGTTGAAATGGCAGAGCTTTAACACACTGAGAACCCAGCTGTACCCCCACACCAATCTCCTCATCTGCCTATCACGTACCACCAACTGCACTCAATAGGATTATAAGGATAAAAGAATTTACATGCACACATAGATTTTGTGTCTAATTTCAAGTTAGTTATAGTTTATGAGTGTATTTCCATTTATTCTAATGGATCACATCCTTTGTCATCTTAGCTGTAATTGCCAGTGTTGGTGAAATGAACTGTCACTGGTGATAACAGTTCTAGTGATCCATCCATGCACTGTAACCCACACTAAATGGACTAACTTTTTTCCTTTACACCTTTGGGCAGCCTTTGGCTCTTCATTATTGTGCTCAGAGCTCCATTTAAAAAAAAAAAAAGAAAAGCTAGAAGGCTTTTCCAGATGAACCAGTATGTCATTTAACCTTGTATTTGTTTCTGATCATCCTTCTCACTGAATGCAGTTCAGAAGCTTGAGATATTATAGGCTTCAGTATCAAAATAGTAACAAATTATACCTGAAATTAAAAAAAAAATGCATGGTGAACAAATAATATGCAGTCTGACAGATTTTTCTCCAGGAGATTTCTTCTCAAGCAGTCAGATTTGCAAGGGAATTGCAGAGCACTGGTGAGAAGAAGTTATTCAACAAAATATACCCTTTGCTACTGGTTAATAGTAGTTTCAAGGAATTAACTGTGTTTTCTGGCGTGTATCATACATATGTAAGATTTAAGGAATGTTCTTGCCAAATTTAACTCTTCAGAATCTCAAAACATATCACAAGCTTAAACATGACAACACTGCAGGCATCATGAAGAAGCAGATCATAAGCAGGCTTAAAACACCTGTTATATTGACTTAAATGACTCTTAGGTTGAACTGAGGAGTAAAAAGGACAAGAGCCGTCTTAAGGTTTGGGGAGAGAATGAATGACAAGTCGCGTGCTGCATTCTCTCACTGTAATGAACAGTATTGCTTATGAAATGACATGAAAGGGAAAGCTTTTGCACCTCAAGAAAACACAGCCCGGACCGCTAGCAGGAAGAACTCCTATAGCACAAAGAGATTAGTGAACTGTTACTCACATAAAGGAACACGCTAGGGTAAGTGAGACAATTCAGATGGTCAGCTTCCTAGTAGTGTTAGCTACCTAAAATTGATGGGACACTGATGTGAAAGAGAGCATTTAACTGATGGGGAGAAAATCAAAGAAAAATGCACCACCTCCTTTACCCTTTTTTTCCCTCCTCTTCCTTCTTTCCTTCATCTCATTCCAGCCTTTATGACTGAGAGGGGATGACTTAGCTAGGATGTTTCCTTGAAGGCATGAAGAGGAGAAGGGACATAAAGAGTTCTAATGACGGAGACAATGTACAATGGACAATTTCAACAGACTTATAAACTATTAGGGTAACCCCAAAAAGTTGTCACAGAAAGAAACTATGAATTCAGAAGGAAGACAGTGTCTTAGGACTAAAACAGGCAGGTACTCTTGAAAAACTCCCAGTGGGAGGGGAAGAATCCACTTCATACATTTACACTGAATTCCAGTATGCACCAGGCAAAGAATAAAACCAAAGGAGAGAGAAGGAGCAAACTGTATCCCAAACTACAGTGAAAGAGAAAATGTAAGCTCAGTAAGCTTTCCAAGGTGAGGCCAGGCTTTGAAGAAAGAAGAAGGGGAAATAAGGGAAGAGAGAGGGAGCAGCGTAACATTGCCAGACCTTTGCACTCATCGTAGCCAAGATACTGGAACAGCTAAAAAGGAACTTTGGAGTCAGATATATTTTAAGTTTCTGTTTTCATATTTCATTTTTTGTTTCCAATTTTGCAGTCAGGAATTCATCTCACTTCTTGCTAGGACACATTTGTTTCCTTCTTTAGGCTTGTCCTGTGTTAAGAATGGGCTGCTTTGGCAAGAGGCAAACTATGGAGAAATAACCTGTGATGCTGGATTAACTCATGCTGGACATTGTCCTTTGCCATGTGATGAAGGAGAAAAAGGGAATTAGGATGCAGAATGTCTTGTGAAGTTCTTGCTAGATACAGCCCCCGCATGGTCTCAAAAAACCAAACTTCTCAGAAATGTAATTGAGCCAACAAGGAACTGTGTAAACTAAGTATTTGAGTGCAAATGAGGCAGAGTGGAAATCAGACATGAAACAAGTCTCTTTTTTTTAACTCACCCAAACCCTTCCAGATGTCAAAACAAGAAAACAGCAAGTGACAACTGTGTTTTATTATTAATCCTGGTATTAGGGTTAACTTTACCCTGCTTTTCTGCTTTGTCTCCTTATTACAGCTATTGCTTGAGGTTCCAAATGTGTTAGTTTTAGCTTTCTGTTAAGGGTAAACATGTGCACCAGGTCACTTTTGTTATAGAGTGAGTAAGATAAATTTCAAATGCAGTCCTTCTCAAATATAGCTAGGAATTTTTATATTTTAACAAAAAAGAATTTGTTCCCCTTTGTGTTGGCGTCAGTGGCAGTTCTTATGTGTAATACAATTAGCACTGGTAGCTGAAGTTCCCCACAAGGAAATGATTCAAGACAGATGATAATAAAAAGTGGTGGTGGGGGGGGAAGAGTGGGATGTGGTTAGAGCAGCAAAAATCTCACTTATTAAGGCTATGCCTTCACTGTGGAGTTACTCAGCTGGTGCCCCCAGTTTGGTAACAACAAAAACCTCTGAACCAACTAGAGTGGTGCCTTGATCTAAGCAAGATGAATTGCAGAGCTATAGGTTACAGTCTGTGCTTTAATTATTCTTCTTCTTAGTCTGATAAATAGCTTACTTTGCAGAGAGGATTCAGACATCCTTCTTGTGCCTTGCCACAGTTTCCTCTTTGCTTCACTCCGTTCACTCTGTTTTCAGAACCATAGGATGTCTCCATGGAAGTCCTGTCTTACACCTGTGACTCAGACCTAGTTATTGTTATTCTGTGCATCATAATACTATCATATAGCTAAAGTTATTGGTGCAACAAAATATGGAAAGGGTATTTACATTAGCAATCTTCCTTCACTTCAGATATCCATGGTGTGGGGTGTCATCCATCGGCTCTATTTTTGGTGTCTTTGTGACACTGAAATAAAGATAACCTTAAAAACACCTATTCATTGTCTATAAAGACAGGCTAGCTGAGATGTAGACATTTACACTGGTTAAAATGAATCCTATTCTAAGTGACTAATCTCAGACTAATCTTTCTGGGAAAGAGCTATCACTTTTTTTACTGCCTTGAGCTCAGATCATTGCCTGTCAGAGTGAGTGCTGGATTGCAGTGTTAAATCAAACAGATTGGCTGATAGCATAGATAGCAGAAGAGATGCAAAACCAGGTAGAGCACAAGCACTTACAGAGTCAGACAGACCCTGGTTACCTGCCCTTCCCCAGCTGAGCCCCGTCACTGCTGGGGTGGGTGCCCCTTCTTTTCTCTTTTCTGTGTGGTTTACAACAGCCTGCTCATTAATGAGCATCTGTCTCAGCTAAAACGTTGTGGTTGTCCTAAGATTAATGTTTGCTATCAGGGTGGAAGGTTAGACCAGAGACAGTGGAATAAAAGATAAGCGCTTGTACAGGCAAGTGCCAGACAGTAGAAAAGGTCACCACTTACAGCTGAGATTGGTGCAAACAGACCTTTTCTTCTCTTTCCCACTACTGTTTAAAGAAAAATGCCTGAATTTACACTGACTGGGCAACAAGAAAAGTACTTCTGCAGGCAGGGATCTGTCTGAGCCAAGAAGCAGTGGGTTTAGCTAAGAGATCATAGCTAAGAGTTAACAAATGAGAGCCCTTCCTGTTGAATGCTGGGGTTTCTAGAGATCCCATGAGCTTCCGTGTAAGGGAGCTAAAGAGATCCAGACAGGATTGTTTTCTCACTGGAGGGATCTCGAAAAATTGTAAGATTCAAACATTTTGAAAGTTAAGGACATAACCAAGCTTAGAGGCTGATAAATAGATGAGTGATTGATAAGATGAAGTGGAAAGAGAGAAACCATGCAGTGTCATGGTACATGTAATCACTGAGCTTTAAAGATATGAATATGTGGGTGTGGGATTACTATTTCAAATATGATTTTGCATTGTGTTTGTTCTGCCTGAAGGCTTCAACAATGCAAGTTGAATCTGCCCTGAAGAGTTCATCTCATAAACCATAAAGTTTGATTAGCCCTGGAATCAGTCAGTCAGCCAGACAGATGCTCATCAGTTCTTCATTGTGTCCTTTCATTTTCAAGAAAAAATGAAAAATAGACATTGGTCAAGATAGATTTTCTTAACAGAGTATTGTGGCAACAAGCGTTTGCCATAGCTAACTATGATTACCCGCCCGAACACCAATATACTGGGACAGATGAGTGGCCTGTTCCTGGGCAACAGGGGGAATTGAAAAGTTGCCCTGTTTCAGGTTTCATCTGGCTGCAGTTCAGACAACTACACAGAGTTTAATTTGTGTTACTTTATTTATATTCTCCATCACATACATGGATGCATAAACTGATCCATTTCAGATACCTGTTCACTGGATGTAACCACCTTGTTTGTGAAGTTTGTTAACTACACGTCAAGGGATAAACTGTAGCAAAATATCTTCAAAATCCAAGCAACACTAAAGACAAACTCACCATACAATACCTTATCTCACATTTCAGCAGACAAAAGCAAGACTATACCACTTCCCATTTTATGTGTGAGTAGACCCCAGGCCATAAAAATCAAATAAGACTCAACTAGGAAAAAATCTGGGCTAATGAAAAACTTATGTTAGAAATGAAGAAACTCTGTAGGGCCAAGTACACATTGATTTCATAATCCAAATCCTGTAAGCTGCTTTTCCATTAGCTGGCAAAGCATTTCTCCAAGCTTCGTCTTGACTAGAAAGTGCTGTTTTTAACATGATAATGAGCTCAGCATCAGTTTTTAAATCCTTATCACAAACAGAATTAGAGCTAAAGTAATCAGAACGATATAACCAAGATTTACTTGTATCTTCTCTGATCAGTTAGTAATGTTCAACATAGTGTCAGCTAAGTCAGATCTCGTGTGTTCAAAGTATTTGTTATGACATTGCCTGGAAATGACATTGCCTGGAAATCTTCTTTGACAAGCTGGGACATCACATTTCCCCATAGTTCCCCTTGAGGCTGATGAGAGTGATTTAGTCATGAATTCTGTTTGTAGGTTTGCATACCTTTTCTATGAGTATGATGCATTTCCAAAAAAGCATGATGAGAAGATATATATAGCAACCGTTTTCCTGTTCAAGAGTTTGCTTAAGACCTTGTAATTGACATGAAAACCTCTGGGTTCATATGCCTGAAGAATTTCAGACCATCTTCATTGTGACCCTGCTACTTGTGAATACCTGTGAAAGTTAATAGTTAACATATAGTTACATTTTGACATTTAATTACATTGACATTTGCAACAAAACGTTGTAATAGACAATGTTTACCAATTCCCTTTACCATGGTCTGTTGATGGTCTAGACAATATTACTTCCAGTGAAAAAACTATATGTTAAGTATGAAAAGTAAGTCTGGTCTACTGTTCATTCATTTTAAAGCTGGAGACACGATCATGATTAATTCTGAGCTTCTCCACCACCAGTGAGCTGTAGATTCTCATCAGTCTATTCACATCAAGCCCATAGCTTGAGATTGACCTAGAATTGTTTTGGGGGTTTGTTTTGTTTTGTTTTGCTTTGGATTGTTTTTTTTTTTTGTCTGGTTGGTTGGTTTGTTGGTTTCATTTGTTGTGGTTTTTTTTTTTAATCTGATAAGAAAAAAGCAGAATTTTGTTTTTTAGCTGCGTAAACTGAGACCTGGAGAGGTCAAGTGGCTTTGTCAAAGCCAAGGGACAAGTCAGTGGCAGAACTAGACCAGCATGCAGACTTGTAATTGTGTATCCCATGTTCTCATTTCCCTGACAGACATTCAGTCAGACATCTCAGTACTTTAGAAGGTAGGTTAATATCACCAACTTTGTGTGATCAATTCAGAAACCAAACAAATGCACAAGGACTGGGACATAACTGAGGTAATTCAATAGACTAAGGAAATCAGCAAGCCAGTTCAATGCAGCAGCATGAACAAGTGATGGAGCAAATGCTAAAACAAACTTTGATTTACTAAATTAAAATAAATGATCTAGCTATAGCTTTGCCTAATGTTCTTCTGGAAACCATGTGTTGTCTAGTGATGGGTTTCTTTTTAGTATGGGCTCCTTTCCCACTCTGAAGGGACACATTTCTGGCACTAAAGAAAAAACTAGGAGCATATTATTTTCCTTGAGGTTCTCAATTGTTGAATAAGGATTTCAGTGGTACTCTATCTGACATTTTTACCATGAGAGCAGATACCCTTTACCTCCTGCAAACCAGAGACCTCTCCAGAAATTTTTGTAACCACCTGCTGAAGTGCTCAATTGAACTTTTGAAACTGAGGGAAGGAGCTGGCAAGACAGCAGTGTTGTTAACCAGACCTATTTTCTTAGCAACCTGACCGCTGAGACAGAACATCTTGCCTTCTGCTGTCAGAGGTGGTAATGCTCTGAAGATTGTTCTCAAGGTCCCCACCAATGCTATGCACCATCATGTGCTGTCAGTCCATGAAACCAACTTAGAAACAACTAAGATTAGTCACCTAAGTAAAGATATGTTGTGTTGGTAAAGCTGGGTGACTTTTTCAAGACATTTTCTACAAGTCTTAAAACCTGGACTGTATCTATATGTGTTCCTACTCCTTCTGCCTTTGCTTTGCCTGGATGTTGGCAGTGCTCCTCGCACTACAGGTCATGATTGCTCTAGGGGTCACAGGAGAGTTCAGAGAGGATCACAAACTGCTAGAAAAAGCTTAAGGAGTTTTTTTAACAGAAAAAAAAAAAAGAAAAAGATGAACAACATGAATAACAAATGATGCTGATTTAACATTTGGTAAAAAGCAGCAACCCTTCATTCAAACCTTTGAGTTTGATTCAAGTTTTTGCCCTTGAAGTGCTGTACCTTATTAAGACATTCAGGGGACTTTCAGGAAGACAGAGGGCTGAAGGGCTCACAATTTTCAAAAGTGAAAATTTTTATTTCAGCTAATTAGCTCCCCAAATGAGGGTGGGGGTTAGAGTAACAGTGAACTCACAGCAGATACAGAGTACGTTTGCAGAAAGGAAAAACTCTGTTCTGAGGGTTATGTTCTTCCAATCAGGGAACAGCCTACAATCCCATGTGATCACATGAGATTTCATACTAAAATTTGTGCCTCTTCAGCATCATGGTTTTGGTTGTAAAATTGGCCCATAACTTAGTTTTTGATAAAAGTG